>NC_057407.1:32922283-33522283 GCF_019320065.1 Cervus canadensis | reverse complement strand
ATTCCTGGTCCTTTAGCATTATTTCAAGCAAATCAATTGTGTTCAGAATCTATTCAGCCCAAATCAATTACATGCAGAAACTTGTATGCATGGAAAAAGGTCTCTTGAGACCCTTTGAAATTTAGCTCCATGGAAAGTTGCTGGAGATCACAATGTGAAGCAGGGTCAAGGTCAAATTTAAACACCTTTATTCTGGCTTTCTATGTTTACCCATTCACTCAGATCTCCTTTCCGGAAAATACTATATGTCTCAAATTAGTGAACAATAATGAACAACCCAAACAGTCTATTATTCCTTCTGGTGCAGTCTATAGATAGTAAAATTATTATTGTTTTTCTTTCTTTACTTGCCACCAAGGATAATGTTTTCAATTCTTTGCCACTGAACAATGCCTTAAGTATTTTAATTGAATAAATTATTTCCCCACTGTGTCATTAGATGCATTGTACAGAACAAGTTTACAAAGTCTCTGAATTTATAATACAAAAATAAACGCATTTGTTAAGGAGCCAAGTGTTAAACTCTAAAGAAGCAGTCATGGATCAAACAAAAGCCTTATAGCAAATTCATTCCATAGAGTCCAAGGAAATGGGATCTACTGTCTAGACAAAGCAGAAAGCAAACACATTTCTCCCACTATCTATTACATAAAAAAGTCTTTTGGAGTCAGTGTTCGAGAATGCTATTTATATTTTGCATATTAAAAAATTAACATTTTTCTAAATACCACATACCCCAAAAATCAAATACCTCTCAAAATTCCCAAATATATTGACCATGCCTAGAATAGGGTTGATTTTTCCCTCCAAAGCCTTATCTTAATTGACAGCTGCTAATAAAGACAGTGCCACCATTATGATAGGTGTCATTTTCAAAAACAGCCAGCCTGGGATATGGCATCTGCCATTGCCAACTATGTCTATCTTAATCTGGAGTGGCAGATACACCTTTGTGGAAATGCCAACCATGTAATGCAATTGGTTACATATAATACCCAGATGTGAGGGAAATCTATGCATATTGAGATTACAGAGTATCAGAAACATTTCTGCCAAGAAATAAAAGATGGTAATGAAGGCAAGCAAAAGCTTTGGTGAGGGTAAAGGTTGATTTTTACATATACTGGTGCCCAGGACACTGTTTAAGAGGACTCAGACATCAGACACTTTTATGACATGATTTTGCAGAAAACACAAATGTCTTTCTCTCCCAATGTATCTCCCACATAAGAGTGTCTCACCCACATGGGAGTGTCTCATAGCAAATCTTGGCAACAAGAATTTTAAATCTTCTTTTTAAATGCCACCACTCTGAGGATTAGCATTCAATATCATATAATACTTTAGGAGGAGCCCTTAATTATATACTTTCCATATGACAAAATAATACACAGAAGAGGCAAATCTGGATGGCCCTTGACAAAGACCATAGTTAGAGAATCCTGCTTATCCCAGGGTGCCGGTACCATGGGCATTGCCCAGGTGGGAAATGAAGTCCAAGAGTGAAGAGAATGGCTATGTAATGAACTGAATGTGTGTCTCTTCCAAATTCATATGTTGAAACCCTAATCTCAATGAAAAGCTATTTGGAGGTGTTGCATTTGCAAGGGAATTAGATCATGAGGGTGGGGCCCTCATGAATGTGATTAGTCCCCTTATAAAAGGGATACTGGAGAACTCTTGAACTCTTTTTTTCATTCTCACCAGGAAGGTATAATGAGAAGTCAGCAGTCTGCAAATCAGAAGAAGGCTTTCATGAGAACCAGACCATGCTGGAATCCTGATATCAGGCTTCCAGTCCCCAGAACTGTGAGAAACAAATTTCTACTGCTTACAAACCTCCCCTTCTGCGGTACTTTGTTACAGTAGTCTTGACTAAGATGGGGTGTTGAGGGGTCTGCTGGACTCAAAGGCAGCACAGTGTAGTAGTTAAAAGCTTGAGGCTGGAGATTAGATACTTTTGAGTTGGAGTACTGGCTTAGCCACTTCCAAGTCATGTTGTGTGACCCTGGACAAGGACACCCTATGTCTGTGACACTCAGCATTAAATGAATATTATCATAACAGTAACTTCTTCAAAACACTGATGCAGAGATTATAAAATACATCATAAACATTTAGTAAGGGACAGGTAATTTAACTGCTTGCCTGGCATAGCTTCAGTTCTGTCTCTAGCACAAAGCAGTTATTCAATAAAAGCCTTTAATGTTGGTCACTGTCAATATTTCATAGCATACCCAATAAATCAATCATTTAATCAGTCAATGTATAATGGAATTAAGGAAGCTATAAAAAAAATTGAATCTCCTTATCTTTGGGTAGGGTTATATTCAACCTTGAACAGAAAACTGGTGAATTTTTCAGTATTTCCCCTAGACTCTTTGCATCCCTCAGCTTATATGTTAACTCTGAATTTGCTTTTTAAAAACAAATCAGTTATACAATATTTCTCTTTTCTTTCAAAGAAAGAAATTTAAAAGCCATAGAGTGTATTAGTTACATATGACGGTATCTGCACTTTTAATCTGGCTTCACCACTGCCCAGCCCACTATTCAACCTTATTTCAGTTTTTTTCCTCTATAAAATGAGCTAACAACCTATCCCTTTTTGTCTGCCCCGTTATTGAAAACGTCAAATTAGATATGGGAAAATTCTGTCAAAACCTTAAAGTACTCAAATAATGATTTTTTTAAATAGAAATATGCAGCAGTAATCTTCTAAATGAATGTAAATGCTGTGTTGAATGTCAAGGGTCTCAGAAAAGGTCAATACTTGTCTTCCCCTTGAACCTTTGCACAGGAGATGTGTTTTTCTTTGAACACATCAATATGTAAGACATCCCATAGTAAGCTGATATCCTGTCACATCACTTTCTTTAGTGGTCTTCTACACAGTAACAAACTAAATTCACAGTCGGCTCTAATAGCAACAAATCATTAAAAATCTCCAAAATTTTCTCACCAATTTACTTTCTATTACTTTGGAAATATGTTCCTTAGCCAGGGTAAATACAAATTTCTCATATCAGGATGCTACCAATATACCCCTTATCTAGTTCCTCATCTTCTTTATCCTGATAACACTGCATCACAGAGAGGGAGCCCTTCAGAGATCCAAATATCCAGGTCACAATGACTTTAGGCTATCAGAGTATTATCTGAGGGTATCTCCACTTCTTGGGCACATCTATAATCCCTAGGGTTAAAATCACCACTTACAGCAAAAGCTTTTGTTAGAGAGGAACCTCTGTTAAAAATGCAAACCTGTTACCAAAAAAGCTAGAATCCATTCTTTGCATTAGTCACTGTGCTTTACAGCTTTCTCTTGGAAGACAGAGATAATTCAAGGGAAAGGGTAAGTTGGTTTTGAAGTTTGAAGCTTCAGCTGAAACCCACTTCTGGCCATAAGCATGCCCACCTGGGGCAAAGAAGGAAGATCAGAGGAAGGAATAACAAAGGGGAAGAGAAAATGATGGCCTTGAATGCAGATTTCAGGATTCTCCCTTTTGTCCCGCTTTTGGCAGTTCGGGTTTTCTTCTCCCCCCTTATACAGGTTCTATAAATGTGAAGCCTTCAGGGTGTGCTGGATATTCTTCAGTAGCTCTCCAGATTCATATTTACTCTCCACCTTCCTCCAGGCTGCTCTGTGCAGAGGGAACCAACTGCAGCAGATCATTTGGACCAGGTTCCTTTGTCCTCTGATTGCTGATGGGTACGGCCACTGGGAGGAAGCAGGAGATCTTGGGGTAGGAGAAGACCAGTGTCCTGCGACTTGACAATGGCTATGTTTCTCTAAAACCACAGGTTCTGTCGGCAACCTTCCCCAGAGCTATGGCCCACTTCTTTCAGTGACTTCTTTCTCCTGTCATGCCTCTAGACTAAGGGCAGTGAGAGCCCAGGGTTGCCTCAGCAGCCTTCCTTGTTGGCTGGCCTCAACTCTGCCCCAAAAGATGTGGTTGGTCTCTTCTTTAAACTCCCTTCAATTGCCCCATTTGGGTACCACTTATATACAAGAAAAAAAAATCAAGTGAAAGCAAGAGAGTGCCAACTTTTACCCAGAGGAGATTAAAAAAAAACTCTGGGTCCTTTAACACTGCCAAGGGAACATGCTACCCTGTTCTAGGGGATGGTACCCTGCTACTAGGGCATTCAAGTCCAATACTGCAAGATCATCATGTTTCTCAAGATAAGTCAGAAATACGAATTTTATGTGAAATCCCTGGCTTTAAAATATTGGCTTAAGTATTTTCTAAATATGTCTTAGGCCAAAGAAAACACATATGTAGGCTGGGTTCAGTCCAAGGGACATAGGGCTGGATCTAAAATAGACTACAGTGCCTCTTAAAAAAAAAAAAAATCTGCTTTTCCTTATAATGCAGAATTATATCAAGAAACATAGAAATTCTCATCTATACAACTCTTTCCTACACAATTAATTAATCTAAAAACAATAACTTTCTCTCCCTCATTTGAAATCTCATTGCAAAAGCTGAGAACTATCTGGAACCCAAAAGTGACATGAATCTTGATATCTAGGATTGTTCTAAATATATGAATCTAATCAAATCACGTAGTTTCTGCATGGCCCTCTCCATTCATCCGCAAAATCAGGATAATGACTTTTTCCTACCATCTTCACAGGGACACTTGGCTGAAAAATGAAATAATACATAGTAAATGAAAAGCACATTTGAGCTCTTTGGAGAATAAAGTGCTGTATAAACCAAAGGGATTAGTAAGAAAAACCTCAGAGGTTTGTCAGAGCTTTTCTTCTTCTCCAACCTCATTTCATGATGCCAAGGTAACTGTAAGTCAATGCCTCAGGCCAGCACAATGTTATAGAAGACCTCCCCAAATCTAAGGCTGTGGTTCTCAACTCTGACATTACTATTTCACCGGAGTTTTTAAAAAATCCACATGCCTGTTCACCACTTCCAAGAATTCTTACTTAATTTATCTGGGTTGGCAGTTTTTAAAAAGTTCTCTAGATGATTCTCATTTCAGTCAAGCCTGAAAACTACTACCCAGGATTTGTCAAACATGTGAAACTATCACTACCTGCATATGTACATCTAATTGATGTAGGTATCAACAATGTTCCATGATTTTAGTAGTAACATGATGTGCTGCGCCGTGCTGTGCTGAGTAGCTCAGTTATGTCTGACTCTTTGCCCGCCAGGCTCCTCTGTCCACGGGGATTCTCCAGGCAAGAATACTAGAGTGGGTTGCCATACCTTCTTCCAGGGGATCTTCCCAATCCAGGGATCAAACTCAGGTCTCCCGAGTTTGAGAGATTCTTTACCAGCTGAGCCATCAATAAGTTCACACTTATTCATATACATAGACACACTCGTGTCTATCTTTTATCCATTCACACACTGAGCATGGAATAAAAATTATTATAATAAAAAAGCGAGAATTTATTGAGTGCTTAATGCATTCTAGTAAGTTGTCTACATAGATTGCTGCATATAACGCTCATAATAACACACATGAGCTGGGTACGGATTTGTTGTTGTTTTTCAGTCACTAAGCCATGTCCAAATCTGTGCATGCCAGGCTCCTCTGTCCTCCACTGTCTCCTGAGGTTGTTCAGTTTCGTGTCCACTGAGTCAGTGAGGCCATCTAACCATCTCATTCTCTGCCACCCCCTTCTCCTTTTGCCTTCCTAGCATCAGGGTCTTTTCCCATGAGTTGGCCTTTCGCATCATGTGGCCAAAGTATTGGAGTTTCAGCTTCAGCAACAGTCCTTCCAATGAATATTCAGAGTTGATTTCCTTTAGGACTGACTGGTTTGGGTATAGATAGTACGCCACATCTCCATAGACGAAATCAGTTTCAGGGAGGTTAAAATGACTTGCTCAGGACCACGCATTGAGGAATTAACAGAACTGGATTGGGAACCCTGGCAGCCTGACTCTTGTAGCCATGATATTTATGTAATAACTACCACACCCTGTTTGCTTCCCATTGTGACAGAACCTGTAGTGTTTAAAAGATAAGTAAAATGAAGCATGTGGCCTCAAAAAGATTCTGCCATCTGATAAGGGAATTGTGATGCAGACTAAACTTCATAGGTTAAACAGGAAATTGGTACACTGTCGTCCCTGGAATTAGGGAGAGGTGGATTGGAAGATGGGCAATGCCTGGCTTTACTAAGCTTCTACTTCACAACTATAGAGGAAATGAGATGTACTCAGACGTCTGAAGAGGGAATGTAATAAGACCACCAGGAAAAAAAAAATCCCTGGTCAAAGAACAGACTGCATTTATGTATTAGCCATTCAGCACATTTACTATTCTTATCAACTCCTGGAATCACTTGGATTGAATGTTTATGCCTCCCTAAATTTACCAAATTATCATCTCAACCAGCAAATCACAACTTCTGAAGAATTCACCACAGTTCAAAATTTATTTCTGATTCTTACTGAAAAATTGTACACAAACACAACTGTAACACACATGTACACACACACACAAACACACACACACATACGCCTAATGTGATTTCCAAAGAGGTAAACAAGTTGCAATTTTTGGTAGTAATAAACTAATGTGAAAATTAAGTAAAAATTTTTACAGAAAAAAATTTAAAAACTGAAAACAATATTCTTTTTGTACTTTTATTATCTAAACACAATGGGAAGGTAAGCAAGACCATTTTTTCAATCCACAATACATAAAATCTCAATTAGTTATGGTCTATTTGTGCACTGACTAAAAACATTCGTTAACAAAACAGAATTTTCTAGTTTACTGGATAAATATACCAGGAGAAATTGCAGAATAATGTTAGGTTGCCAAGCAACCGCTGCTCCACTCCCTCATTCATCAAGCTTCTTATTCCAGTGCTAGAGAATTCCAACCAATTTGTTTCTTGGGAAAATTATAGTGACTTTCAGTAACACAATAACACTTTTATTCTCAGAAGATAAACTTAGATGTTCTTTTGATCAAAGGGATGTGTTAATTCATTATTCTCTACATGGTGCTAATGAGAAAGCTATAATTAACCAACTACACTATTGCGACACACATAAAATAAACTGCAGTAATTAGTAATGTTTAAGGTGTTAACCAGCCTCCAAAATTAGAAAATACAGAATCTTTCCCCCAACAAAGATGCAGAGAAAGGAGAAATCACCATAGCTAATTAAACTGAGGATTGTTTCCATTCCCCAGCCTCCTCCCCCGCAAAAGTGGGGAGAGGCACAGGATCTCCAAAATGTGAGAGATTCCATTTTAAAAGCAGAGAAAATGGCTCAGTGCCAAAATTTACCTGTAGGTAGACATAAATGCTGGAGAATAATGTAATCTTTTCTTTGAAAGAATGCTTAGCACAATATTTTTCCAAGAATGAATAGGAAGAATATTATGCTTTCACTCATTAGCTGTGTTAACTTAGCATATTGTATGTAAATCACCATAATAATTGCATTCTCTTCAGACTGAATCAGTTAGTTAGAGTGAAGCTGTAATCAAAATGCTCATAATTGAAAATACAGTATTCTTGGTCTCGTTTTGAAAAAATAACAAGGAACACTGATTGAATCAAATAATACAGTACATCACTGAAAATAGCCTTGGTACAGAGATACGTTGTTTCTCTAGATTATACCTTAGCACGTCAATTAGCTCCCCAAATCTGGATTTGTCATGGTTTTTTACTGTTACCCTTTGTCTTCAGCCTAACTTCAGCTTTCCAGGTGCAAAATCTAAGATTGACTTTTTAGACTTTTTTTTTTTTTTTTAGGGAAAATATAAAATAGTAAAAAGCTAAATTTTGTTTCTAAAATATATTAGACACTATGGCACTGCTGGCTGTCATAAATCAAAGGGCAAAATAATTTCCAATAAATGGAACATTTAATGCCAATGCTCCTGGGAAAGAATATGTAAATGATCACATGAATTTCAGGCAAGCTGTCACAGTAATTCCTCAAGGTACCCTTTAAAGATGACATATTCACTATGAAGAAGAGGGCATTGGTTGTCTTGCAAAAGTCAAACTTGAAGCAATACTCTACTATATGAACTAATACAGGGCTTCCTGACATTCATTTCTTCAAATCTAATGCCATTAGCCACGTTCTATGACTTAATTTTCTTTTATTAGATAAAAATTAGTAGAATCTGAAATCTGCCTTAAATCATTACTTTTAAATTTCCCCATAAAAAAATGAGTCTGTCTAAAATATTTTGAAAAGCAAATTTGGGTCAAACAATCTTCAATCTTCAAAGATTTCAGAAGCTAATTATAAAAACCAAGCTCCAATCCAGCAAATATTTTCCTAGGTGAGTTCTATTTTGTAAAAGTCATAAGAAGCTTTGTGATGGTGACATCTGTCTGGTTTCACTTGCTTGAGAGCCATCAAAATATGCCAATATTCTAAAAAGCAACTAATTTTTAAATGAATTTAATACTAGTTCATTTAAGGAGATGGATTCACTTTAAGGTAATAAATATAGTATGTGCAATATCAAATTCTAGCAGACCTGTAATTAGGTAAAGGGGACATTAACTTCCTCATTACTGGGTATGTTGGAGCACCTATACAACCAAGAGCAGTAATAAACATCCATAGCCTTATCTTTAAAGAAAAGGACCCATTAGGTGCAACAGAGAACAATCTGGAAAACATACATTAATCATCACAGTCCCGAACTTCTGCAGTGAAGAGTAGAAACACTTCTGGAAAGAGATTTTCATGAACTGTGGTAGCCAGTACTCTTACCTGCCCAGAAATAACCGTTTGTCTCCATTTATTCACTGACAATATTCAAGAGTTTGTGAGAAATGGTTATACACTATGTGCTCTGCCATTATTGGAGGGAAATCCACAGCAATACTTAAGGCCATAAAATAGAAATCCCCATTATACACTAGACTCTAGAACCAAGTTAAATTTTGAAAGTCACAGGGTGATCCATCGTAAAAATAATGAAATTAAGACAAAGCCAACTGCAACATTAGCAGATGACAGAGGAAACATTTTTACACACAAAGCAGGGAAGTCAACAATTTTTTGTTCTCTTGTTACTAAAAGTTTCCCTAAACAGCTTTCTAAGCTTCTTTCTCCATCCAGTTGGTTAATTTATGTCTTCCAATCTGCTGGAAATCAAAGCTTTGTAGAAGATGGACTGGACAGTAATACTAATGTCAATCGATGGTCTCCAAAATTAGAAATCAGTATTTCGCCTTCAGTAAAAATGCAGAGAAAAGAGAAGACGCCTGATCTACTTCAATTGAGGATTAATTTATAATAACAGAAACGGGGTCAGCAACCATAACTTTAGTGTTGATTACGCATCAGACGCTGAGCTAAACTGTTTACCGGAATGATCTCACTCTACTTGCTCAAAAACCCGAAAGGAAGGTATTGATACCATCCCTATTATTTAAAAGGGGAAACTGAGGCACGGGGTAAACGACTCGCCCAGAACCACACATCTCAGAGCTACGAGCCCACGTCAGCGCAGCGAGACACTCTGCCTTGCCCGAGCCCAGGTGGCTCACCAGTTGCCCACCTCCGCGCGCACGCGCAAACGCGCCCCCCACCTCGGGCGTTCCGTGAGCGCGCCACCGCGCACGCGCATGCCCTGGCACCACTTGCCAGCTCTGGGGACTCTCTGGGAGCCGCCCCCCACCCACCCCGGCGGAGCTGAACCCCGGCGCCCACTCGCGTTTGGCTGAACCCGAGTCTTCCTCCGCGCCTTGTCGCCCTGCTGTCACTACACACCTGCCTTCAGTAGCTCACCTACTACCCCTTCGCCGCCCGCCCTCCGGCTGACAGCCTGACCACCCAAGGATGCCACTCGGGGTGTGGGTACCTGAGCCCTCGCGGTGGCGGCTTCTTCAGCCCCTGGCTTTTCGCAGGAATTCCTCAGTCCGGCCCCCGGCTGAGAAAGTGAGGCTCGCGGTGAGCAAGAGTGGGAATGAAGGGGCTGGCTGGCGTTCCCCAGCCTCCCGGCTCCAGTCCCAGCTCTCCAGATTAATCACTTTCTCCCCGCTCCCCCCAACCCCCACGCGCACACTCACTCAAAAAAAGGAGGGAGGGAGAGAGGCACAAAGAGGAAGAAGGGGCCATCCGTGACTGGCATCTCTAGCTCCCCCAGCTCCGCTACCAGGGAGCCATGGCAACCACGCCCCCGACCTGCCCCCTCATCCCCTCGGTGGTCTGGGGAGGTGGAGCCCCTAACCCTCCCGGGTTTCTCGTCCCCCACCCCCGCCCCACCAACCCAGGTGTCCAAAATCTCCCTTTTCAAGCTGACGGCGCGTCTCAAACCCCACCGGCATGTGTAATCGTCCCTTGAGAGTGGGAGCAAGACAGTGGGGCGGCGGTGTTGGCGCCCTACGACCCAAGAGATGGTAGGGGGCAGGGAAGAGTCACGCCAGGACTGACCCTCAAACCCAGCTGGACTTCGCAGCCCCCACCCGGGTGAGGCTGGAATCTCCAGGAGGGTCTGGAATCCTCTCCAAAGGGTAGCAAGAGATGCAGGTAAGGGAGGCTGGAGAAAAGACAGAGAGTCAACCTACCTACCCGTGACCAGGAGGAGAAAGTGGGAGCAGGATTCGAGGAGCCGCTTTGCTCCGTCCGACCGACCAGAACCTCTTGAATCCAGCCTCAGCCACCAGGGGGCGGGGCTGGGAAAGGGGGTGTCTCTAACTGGCCGAAGGCTGGGGGACCCTCGGACCACCCTACTTTGTGCAATGACGGAGCCCTGAGTACGCACCATCACCGACCCACCAGGGGTTGAATCCCGCTGGAGCAAACCCATTATCCTCCTTCGGTCTCGCTCAAAGAGTTGCGGAGCTCCCCGGGGCTAACAAGACAAGCACATCAACCACCGCCCCCACCCCCCACCCCCGGCACACCTGAGTCGCTCCCAGCACCAGATCCGTTCTGTACCTTCCTTCGAGGAAACCGCTCCTTCAAGCTGGCTTGGAGCGGGAGAAGGGCGTGGAAATCCAGCAGCTCCCGGCGAATGCACGGGAGTTTCTCGCCGGCAGCTCCCAGCCGATCTGCACGCGGGTCTGCCCGCGGAGAGGCCGCCGCGCCCCTCCCACCGCCGGCAGTGGCCGCGAGGACGCGGACCTGTTCTGGCTTGCTCTCGGATCCACACCCTCCCCGCAGAGGGAGGCTCGCGCAGCTCCTCTCTGCGGTGGTTCTGCCCACCCACCCCACACCCACGCCGCTTATTCCCCCTCCCTTTCCTCCCTCCCTTGGGACAGGGAGAGTTACAGGCTTAAGACTTTTATTTCATGGTGAAAAGCAAGGGACGAAGCCCAAACTTTGCTCGCCATTTTCCACGTCTATGGTTAAAAGAGGGAGGATCGTTGCCCCTTTTATCTGCAAAAGAGAAATTTTAAAGTCCATCTGCCTCCTGATAGCTCCACTCAGTACATACTCCAGACACAGGTCGCCAGTCTGGTTTTCTCCCAGAGCTACATGTTGAAAGGGTGTGGTGCCATGGACCTTTTTTTTTTTTTTTTCCTTTTTGCTCTCATTACTCATTTAGAGGCGTGATGAGGCTTGCTATTTAATTTACAAATGATGCTACTTCCGTAAACTGGCAAATTATTGGTATTTGAATGTATGCACCTTCTTCTGTTACCATTTTTTAATTGTCCTATTACTTATGATCAATAATTTTATCATATTGTTCCCTAACATCTTTTCCTACTTATTCTGTATTAATCAATTATAAAATAGAAAAAAGTCTTGGGTGCTTATTTCCACTACAAAAGGCCACTTCTGTTGCCTTGTCAATTCCCCCCAAAAATGCAATTTTTATTTGAAGATTCCAAAATTAATCTGGGAAAATTACAATCTCTGCAGTATAAAGTGATTTTTATACCCCTTTCGTTTTTTCCCTCACCATAATCGTATTTTCCAAAAATTTCACACAATACCACTTTTTAAAAAATTTTGTTGAATTTAAGTTCTCTTTGATGGTTAGAGAATCATTGACTTCTAAGTTTTACTCTACTAAGGCAGTGAGATTGACCTTACAGTCTGGTTTTGTCCATTGAACAATGAGGGCATTTAGAGATGTGAGCCCCCCTCAGAGTTGGATGCCGCTATAGTGAGCAGCAAGGGGAAGGCAACTCAGGATTCTGCTTCAGAAGCAACTGAATCAAATATTTTGCAAATGAATAAATGGACTTTTAAATTTTAATCATTGCTAACCTTTGAGCCCCAATTCTGTCAGTTCATGTGTGGGCAAGGCTCTTACTGACTGTGTGGCAAATTGCAAATGCAAGTGAGGGCAGGATTTGTCCTGAGTTTAAACTGAACTGCTGGAGTAATTTCTTTGCCTGAGGCATCATTATTCACATGGCATGTTTTCTAAAGTAGAAACAAAGATATAATATTGAATAAAATTCCGACAGGGAAAGTACTGTATCTGTAAGAAAACATTTCAGAGGTCAAGAAGACAGAAAGCCAAATTGATCTCCTGAGTATACCTTCTTGTAAGCATCTGCTGAGCAGAAGACTCAGAACTCCATCCTGGTCAAAGCAATAGAGTGCTGAAACCTATTGCTCTTCTTAGCTTTATGGTGTGTTTGCTTGACATCTGGATCCCTATTTAAAAAAAAAAAAAAAAAGTTTGTTGAGCACCTACTAATTACCATTGTTCTAGGAGAGAGACTACAGTGGAAAATTCTACAGGCAAGGCTAGTTGCTTGTTTTTAAATTAACTACCCAAAGATATATAAGAGAATAGCAAGGCATGATACCTGAAACAAGAAGATGATGTGTCAGTTCTTAAACATGAGTTTTTCTTATAAGGGGAAAAAACATGATTCTGCTTGTAAATCAGGAAATAGCCCAAGAGTAAACCTATGGCTTAAGGACAAACATTGAGTCCTCATGTACACAAAAAACTTTACCCCAGGCAAGTACATTTTAAGAAAGAAGTGAGGGGGAGAGGGAAAAGGTAGACTAGGGAAAAGGAAGGAAGGGAGGGAGGAAGGAAGACAGGCAAATGATTAACCAAGAAAGGAAAATAGGATTTGAGAGAAAGAAAGCATTTTATCCAACTAAAGGAAGTTTGTTTGTTGTTTGTTTTTTAAGGAATTCAAAATGGAAGCAGTGACTTAAACTTCCACATCCAAGAAGCACTTCATAGTTATTACCTCCAAGGATAATTTCATATTTTTAATACATGTTCAAGGACAGGCAACCAATTCAGGCTTTCCCATCCCAAGAAACTTACAGATCTACTGCCTCTGCTTCTAGAAAGACTGGAACCTGACACCAGAAGGCAGCCTTCATCCTGAATGGATGTTTGCTGAAGATACCTTCTGCTGCTGCTCTGAAATCCTCTCTTGGCTCCCATTCTCCGGTCTGACACTCTATTCAGCACATTTCTCACTCTACAAACAATCCTCATCTATCAGCCGTCACACCTTTGCATGTGGGTGCCGGAGAGAGACTGGATACTTATGTCACATGAAAATGTGATTGCATTAGCCTTGAAAGGTGTGAATTTCTTGCTCACAATTGAGCAAGATTGTGTAAAATAAAATTTCAGCTATCAAATCACAAATGCAGGGGAGAAAAGGAGTTCTTTCATGAACAGGAGCAGAAGGTGAGAGAGATAGGCTGGTCATCTGGAAAAAAGAGAAAGGATATTAAAAGCTGGGGTATTTTTCAGCTTTTACTGCTGATTTACTACCTACCCTCAGCCTGAACCATCATTTGGTATCATTCCCAGAGTAGGGCCATTGAAGGAATATTGGCTCTTGGCAAAGGCTAGTAGCTAGTGATATGGCATCATTCCTAGAAAAATTGTTTAGCAGAAGAGCTATAGTTTTGGAAATGGTATTTCAGTCTAGCAGTTCAGAATAGTCACAGATCGACAGAGGTTTTCCAGCCAACTGCTGTAATAAAGGAAAGCACGATGTTTCCACTGAGGGATAAACCCTCAAAGGCAACCTTGGAAGTACAAAGCAGCCACCTTCAGCTTAGACATTAATAAAGCAAAAGAAGACCACATTAACTCTGAGGAGTTAAAATGACAAGAGTCGATACTCCTTTAACTTATCCTTTAATGTGAGAACAAAAGGACATGTATTAAAAATCAAAGGGCAATAATTCTGGAACAAATAAAAAGGTAAAATCTTGTATTTCATGCTGTGGATCATTAATATGTGTGATTCACCCTTAGGAAGTCATCGGACCAGATACTTTCATTGGATTTTAATAGGACTAAGTAATTTTATGGTCATTAATAACACTATACTTTTATAGCTAAAACATTGCTTATATCTTGTCAAATTTCAGGCTTCAAGGCATTTGTTGATTTCTTGTGGAGATCAGAAGATTTCCTGTCCTCCAGTTAGAAACACCTTACTGTCAATTATGGCTGGCTTAATTTCATATTGGTGATTCATTCCAAAGTCCTAGGCAACCAAGTTTTATCTCAAAAACCTGTGAACTGGGGTATATAGGAGGAATTCACATTTATTGGGGGAAAAGCCTGATATTTGGGGAAGATGAGAATTTCATCTGAATCTGTACTCCAAACATAGTATAAAATCTTTTCAATCTGGTAAGGACCTCAGCTAACATATTCTTCTACAGCTTCTTTTTATACTTGGGTAAGGCTCAGAAATTTTCTCAAGGTGGTACAATGGGATGAGTGGCCTAGAAAATATTTTTTAAAATCTCCTCGCTTTTAATCTTGTATCATTTTAGAATGTGACAAGCCATTGCCATTCTGGAAGATAATTTATTCCAATTTTGCTACAGCAAACAAAATGTATGCTAAATAATGAGATAATGAGTGATGCAGAAGAATAAGGACTGATCATTACAGGAAACATAATTCAGCTGAAGTAAAGGACTTAGCTTATCTTTTTCATCTATTCTGTCCAGTTGGTTTTGGCCAATAAGTTTTACTGCCGTCTATATGAAGTAACCGTGTTAGAGAAAAAGGAGAGAACTAGTGGGTCTTCTGAATATAAGACATTATGTATGGCAGGATGTTTACTCCCCTCTCTCCTTGTGCCTCACCCCTCAAATCTATTCTTTTTTTTTTTAATTCCTGGTCACATGGCCACCCATTAAAAGACTGTATTTCCCAGTTTCCCTCATGACAAAGTGTAAACCGAAGACTAGGTTCTCACTAAAAGGATATAAAGAGAAATGTAGTTGGCAATTTCCAGGTCATCGACTTAAAAATAATCTAGATACTTTTAGCTCTTTTCCCTTCTAGCTAGGCTGCAGTGGTTAAAGGCTTACATTGAAGATGACAAAAAAGCATCCAGCAACCTGAATTCCTGATGACTCTGTAAATCAGAACCCGCTTATTACCATGAACTGACTTTATCACTTCTTTGAGCCAGTGTCTTCTGGGGTCTCTGTATTATATTTATTTAGCCTTTCTCCTAAGTAATACAACTGTTATCTCAATCTTCAGAGCAGTAAAGTAAAATAAGAATGGAGGGTACAGTAGATACTGCTTTTTTTTTTTATTTCCCTGCATTTATCTGCATTAATATGGCTCAACCAGTGCTAGGGAATAACATCCCCCTATGTTTATTTAGCTGAGTGGAGGCTCAGGCCAGTGCTTCCTCTCTACCTCTGGTCCAGGTGATACAGTCAAGACCAACCAACATTTTCCATCCCTCTGCTCAGAGCAATGAAAGACAGATTCAAAAGGAGTCAATCAGAAACATATCTTGGACTTACTCTGAACAACTGGGACAAAAACTGATGATTCCTCAGCAGGTCTGATGTAAGTGAGGCTGCTTCTTATCAACACTTAGAGCATGCCTGAGGATAAACGCACCACGGAGGAAAGAAAAGGAGAGAGACAGATACTTGATATTCTTATTTGAAGACCTTGATCTTCAAATAAGCTCAAAGTTCAATGTTTATTAAAAGCTGAAACTGGAATAAATCTCAATTTGTAGCTAGGTGAATGGAAAAAAAAATTTTTACATAAAGTAATTTGCATTGGTTTCCTGTATCTTGTGATCAGAATCATTTTTTTTCACTATAAATGCCCAAGTAAGATTATTATCTTGGGATAAGTTGTTTAGTAAAAGGGATGTGCATGGCAAAAGTCTCCTTTTCATGACATTACCTATCTGGTTGGCAATGACACCTTGAAATACTCTATCTAAAGGATTTCACTCTATATCTCAGTTCAGCAGGAAAGAACAAAGTGATCTAATAATGATGCCTGACATTAATATTATACAAGAAGTGATTCTTATGTTCCATAGGTATTTGTCAGCCTTGTTTTAAGGCATTCTTAAAATTTGACATAAATCTAGATATATGGAGGCCTTACTTTTTAAAAAAAATTGTGATATAATAGTACATTCTTTGGGGGCACATTTTTCACTCTTTAAAAGAGAGCCCTAGACCAATTAGTCTTCCCCGTATAGTGTTTAGGGGCCATAACTCATGCTTTCAATTGACTTTTTTCCTGCAAAATAAACAAATTAATTAGCAGAGATGTGTCTAAAGCACAAACTGCTGTTAATAGCATGTGTTTTACTGTGTTACAAACCATAATGCAATTATTTAGTCATTGCATTGGATTTATTTTCTTTCAGGGGTTAAATGAGACTTATCAATCTATCTTTTCATGTTGTTTTCAGAACATGATAAACAGACAAACTCAATAAGGCATTCTAAACTCTATTCCACAGAACAGTAGGCCCACAGCAAGAATTCTGAATCCCCTGTTTGTATTGACATGAAAGATCTACCTTAGTGTATGGGCATTAGTTCTTCTATCTTCTGCTACATAGCAGAATTATACTCAGTAAGTTTAAGGATGTCCATAAATTTGGACCCAGGATTTCCACTTCAATGACTCTATACAATTTAAATAACTTAAAACACAGGATATTTACTGTCTTTCTCACTCAGGTAGTTTTTTGCCATCTCATACTAAAACACTTAAGGGCACATAACTATAGGCATGAGTAATACATATAAGTATTACATAACATATTGCCCATGTTTCCTTCAAACAAGCAAAACTTACTGGCTTACTTCTTTTTCCTATTGCTTAGTCTATACACTAATACAAATGTGAAACACATTTAAAATTTTTCCTATCTCATATAAAGAAACCATCTTAAAAGTTTCCTAAAATTAAGTAGATTTTGATATCTCAAATATACATAAAGGAGGAAATTTGATGATGAAAATCTGAAATATTCCAGGGTC
Source organism: Cervus canadensis (assembly GCF_019320065.1). NCBI lineage: Eukaryota > Metazoa > Chordata > Mammalia > Artiodactyla > Cervidae > Cervus > Cervus canadensis. The sequence continues at coordinate 33,505,082 of NC_057407.1, read as the reverse complement.
CCTAAAATATTCTGGTGCAATATCCAGAGAAAATATATAGGATCTGACAAGTACAATGAATATATGCAATGTAGAAAATAGAAAACAAACACAAGGCCCAATTCCAGTTAAAAACCTTGATAATATTTTTTGCTAATGAAAAAACAATACAAAAAAAAGTAAAGCTTAAATATAATTGCATTACCCAATTTTAGGACAGATGCCACTTTAGAGGTCATTAATTCATGCAACCATTTCAGAAAAGTATAATTCATCATGTGTTATTACATTGGGCATCTCAGATGGTGCTAGTGGTAAAGAACATGGCTGCCAAGGCAGGAGATGCGGGTTCACTCCCTGGGTCATGCAAATCCCCTGGAGAAGGAAATGGCAACCCAGTCCATATTTTTGCCTGGGAAATCCCATGAACAGAGGAGCCTGGTGGGCTATAGTCCACGGGGTTGCAAAGAGTCAGAAACGACTGAAGCAACTTAGCATGCACATTATTATATTAATAAATAATAAAATCAGCAATTATACTCAATAAGTTTAAGGATGTCCATAAACTTGGACCCAGGACTTCTGCTTCTATGACTCTATAGCATGTAAATAACTTGAAATATAGGCAACTCAATATGCCCATAAATATTCAGTGATAGAATTAATTATAAATAGAGGAGAACATAGTTACTAGGTTGAATCATATGAAACTGTCCCTACACCAATCCTGCAATGATGGTGATTTCATGTTGTTCAACCTAATAGATTATTCTGCAACCCTATGATGATTAAACAGTGTTCTAAAATTGTGTTTTTAAAGATTTGTAATATAAGAAATTCTTTTCAATGTAAAGTTGTGGAATTCTAGTTAGGGTTCCTTTCAGGACCAACCCTCTTATAGATAAAAACTATAATGTATGGATAGAATGTAAACATAATGCCTGAAAACACTGGAAAGTTTCCCCAAACAGGCAGATACTGGAAAGGGTAGACGCTGGAGGAAGGAGACAGCACTGGATGAGTGTCCTGTTTTATACCTTTTCACCAGAGGGCAGGACTCAGTCTGTCCATACTAAGTGGATAAAATAAGGAAAGAAAAATTACAGACTTACTGGCTTAAAGAAGGACAGATTTTGCATAGCCAGACTGACTGGAAAATGAAAGGGAAAAACCCATCAAGGAGAAAGTCAAAGGAAGAGTCCTAAATTCTGTGTATAAACACTGCCCAGCCTCTGGCAATCCTCTGAAATATGCATTAGTAGGACAGTCTCCAAACAGCTCTGTTGAGGCTAAAAGAACTGAACTGAGATTTCAACCATCTACTGCAAAAGGGACTCTCATTTGATCTCAGCCACATTTTACTGCCTTCTAAGAAAAATAGAAATCGATATTATTTGGAGAACATACAGAATCCAGAATATCTACAATGCTCAAAAAACAATCCAGAGCTACTGAATATTTGATAAATATATGTGAACTCTACTCAAAGACAATGGAGTTCAATCCTGAGGTGATAGACACTGGACTTAGTGGACAACGAATTTAAAACCCAATTATATTTATATTCATACTCAAGGAAATAAAAGAAGATATTCTCAAAATGAATATGAAGCTGGGAAATATAAACAGATGAATAGAATCTTGTAAAAGAGAACAAAAAGGAAATTCTTGATTTGAAAAAATCTAATAGCTGAAATTCAAAATTTTCATTTAGCTTAATAACAATTTGAAGGTAACAATAAAGAGTCAATGAACTATAATGGAAACTTTCCAACCTCATCAATAGAAATTTTCCAACTTCAAAGGCAAAAAAAATTGGAGGGGGAAAATTACTACAGCTTCAAAATACTTAATATGTGTATAATTGGAGTCCCCCCAAAAGAGAGAAAGATGAAGCGTAATAATAAATAAGAAATAATGGTAACAAAAGTTTGCCAAGTATTATAAAAGCCAGAAATGTATAGATTCAAGAAATTCAGCCCCATAGCAGAATAAGCACAAAAAAAGCCCCACCTAGGCAACACAGTAATTAAACTGCTAAAAAAAATAAATAAATAAAGATTAAAAGAGAACCTTAAAAGAAGACAGAGAGAAAAGCAACACATTACATACAATAGCAAATTAATAATGCTAACGGAAAAAAAAGCAAAACTAGAAGTCTAGATCCCGTGAAAATGTTCTTCCAGTATGAAGGCAAGATAAGGATAGTTCCAGATAAAAGAAAACTAAAAAGAGTTATCACCCTCAGAACTGCCTTACAAGAAGTGTTAAAAGTAGTTATTAAGGCTGAAGGGAAATGATAACAGATGAAGTAAGATCTTTAGGAAGAAATAAAGAATCTGGAAAGGGAAATATGTGAGTAAAAATAAAAGACTGTTTTTTTTCTTTCAATTTACTTAAAGTATATGTGACTGTTTAAACTAAAAGCCCTAGCTCTTACTTCTAATAAAACAGATAATGCTCCCAGCTAAAGAGAAAATGGTGGGCTTCCCGCGTGGCCCAGTGGCAAAGAACACGCCTGTCAATGTGGAAGACACGGGAGACGCGGGTTTGATCCCTGAGTTAGGAAGACTCCTGGAGAAGGAAATGGCAACCCACTCCAGCCTGGAAGGCTACAGTCCACAGGGCTGCAAAGAATCGGACACAAGTGAACACACAGTGCACACACACACACACACACACACACGAGAAAAGGCACATATCACATGTACATACAACCATAAAGATGGTTCAATAATTTATATTTCCTGAATAAAATTCTAGCATCTTTCATAATGTAGATTTCATCCAGAATTTATTATTAGCACAACTACAGAAGCCTGCAGAGATTTTACAGAAAGATCAGCTCAATTAGATAAAAATGAGAATCTTCTTTTCAGATCTAAATTTTGCATCATTATCTCTCTAGGAAGAGGTCATTAAATTATGATTTAGTCACAGAGCTGTTTACTGATTAGAATGCAGAACACTTAATCATTTGCATTTGAAATGAAGTGGAATATATATAGATAATCCACTTTAAAATGAAAGAGCTTAAAATTTATCTAAATTTGAATGAATAGGTTAAGAGGAAGTACGAAATAACTCTCTGCTCAATATAGTGTTATTTGTACTATATAGGCTTAAAGAAAATCTGGCTTTGGTGGAAACAGCTAGGGCTGATTAACTGACAAAAGTCTTACACCCAAGGTAATCAACAACAATTCTTAGATACCAAACAAGTTTTCTTTGCTTCATCCAATGAAAAATGAATTTGGGAGCAACTTTTGTTTTTGTTTCTCAAAATTAGACTGATGTTTATTCCAGGACCAGATACAATTATCATGAACAAAAGAAAAGTATTCTCAATATTTCATCCAGTATTTTATCATGTCTTTTCTTTCATACAACAGTTGGATATCATGAGCAGAGATATTTTTAATTTTTCATAATTATCTAAAATCAGAAATTATAAAACATCATGTATAATGCAACTTCGAGTTTTCAAGGCACTGGTAAGTATTAAGAGTCCAGTTAAAGAAGAGGATATGATAGAATAAATAAAAGTTTGTTTTATATTCCCAAACTTTTTTATTTATAAAGTAAATATTTGGAGGATACCATGTTTTTAACACAAATAAAAATACCATAAATCTAATGTAATCCAAATGCAATTTTCCACTAAATGCTACGGAAATAAATTGCAAATAAAGTTTCTATAAACTGATATTAACTAGTAGCCTAATCATGTCTTTAATTCATGCACCCACTCCAAAATTTAGATATAGTGAAAATATAAAATGCTCACCAAGATATCTACTGAACTGTAATAATAATTTTTGAAAAACTTAAAATGCTATTGAAATATTTTTATTTTGATAATAAGTTAACAAGTTTACTAGGGATGAATTGCAAAGCCTTTCTGACTGATTCTTACTCAAAGTATTTAAATGTTAAATTCTGTTGCCAGATTTTGAAGGTGATAGCTGGCCATTAACTTCTCTGAAAGTTAGTGAATAAAGCAAGGCATATGTTCCAGACTTGACGAATTACACACATCCATTATAACATCTAGAAAAGAAAGGCATTCCCATGCCAACCTTCAACCCTCAACAAGAATTTATTCAAGCCATAACTCCACACTGATGACAGAGCAAACCAACATAAAATGGGGACTTTACCAAAGGAATTGTTTATAGCGGGGTCAGAAGAGGTTTCCCGTAAAACGCTGTAGAAGCCCAACTGTTTTGTTCTATTTTATCCTTACCGTAATAAACTCCTATCCTTTAAGTTATAGAATTTTCTCACCATCATGTGATCTTAAATGTAAGGTGAAACACGCCCTTGTTGGAGTTATCTCAAAGAGGGAAAATAAAAGATGTTCTCTGAAACGGTGACTATGGTTTTTGTTCATATCCTTTGGCAAATGAATTATCCTCCTTGGGAATTGGTAGTTAAATGGAATTCTGGCTGTGGGGAGCATCACCAAGTTGTGCTTACTTCCATCAAGTAGGTGTAATCTTGTATACTTGTTGAAGATGGATGACTTTGTTTGTGCTTTTGATTCCCCAGAGACTGGATTTTAGTAAAAGGATACAGAAAGTGTTGTTAAATGGGATATCTATGGTGCATGTTAAAGTCAGAAAAAAAAGTATGTAATAAGATCAGAAAAATAAAGAGCCTTAAACACGAGCAAACATTGCTTCCCTAAGTAAGCAGGAGTAACACAGAGAGAGAAAAAGGGAAAATGTAAATCGTATAGTATTACATACTAAAAGTGCTTCACCTAGAAAACACATTCGATATGTTTATGTCATATTTCTTGAGAAATAAATAACCCTATCAATAAAATATGTGGTATTCTAGGGTCAAAGCAGTAAAGTGAACATTCAGAGTTTAAAGGGAATTGGAAATTAGACACAGGCTCATAACTGATAACCAGATGCATTTGTGAACCTTATACTTTGAGAGCATTTCAGAGGCCCTTCAAGTGAAGAATACGGTAAAACTGTTTAATGATACCACTGTTCATATACATAATCTTAGGAAAAATAAAGAGCCTGTAAAGTTACTGAATTATCATCCAACGCATACATATGTAATCTGCATATGGTAAACATGAAAAACAGCTAATTTTCCAATACTTTGGAATAAATGGAACTTCAGTATGTTTTACAGACCACCTTGAGTATCTTAGAGAAGCAATAGTTCCTTTTTGTATCTAAATTTGGAGAGCTTCACTCCCTGCCTTCATAACAGCCTAATCCTTACCAAGTGATACCCTGTGGAGATGTTCAGGATCTGCTATGATGGGGATTCCTTTCATCTCAAATGTAACTGTGATAGCCCTGCTGCTTGCAGGATACTCAGGAAGTGAATACAAGGGGAGCATCCTGCTAGGAGCTCGAAAGCACAGGCAGTAGCCTCATCACTTTGTCAGGCCAATGCCAAGCCTCCAAAAACAAAGGGATCTTTCCTTTTAGAAGGACAAAGAACTCATGCCAGGTGAAATGCAGTCCCTAAGGCTGACTTGTCTTCCCTCCATGCATCACTGTGGTTATAGTCCAATTTGTCCAAGTAGGCATTTCATTAAGGCCCTTGGTAAGTACTGGCTTATCGTAGTAACTGGCCAAATTTAAAAACAAATATATTCTATTCTGAGAGGTAAACAATTTAAAATAGCTCCTGGGTGTTTACAATCACAGTATTTGATCAAAACAACAGAACCACCAAAGTGGAGCCAAATAAGATGTTTCCATCTAAATTGATATTTTCTCACGATGGGAAAAATAGGGATGATGCTCATATATAAGCATAATTCAGCAGAATAATAAAATTCTTAATCATCCTGGAGGCTGTATCTCAGAATTGTAATCAGTTGGTTTTGTTCTCTAATTTTACAGCAGTGGAGATGGCTTAGCTGGTGTCTATCATATTTTTTGTCTTGTGACAAAGTATCCCATGCCTTTTTAATGATAAATTTGCCTTGATTTAATAGTACTGAAAGTAACCAAGGGACAAAATAACAAAATTAATCTATCTTCATAAAATAAAATGATTCAAATATTCCTAAAGCATTTGCTTTGAAGAAGTTATATTTCAATAAATGATCAAGTATTTGCTGAATACCTATTATGTACTAAAAATAAAAACTTTGAAATAATATACAGTTCATCCTTATTCCACATGGGGCAATGCAATGGGGATAAACTATATAATTGACCTTTATAAGTGTCATGCATACAGGAATAGGGGATAATTGTAAGATTTTAAATTATTTTAAAACATTGATTCCAGGGACTTACCTAGTGGTCCAGTGGCTAAGACTCCATGTTCCCAATGCAGGGGGCCTGGTTTCAATCCTTGGTCAGGGAACTAGATCCCACATGCAAAAACTGGGAAAAAAAATCCTGCATTTCACAACCAAAGATCCCACATGTTGCAACTAAGACCCGGTGCAGCCAAATAATTAATAAATATTAAAAATCAATACTATTAAATTATTCCTCTATTCAAACATCTTTGCAACCACATGGACTGTAACCTGCCAGGCTCCTCTGTCCATGGGATTTCCCAGGCAAGAATACTGAAGCAGGTTGCCATTTCCTTCTCCAGGAGATCTTCCCGACCCAGGGATCGAACACAAAGTCTCCTGCTTGGCAAGTGGATTCTTTACCACTGAGTCACGAGGAAAGCTTGAGATGGTAATATATAATAAATTAACTATTCCTTTCCTCCTTTTACATTTCATAGAACTGCAAAATAGAAGTTTGGTAGGCCACAAGGCAGAGACTACAAAGGTCAATCACTACTCTATTCTCCGTTTGTTCCTTGCATACAATTGAATTGGTTTTCCCAGGATCTCTTTCATCTGGATGGAATCATTCAACTGAATTCTGGTCAGTGGAATATGGATGGAAGAAATACGCACCACTTCCAAGGATGGCCATAAAACAATCAAGTTTTTCCTCTCTTGCTCTATGTGGCTGGAAGCAAAGGAGGAAACATCTGTGCTTCAAGAGAGAAGAAACTGGGCTCTCTGGATTAACTTTAAGAGAAGGGACACCCAACCTAGAGTACTTACTGTGAACGTATGTGAATGTGGAACAGATTTTATTCTGTACAGTCACTAGAATTTTGGAAAAGGGGCAAAAATTTTGTTATATTAGCAAGCATCAATTGCTCTAATAACATTCATAAGATATGTTTTCCACCAAATGGAATTAAGTTTTTAACCTTTACAACATAACCATCAGATTATTACAAAATAATTATTATTGATATTTTACTAAGCCTGAGTCATGGCAACATGCTCCTGCTTATACTAATTCTCTGCCTTGATCTAAAAACGCTGTTTCTACTTTTCTATTTCTGTGAATGGCTCTGTATTAATTTGCTAGGGTTGCCATAACAAAATATCACAGACTGGGTCACTGAAACAATAGAAACATATTGTCTCATAGGTCTGGAGGCCAGAATTCCAATAACAAGGTGTTAATAAGTTTGGTTTCTTCTGAGACCTCTCTCCTTAGCTTGCAGATGGCTGACTTCTCACCATGTCTGCACCTGCTCTTTCTTCTATGTGTGCACATCCCTAGGCTCTATGTGTTTAATTTTCTTTTTCTTATAAGGACACTAGTAAGATTGGATGAGGGCTCAATCTGAGGGTCTTATGTTAATTTAATGACTTCCTTAAATGCCTTATCTCTAAATATAATCATATCCTGAGATATTGAAGGTTAAAGCTTCAACATATGAATTTTAGAAGGGACACAATTCAGTCTATAGCAGGCACCAAGAATCATTCATTATTTGACCCCGATCCTCCCCTCTGCATCACCTCATATATTTGCCAAGTCCGATTAAGTTTATCCCAGAATTATCTTTCATTTCTGTCCCTTCATCCCCATTTCTGCTGCCACCTTGTCCATGACCTCATTTCTTTTAGTCTGAACTTCAGTAAATTGTCCTTCTGTATCCACTTCCCTACATCTCCAAACCATCCTACTATCTGCTCAAAAATCAGCGAGGGTTTTCAACTACCTTGTGAAATAAAGATCATACTTTTAGACCTATCGTTCAAGAGCCCGGAAAATTGTGTGTCAAACTATGTTTCTGCCTGTCTATCCTAATACTTGCTTTCATTCAAATTTGACACTTATTCCCCAAAATCACATCTTGTTTCTTAATACTCAGTATTTAATTTCTCTATTCCTTGCTCCTGGAATTCCTGTTCTATCATCTTGATCTATCTTAACTGAATGTACCTTTTTATTCTCCAATAGACTGCTTCTGATCTCCAAAGTTATTTCATAGAAATGCCCCTCTGAGATTCCATAGCAACTGGAATGCCACTTATACTAGTGGAACTCCATTCTGTATTATCACTACTGTAATAATTATTACATTAGATCCTATGCAAAATGCTTGACATATATTACTTCATTAATCTCCACATTTATCCTTAATAGCTGTAATTATTTACCCATTTTACAGATGCAAAAATGAATATTAGAGTGTTGAATGTCTTCCTTAAGTTTACACAGCTGAAAAGTGACAGAGGGCACACTTGAATCTTAGTCTGCCTGCTCTGGTTCCAGTGATTTTAAACATACAGTATATTACCTCTGCATATTTATACAGAAGTTTTTCTATCTGTGAGCATTTCACTAATGTTCTTCCGGGGATGTAGTCAAGACCATTTTACGAAACAGAAGCATATCAGCTCTGTCAGCTGTCAACAGATGGCGTGTGATATAGGGTCACTTTCATCTCTGCCATTGTGCTTACATACAGTCCATCTTTAGAATCATTCATATTTTAGCCACCTTTGTGACACATAGTGTCTGCTACCTAGTGCATGTTGCATATGTATATACTACAAAAACGATGCACAAATCAAATGGAAAAGTGAAGACTGTCTATTTCAACCAAGACGATAGCCGTGTTCTCACATATGATGGATAACCATCTATTAAAAAGAGAAAGGAAAGGAAGAACTATACAAAATCAAAGTTTGTGTTATATTTTTTCTCTGGATCATTTCTCTCCTCTTACTTAGGATGTCAGACATATACAGCTTTCAAAATATATTCTGGTTTAAAAAAAAAACACTTTTTTTTTTTTCACAGTACTTATGAAAGTGTTTGTCATTTAGTTGAGTCCGACTCGACCTGGGGCCTGCCAGGCTCCTCTGTCCATGGAATTCTCCAGACAAGAATATTGGAGTGGGTAGCTACTCCCTTCTCCAGGGGATCTTCCTGACTCAGGGGTCAAACTTCGGTCTTCTGCATTGCAGACAGAATCTTTATCATCTGAGCCACCAGGAAAGCCACTAGTTATATAAACTGTTTTTGTTTGGTTGATAATATATGTATATATACATTTCTCAAAATATTAGAAATTTGGTGTTATCTAAGCTAAGCAACATTGTGCATTTATTTTAAAAATCATGACCATTCACTTTAATACCACGACTTAAATCATATCTACCCCCAGTAAACTGAATAACTGAGGTAGTAATCCAAATAATTCAGATCAAATCAATTTTAGTACAAAATAGTCAAGCAATTTTCCTTCTTGAATTATCTATTAATTGTTTGTACTCTGAACTTCACTTTACTAGTGAAGAAACAGCATTATTTCTAAATCAATATTACTATTAAGTCTAGATCATTAATTAGTAACATATTTTCTGAATTCAGAAGGAAATTACACATGAGGCAGTGGCCGTGGGCATAAGAGGTTGACTCTATCAAAAGACTAATTTTATGATCAATGCAGTTACAAAAAGAAATCTCAGTATGGTCATCCAAATCGATTTATTTGAAGCAACAAAACTACATCTGCATAAACACAGGCTGAATTTCACTTTTTCCATTGTGGTCTCAATAGGTTAGCAAATGCAAAGGATCAATTTATAAACCTTCTTTTCCTTGGGTGTACTCTGGGCAGTCTATAGAAGGACAATTAGTCTCTGGGCCCAAAGAATCTTTACATTTCCAATACACTGTCTCAGTTTGACAAAAACACATACAGGCTATTGTAGGAAGTTCTTCAAAATGAAGATATGCTTACAATGGATTTAGAAAACATGTTGGTGACAGGCAAATGAGACCTAAATTTAGCTTGACTGGGGTGAAGTGGATAAAGAGTGTTTATGTCTGTTTTTTTCTGATGAGGTTAGTAGCTTGAATCATGACCTCTTGAGAAAAATAAGACGGAGTGTTCTAATGGGTTTTTTCTTAATCTAATGTAGAAATGACATTGAATGATGGTTCCTAATTAGGATCCTCCTCTTCACCTGCATTTATTGTTACATCCCCACGCTTGCTTTGATTATCTGAGTAATACAAAGCTAAGTTTTAAAAGGTGAACTCCTCTCTGCATTGAGGACATGAGGATGGCCAATTTAAATTTGTACTGTGCAAATGAAGAAAAAGATGTTGCCTAGAATTTTCACAAGTATCTCATATTTGTATTGCAAAGTCATAAGAATGCTGAACTATGTTACAATATAGCACATCTAATTCCTGTACAAAATTAAATTATGAATTCTTGACTCTATTATTTTTCAGATATATAACATTAAGAAACACAGAGCAGAAAAAGCATGGTGGTGGATATTGGTCATTTTCAAAGGCTTTGTGCAATACAAACCCTCAAGAGTCTATGCATAGTATTTCATCCTATATTTAATGACGAAGGAAAGAATGCCAGATTTATTTGTTCCTTACTCCTTAAAGAAACAGCGTGTAGTTCAATATCCCCCTCTCTGAAACCAGAAAATTTAAAAGAATATAAGATTCTGAAAATCCCTCCTTAATTAAACTAGTGCCTGACTCCTGAATTTTGGCTAAATATCCCTCACTGAGAAGTGTTTAAATTTCTTCCAAGTTTTTCCAACAGGAAATCTAGTGAAGACCCCAGAAAGATACAGATTGTTTGGTGGTGGTGGTTGGAGGGAGCCGTAGGATATGGGGGCTTGCTATTCTGACCTATGTTTTAAGATAACCTCATATCAGGAATTAAATTGAACATTCACAATCCATTCCAATGCCTTATCTTTAAAACCACCTAGAGCTGGTAATTCGGAAAAGCCGGATGGATAAATGGAAAACCAGATTCTGATTTCCTCAGGAGAATCAAGCTTGCAAATCCCTGATGAATCATGGAAATTAGGCATTTCCCCAAACCAACCTTTTCTTTTGCCCTAGGATAACCTGATCACATTTCTTGGCTTCATTTTCTCTATTGGGCTAGCAGTAATGTGAAACTGCCGGCGCCCTGTCAGATCTAAAGCCAATTTCAAAGGAAAGCCAATTCCTTGGGGGAAAGGCAGCTACGCAAAGGCAAGATTGTGCTAATAGTTAAACCTCATCTTCAAATGCCACCAACTGTCTTAAGAGAAAATGATACAGAGACGGAGAGGAAAAGAGAGAGAGCCGACATGAGGAAATAAAGCAGCAATGAGAAGAAACAGCTGAAAAGGAGACAGAGGAGAATCAATGGAAGAAAGTAGGGAAAATCTAAAGCTCCAACATGTCTCAGGAAATACACTATCTATCCTGGGATCTGCAAGCTAAATGCAAGCTTGTTCTTCACAAATAACCTGAAACATTCTTCATGTTGATTTGTTATGTGAAAGAACTAATTCAAGGTGGTATTTCATAACACCTTTCAAGCTGCTCTGATGCTTATTTGGGTAATAAAATGAGAATCATTGGGGAAAAAATAGGTATTTATTTATTTACTTCATGAGACTTACTTTGTAATATTTTATAATATTGACTTCAAATTTTTTGCAATTTTGGAGAAAGTTTAGCTGATAAATTCTCAGAAGTATTAGGTTTTTACAGTATTAACTATTACAGAATATTATTGTTGCAGATTATATTAAATATTGGCTATTATAGACTATGTCCAAGTATGATAAAGAGAGGTGTTTGGACAAGAAATTTTTGGTATTACATGTATGTTGAGTAATATACTATTATTATTGAGAAATAACACAGGATAGAAATATTACTATTTAAGGACCTTCCTTAACCAGTAAAATTACCTTTGAATTAACAATTCATTGAGTGTATGAATACCAATCAAAACAATGTGCATTGTTAACATGGAAATTACTTAACAGCAAGTCATCTCTCTCTCCTTTTTTAACCCTGTGAGTGGCCATAAATCCAACACAAATTCAGATTAAAGTAACATTCCTGTAGAAATTATTAAGAACATTGTTCATATAGGAAACTTCTGAGCATAGCTTACTTGTGTTAATTTATTCTGAAGTTTTCAAATAACAAAAGGAAAAATAAAGGCTTATTTTCAGTTGTTTAATGATCCAAGCTGTGCAATATGCAGAAGACACAAATCACAATTTCATGCCCAAAGACCACTTGCTTCCACAAGTTTAAAGCAGAGATATTAAGATCTTTCTTTCTTAGTCTTATATTTTTGTTTTGTTTTGGTTTTGTTTGCTTGACTTTTTTTTTTTAAAGAAGCTCCTGTTTCTCTGCTTTGTTTACACTGTGTGGGTATCTATTATATCAAGTCATGATGATAGTAACTGCCCTCCCATTGGTCATTCTAGGGTTCCTAATTAGATGGAACAACTGTAATGATTCTAAATGTTCTTTTATCTCAGCATCATTTCCATTATTAATTCATTATGACCATGCAGATGGAGTCAATTATTTAACTGAAGAAATTTTCTGGATAAATTGGGCACAAGAAATCTTGTACATGCTTAATGTGTGTGTTTGTGTACATGTGTGTGAGAGAGAGAGAGAGGGGGAGGAAGGGGAGAGGGAAAGACATCCAGTCTTAAATATCAAGTTTATCTTGCTAACTAATTAAATTTGCCAGGAAATTTCTCACTTGCTTGCTACATGCTATAGTGGAAAGATTATTCAGTATTCTTTTGATGGAAAAGAGAAAACACAAAGCTCCTCTTAGCTTTTTGTTTGTTTTGCCTTTTTTTTTTTTTTAAAGGGGAATTTAGCTCTTGTGTTGGAAATTCTGATAGTATACACTGGATTTCAGGCATGGATGACTCCATGGATCCAAGCAGTATGTCATCTGCTGTCTCTTCCTTTATTCCTAATTTTTTTTTGTTTTTGCTTCATTTCTTCTTTAGATATTCCTTGAGCAAAATGGCCTTTGCAGCTATAAACTGTTTTTGTAATCCTGGAAGGACGATAATATCAATAGTAGCAACAATAATAATAGCTGATATTCAGTTATAACACACACTGATAACTTACTTTATGCTAGGGCATTTCTAAGTTCTTTAGTATTCATCTACCAATCAACATAATTGTATTAAATATTATTCTTCATATTTTGTAGATGAGGGAAGAGAAACTCTTTCTTTGCTAATTCTGTTAGAAAATTTGGGAAATTTCTGATTGATTTGTTTCACCTAAATGCCCTTCCTGTTACAATCTAGACCTAAGGCAGCTTTTATATAATAGTTTGCTCAGCCTTGTTCAAATTCTACCTCTGTGACCAGAGAAAAGTGTGTGACATGCTCTAAAGAAGAGAGAAAATGTGTTAAAATTATCCATCCTTTACATGGAATATGGCACTCAGGTTATGATCTGCTTCTATTAATATACTTCAAAGTTTTGAATTTAGTAATCATTCACTATCATAATTTAGACATCATAAGGAAAACATAAAATACAAGAATATAACTTTTACTCTAGGTTTGAGGATTTAAACAAGCACACAGGAGAATAATAAGTAAAACACTGAATTTTAAAAATCCAGGAAAAAACAGAAGATAAATGAAGATAAACAAAGAATGAGATTCCATGCAAAAAAATAACAATTTTAGTAATTCACATTTTTGGAGAACTTATTATGTGCAGCACACAATTAACCACTGTAGCAAATACTTAGATTTCACAAACTTTTTAGAAGAAGAAACTGAGGCCGAAAGAGAATTCATGACTCAACCAAGGTAACATAGCTACAAAATTACTTGGCTTGGATTCCAGAGTCTACACTGCTCTCTCTCATGGATGGCTCTAATCTCTGAATAAAATTAGAATTGGATAAAATTTACTAAATTTGATTCATGAAAAAATACACCCTGAACTATCAAGATTCTTTATATCTTGCATATTTAAATAATTCTTTAATAATGTCCTAAAAATTTGTAATCCCAACTTGTAATATGGAATTCCAATTCCAGAAAATATACAGAGCCATGCAAAGTTATATCCACAAGGAAAAGGAATTTCTTCAGTATTTCACCTTAAATTAAAAAAATAAGCCCAGAACAATATTAGCTATAAATCAAATTAATGAACACATTAATAAAATCCTAGTGATATTGCTACAGTCCAGTATGAAATACAACCCCAGAGAGTATGGCCATATATCAAAATAAAAATACATTTTGCTAAGTTGGTAGGAATGAAATGTATACCTTATTTCAAACCTACTCTTTGAAGACCAAAAGGTCTACATTTAGATTGTGGCACGCCTCCTCTAATGTCAGATAAAATGTTAAGAACCACACTTCGAATTTTCAAAGAGGTGTCTTGCAGTTTATCACCTCAGAATTCATTTGTTATCAGTTATGGCTTTTGCTCTATAAGCCTGGAGCTGAGAACAATTGAAGGCCATTCACTTGGCAAGTTAGCACTTGGAGTGTGACATGTGGTAGACTTCAAGAATCAATTCTGGTTCAGGTTAGAAGACTTAGTAACCAGCTATGTCAGCCCACCATTCCAGAGTACACTTTATGACACTTGAGGAGTTTGTAAACTTAAGTTTTACCTTTAAAATTTGCTTTCAGATGGAGTGAAATTGTCTCTGTTGGCAATAACTTTAATATTTTCAATACTTTTAAAGATAATTTTAGATTTGTCTATACAGGTTAGACGGAGTAGCAAATGGCAACCCACTTCAGTATTCTTGCCTGGAAAATCCCACGGTCAGAGGAGCATGGAAGGCTACAGTCCACAGGCTTGCAATGAGTCTAATATGACTGAGCAACTAAGCACATATGTGTTAGATGCACCAACGTCAAATGCATCCTTTAAAAATATACCCTTCATAGTGATATTTTGCATAACATCTGTGAACCATAAACAGTTATGAAGATTCTAGGAAAAGCTTATGCGCTAAAAGTACCCGAAACAAGATTTATGTTGACTTGTTGATGGATTTGTCTGTGTATGGACAAGACAACCAGTCCAATATGGGAATCTTTTCCATTGCATCCTGTAGCACTGTCAACTCAGATTTGCAAAGGTAAAAGGGTAATGCCATCAGAAGGATCCAAAGCAGCTTTGCACCAATTCATTAAAAAATCAATTTGCAAGCAGAGATAGGATATCAAGGTATTGGGAACAGCCAACTCTGATTTATCAAAAAGAAATCAAGCTAAATAAATACAATGTTTTAATATCAAAGAACTGACCCTGCAAATAAGAACGTTTTAGAAATAAGAGTTGCTTTGATTTTTTTTCTGTTTTCAACCTATACTCACATGAAGTTTTTAATCTATAAAATTGTGAAAGAGGTTAATTTTGGAACAAGAATAACTCAAAGAAACAGCACAGTGCTTATATGCTTGTATACAAGTATTAATATATAGATACTTGTATATATGGATGCAAACAACTTCCTGGAGATTGCTAGCATTTTCACAGTTTTTTAATTCCAAATTATCTTGGACTGAAGGTGAACAAAATTTAGATAAGAAAGAAATATATTAATATAATATAACATACAACCCAGTGGTGGGAACACTTAAGCAAATCCATGTAGATGGGCACAATGGCAGCTGTTTATTATACATTGAGAACAGTGTGCCATTTGGACTTAAGGAATGTATTGAAGAGTGGTAGCAGGAAGGGAGGCAGTCGACAATGAGCATTCAAAGAGAGGCAAAGGAGTTTAGATTTATTTGTATTTAGAAGTGGGAATCCATGAAGCCTGAGCAACAGCCAAAATGGTGTGGTTCCAGAAATGTGAGCTTCAGTAGAGAGTAGGATGGATTAGGAGAGAGAGACAAGCTGGGAAGTAAGCTAGGAAGATATGGCAGTGAGGCAAGCATGTCCTTGATAAGATGGCCAGATGGGAACGATGGGCTGGGGATGGCACTTCAAAGACAGAATAGGGAGAACCTCGTGTCTTTACCTCCCATACACAAAACCTGAACTAAGGATTCAATCTGGGCATTGGGGAAAATGAGAGAAAAGTCTTTGTGTAAACACAACTGTGTGATCTAAGGCTCATTATGTTTCCCTTGAGACTCAATTTCCACGTCTGCAAATAAGGTTATCAGTAGATGCTTTTTCTCAGCTCAGAAATCTATGTTTCTATAATACAGTACACTGGAAGAATGGTCAGAGTAAAATGGACTGGAATGAAACAAAGGAAAAATCAAGAATGGTTAGTCGTTTGGGTAATAAAACATAATAGAGAACTTAATATGGATGAGGAATTGTGTTGGTTATCTTACATTTATTACCTTGTTTAGGTCTCATAGCAAACCAGTAACTCAAGAGGTGGACAAAAAAGAACCTACAGAAATACTTGTCAAGGGAGGCAGCAAAGCTAAACTGATAGGGTAGAAATCTGAGGGTGTCCTGAAATGAAGATGCCTCATCAAGTCTGGCCCAAGTGGCCTGGGGTTCAGTTTAATGTGAACTCAATGATATCTCTTGTTTATTTAACTCCCAGTGGCCCATCTGAAAAGAAAGGGCAGTGACACCCATCTTAGTCTCCATTTACCAGCAGGGCTGTGAATCTTTTTTTTCCTACTTGCCAGCCTCAGACCACTAAATGCCTATGGCTGCCTCGTTACTAAGCCATTTCAGCATCAAATGCATTCCTCTTCCGCCTCTCTTGACCAGGAGCAAAGTAGAGAACAATTGTTTAGATGACACTAACACTCAAGCTTAGATTAATGATGCCAAATCTGATTTATATTGTCTTTCCTCAGCCATCTGATCGAGCATTCTCTGTGCCCTTTCTCTGCGGTTGCACATTAAGCTGCATGCTTTAGAGGTTTTCTGCAACAACTCCCAGACCACTTTCCTAATCAGTATTCGCCACTATCTTTCCTTCCAGCAGAAGCACATTACTTTCTTTTCCCTTTGTTCTTATATTTATTCCTGTAAGGTTTGTTAGCATCAACTACCTCTACTATTTATTAGTCTGGTTTGAATAATGACCCAAGGGCATATAAAAGTATATGCTTAAGTTGCTTGATAGAGAAATACACCAGCCTGCTTATAGGAAAATTAAGAGGTAGACTTTATGAGGAATGCCTAAAAATAAGACATCTTTCTTCAACTGGATAATCAAGTTTTGACAGAATTTTTAGTTTTAAGATTTATGGTGGAATCTTGTTTTAGCTCTTAAAGGTGACATATTTTATCTTTCTGTGTGTAAAATCAGTTTAGTCAAAATATGCATAACAGCATCAATTTGTTTTGGAATAGAAAGAACGGATGCATTATGAAATTATCACAAGACTTTACTTTCTCTTTAAGCTCTGGTGTGTAATTTTTTTAAAGTCAACTGATTGCAAAAATATCATCGAATCAATCTTAGATATAAATCATTTTCAGCTTTCTTGACACGAAAATGTGAAAAGCTTGATAAAAATCAAAGAATATGAGATGCTGGTTAAAGATAATAATCTTTTCATTCTGAGCTCACAGACTGTGCCAGGAAGAAAACACAGGCAAACAAAGGCATTAGGCCCCAGGCTTCCAAAGGAGGGACAGACATGATTTCAACCCATGGGTTTATTCAAGTGGTGGTCAGTGTGATTCACTAGCTGAATTCTGGCTCTAATTGCCATTTCTCAAACTATGCCTATTTATCCCCAGACAGGACAAAATGGCTGTCTGCGTAGCCCACTCTATAGCAGCACATTTGCAGCAATCAACACTTGCAATTGTTCTCTATTCAGGCCTCTAGGAATACAAATTGCTGAACTAGGAGAAATAACAAGATGAGTAAAGCATATGTTTTAAGTCAATCAGATTATGCATTAATTTACTCATTCACACACACAATATACATACTAGACATTGTGCTAAGTGCTGTGACTAAATGGTGAGGAAAAGCAGACACAGTCTCTACCTGCAAGAAGCTTGTAGTCTAGTGGGGAGGGGGGTTGGAAAAGGAGACATTCATCAAAACATCACACAAATATGTGAATGACATAAGCAGTGAGGGAGAGAACAGGGGCTACCAGCGCCCATAAGAGGAGATTATATACCATGGCCAAAGATCTTAGAGAAATGGTCCCAGAGGGAGTAACATAGCACTGTGATAATATGAAACAAGGGAGCAAATTAGAAAGGTGAAAAAGGCAAAAAATCAGCCCAGGCAGAAGGAATGGAATGGTTAAACCTCTGATGTGAGGGGAGCTTGATGAATAAAAAGAACTAAAAGGGCAGCTTTGTTGGAGCACAGATTGAGAAGAGTTTAGCATCACAGGAAGAATCCAGATTCAAAAGAGTCCTCTGGGCCATAACATGGAGTTTTGTTTTGTGCTGTATGAAACGGGAAAATACTAAACTGTTTTAAATAGGAGAGGCATAATCAGATTTGCATTATGAAAAGATCGCCCTGGCTTCAAAGTAGAGAGTAGATTATAAGAGAAAATCAGAAAATCCCCAGTATGTTTCTGGTCTGCAGTGCAAACAAGTGGTGAGGCAATTCCATTCCCACATTTGCTGGACTGAAATTAGAAGGATGGTAGAGAAGATGTACTTGGACTGAGCTGGTGGGTGAGATTCTGATCCAGTGACTCTGCCAAGCATGATCTCATTTTAGAAATGAAAAGAGGTTGGAAACCAAGATCTCTATCAGTCTATTTACTCTCATGACCTCAACTGTCCAATCTTCTATCCAAGCTGTCCAACCAGGAAATTTCTCTTTCAAGGATTTTGTTTCTAAGTCAAAGTTTATTTATTCTCTAATTAGATTGTGTCCTCTCCATATCAGTTACTATTTAAAAAATTTGTTTCTCCATTCAAGATGTATTAATGCAACTAGAATTTAGAGTTTCAACTATGAGATGTACTCCACATGCTACGCTGGGAATATAATAAAAATATATATATTTGACCCTCACATATCCCACTCCAGAAGAGAACTTACATATAGGTCACAGTACAGAGTAGTATGGACTTCCCGGGTGGGCTCAGCGATAAAGCATCTGTCTGTAAGCAGACGACACAGGGGATTTGATCTCTGGGTTGCGAAGACCCTCTGTAGGAGGGCATGGCTACCCACTCTAGTATTCTTGCCTGGAGAATCTCATGGACACAGACGGCTGGAGGGCTATAGCCCATAGGGTTGCAAAGAGTTGGACATGACCGAAGCGACTTAGCATACATACACACACATACAAAATAGCACATTTCATATTAAAATCTAGATCTCTAATTACTCTAGGAAAAAACATTTTAAGGAAATAGAGGATATGATAGTATTATAGTTATATCTTGCATGGCAGTGATGAGCCTAGGCTGATCATTCCGGTTTTTATCAAAATAAGACCAAAAAATGATCAACAATGGAGAAAATGTTGAGAAAAATGGAATAAAACACATCTCTTGTTGCAAGTGTTATTTCTATGTGTTTAATATGCAACTACCAGCACATTTCCCCCTCATTTACATTATTTCCCTGGTCCCTGTAGGCATCTGAAATTGTATGATGTGATGTAGACCTTGAAAGATGAGTTGAGAAGGGCATCGCAGGCAGAGGAAGCAGGGAGGTAGAGAAGAGGATGTAAGCAGCTGGAGAGAAAAGCACGTAGAAGCAGCAAAGGGGAGCAAGGCCAAAGGCCATAATCTGTGGTCAGATTATAAAAGTTCTTTTATGAAATGCTAAAATGTTGAGATTACCCTACGGAGAAAAACTGAGGCAAATGTGTTTTTCAAGCTGTTGAATGAATTATTCATTAATCCTGTTATGGCTATGAATTTAAAAGGAATAAATAAAATTGAAAATGAAGATCTGAGGAATTTTCTGTAAATTTAGCTCCATGAACTTGAGTACAACTCTTTCACTGACTCAAAGCTATTTGCTACTTTTCAGTCCATGAGTATATTGTGACAAGTTTGAAGTTATGGGAAATAAGATCTCTAGAGGTAAATTGATCGTACTTGCAGAACTCATAATGTGATTTGTAAATGTGAATTAAGAGAGTAAGATACAAAGAACTGTATGCGCTGGGTACACACACTAGTGACATGAACTCCAAATCTACAGTCAGCCCCAAGCTCCCCTGCTGCTCCTACGCTGACGTTGCAGCTAAATACCTACCACCCAGACCTGCACTTCCAATTAGGACAGACCAAGTGACCCATTATGGCTCAAGAGACCAAAACAGAATCTTCCAACAGTACTTAAGAGAAAATATTTCCTTTCCTAATGAAAGGGAAAGGCCTGTCTGGCATAGATCTTCTTATTTTTTGTTTTCTCTCCTCTTCATATCAGATGCCAACAGCTAACTACTATTCTGCTCCTCTCTTGGCAGCCCTGAACATTTTCACCACTGAACCCCTTTCTGGCTGCTTGTTTTGTGAGAGGACAAAACTCTCTTTCTTTAAACCAGTTCTCATTCCTGGTTGTCTTAGGCTACCTCTAAGAAGACCCTCAACAATCCCCCTTCCTGGTATTCAAATCCTTGTGTAATCTTCTCCTCTTAAGGATGTGGGAGACCTAAGTGCTTGCTTCTCAAGAATAGAATATATCATAAGTGATGGGATGTTGCTTCCAAGATTAGTTTACACACGATGGTAAGGGCCATTTGGCTCTCTCCCTTGCTCTCTTGATCACTTTACTCTAAGAGAAACCAGCTGTCATAATGTGGGGTGCTCTTTGGAGAGACTTACATGGGAAAAACAGTGGTGTCTCTGGCTAGAGAATGAGACTACCCAACACGCACACGAGTGGGCTCAGGAGCAGATCTTCCCCCAGTGGAGGCTGAGATGACTGCAGTCTCAGCTGACAACCTGATTAGTCTTGGGAGAGAACCTGTGCCTGAGATTCCCAGCTCAGCTACACCTAGATGCCTTCCCCTTACCTGTGAGATAATAAGTGTCTGTTGTTCTTAGTTGCTAAATTTTGAAGTTACTATGTAGTGATAGAGAATAACACAGGAGCAGCCATTAGAATGCCTGAGGAAGCTTTTTAGAAATACCCCTATGCAATGGCCCTGAAAGAGAACAATTTCATCAGAAACAGAGAGGGCTGGGGCCCAGGAAGCCATTATTTAAATAATGTCTGGGTGATTCCAGCCATACTTTAGAATAACTGCTTCAAGCTATTTCTGGTTGGTTTCCCTGTGTCTTTCAGCTGAACAGACTCCTGTTATGACTTCTAATGTCAACTATATAAATATTTTGTTACCCATGATTTCTTAACCTAATTCTGGTTTTTCTCGTTGCATTTAGCAAAATACTGAATTTAATCTTGGTTGTTGCCATATATCGTTACAAGCATATCAATTTTCTTTACCTATTATTAATTTTAACATGTCAATTTGGGGAGGAAGAGGAAACCTATTGCCTTCTCCTAACAACCGAAGTTGTCAATGTTCTTATCCTTCTTCTTTCAAAATAGATACAGAAATAAATGTCATATAATGGGACTATATCAAGCACTACTTAAAACAGCATTAAAAACTCTGTCTCTACCTTCCACTCTGTGAAAAGACACCATAGAAGTCACATTGATACTTGGCCACACTTTTGTCCTCAGTAAACAAGGCTTATGATTTTGTGGCTTATGGATTTTTACAAAGGATTCAGGCAAAGTTGATTTGTTTAAATTTAAATAATTTTTACATACTTGATGTAGCACTTACTGAAAATATGTGAACTGTGGACCCAGAAAGAAACAGTTTTGAATGCTTATTCATTTACCAACTTATTCATGTTAAATAAATCTGCTTATATACTGTTCAATTTCTTCATGTATAAATGGAAGTAATAGTAAATACTTTATAGAATTATTATGAAATTTACACGTAAAAATGTACATCTCAAAAACATTCGAAACAGTGCTTGGTAAATGCTAATTGCTATTGCTATTGTTGATATCTTTGTTTTTAATAAACAAAAGAACAGTTACATAAAATATAATGTCATGGCTAGCTCTCCAAGGAAAACAATAATAATAACTCTATATCTAAGTTTCTGGAAAGCACATAAAAGAGGAGGATAAAATGTTTTTAAAATTCATGTCTGTAGAAATTATTACCCTATAAAAATGTTCTAGGGCATAAACCTTGAAGCATTTTGGAGGTGGTATATAACCAATATATATAGTTTCAGGTGAGAATTCATGGGCACTTTAAAGCCTGAAAGAACCTAGTAGGAATTAACAGGTGTAATATATTTAAGTGAGGCAAGGGAGCTGGACTAATGAGTCTAATGAGTCCCATGAATACATTGTATTAGGATTTATGCTCATTCTGTTTGGATCCTGCCAAAGCAAGATTGCCACAGCAGAGAGTAAGATGTTAGGTTACAAAGTAATAGCAAAACCACTGGAGCTTTTTCAGGCAACAATCTATAAGAGTTCCCTGAATTCAGTTTATACTGCATCATGAAATTAGTCATAATCTTAATGAATCTAGAAATAAGGGCTATGAACATTAGGTAGTAATAAAAATCAAAGGAAGAACTAATTGAAAGAAACTTGAAAATTCTGACATTTTATGGGGTTCAAAATAGGCTTTAGATATTGGCAAAAATGACCAAAATTAGGATTATCCTTGGCACAGGCAGATCAGTAAAAGCATCCAACTTGATACCCTCATGAAACTTAGAGTCTAATGAGAAGGTATAAGTGAAATGAATAATGCAAATGTGTTTACTGTAACTGTGAAGAGGTATGGGGTGTTGGCTACAGGGACAGATATTAACCAGACCTAATCAAGGTGGGGCATTAGCATAGGCTTTCTGAAGAATGAGCTTTAAATTTAGATCTAAAGACAGGAATAGTAGTAATATGTACATATGAAAGTCACAGGTGTCATGACTGCCTTTTGCTATACGAAGGATTACTAAAATTAAAGGCACTTTGATTGGAAGGAATCTTGGATATTACCCCTTGTAGATGAGAATCATGAATGATATGTCTGGACTCAGATGAAATTGTCTGATGACAGTGTTCATGCTGTGAACATAGTTATAGAAAGTGACTTAGAGTGTCAAAGAATCCTCTTAGAGTGACCCAAAGAATCCTCTTGCTCAGCCCCTGGGGTAGCTAGGAAAAAATAGTAGGAAGACATTGTCTGTGAACTTGGTAATGAGGTTGTTCCTCCAAAGCCCTTCCCATGACAATAGTCTGACTTTATGACAGCATCTGGTCTCTGTCTCAAACTCTTTGGTTTCAAGAATATTATTACTGGCTAAGAGCTTTGTCTTTCAACTCATTGAAGTTTTGTCCAGGTGGTATGAAAAGCTATATAAACCCAGACACCAGAATGATGTGGAGATGGGCATGACATGGACTTAGGGAATATGGTGATTTATATCTTGGCACCCGCTACAAATTGCTATGAAAGCTTGAAAGTAAAAGTGTTCGTCGGTCAATCGTGTCCAACTCTTTGAGATCCCATGGACTGTAGCCCGCCATGCTCCTCTGTCCATGAGATTTCCCAGGCAAGAATACTGGAGTGGATTGTCATTTCCTTCTCCAGGGGATCTTCTGGACCCAGAGATAAAACCTGGGTCTCCCACATTGCAAGCAGACTCTTTACCACATAAGCCACCGGGGAAGCACAAATTGCTATATAGTCCACCAAGTCACCGAGCTTCCAGTAGCGCATACCTGCGCTGTGCTTACAAGAGTTCCAGGTACTTACAGTGCACCAAGAATTATTCTAAAATCTTCATGCATGTTAACTAGCTTAAGCCTAGGTTGGTAAACTGGGGTTAAATAACTTGCCCAAGGTCACACAATTAGTCATTGTGAGAGCCAGAATAGGAAATCCAAGGTCTCACCGCAGCATCTATGTTCTTAAGCATCTCGAAGGACAGGTTTTGTTGTTGACTGTACTGTGCTTGTTTTTCTTTTCTAAATAGGTAGATAAGCTCCAGGAGATGATGAAGGACAGGGAAGCCTGGCGTGCTGCAGTCCATGGGGTCACAAAGAGTCAGATACGACTGAGTGACTGAATGACAACAACAGCAGATAAAATGTGGTCTGAACAAGTAATGTAATAACTATCTATGGTGATATCAGGGGCACTCGAGGGGTGCGTCATTTCAGGATTGTGTCGACATCCTTGAGCTCCTTTAGATACCTGTGCAGAGCTGATGTCTGTCTGTAAATTCAACCCCTCCTGGCCCAAGACAGAATTTAAATTCTGTAGCTATGGCTCTGCAAAGTAGAACTGCCAAAGTAAGCCAATGACTGTGAGGATCAGGGGGTTATGTAGGGCCAGGTCTCTAGAACAGGTGGGACTACTATTAAAATATACAGCCAAAGTCTATCCTTGATATGTTCCATTATAAATTTTAGGGGTGGATTTAAGAGGCACAATTTTAACATCCCTTGAGAAAACAAACCCCGGGGTGTATGGTGCTGTTATTCTTATTATTATTTATACAGTTATGTCAGTCAGTGTAATTATTATCATTATTCTGGATGTTTTGATCCTCACTCCATCACAGATTCTGCCCTACCATGAGCAGGAATGCATCTGCTTTGCTCAACACTGCAGACACAGTGTCTCACAGAGTTCAAGTTTAAAAAATATTTGTAAAATAAGTGTATCTTAGTTGAGAGAAATATTTACTTTAAGTCCACATTAATTCT
Source organism: Cervus canadensis (assembly GCF_019320065.1). Lineage (NCBI taxonomy): Eukaryota > Metazoa > Chordata > Mammalia > Artiodactyla > Cervidae > Cervus > Cervus canadensis. Next base: position 33,480,299 of record NC_057407.1, on the reverse strand, counting down.
GATGGGTTATTTATAATACATGATAAAGTTAAACACTCAAGAACATAAAATATGAATAAAAAAGGTGTCCAACATGCACACTTAAAAAACACACCAAGAGGAGATAGTTGTTTAGTGGGTTTGGAATTTCAGTTTTGTAAGATGAATTGGTTCTAAAAGCATTGGTTGCACAACAGTGTGAATGTCCTTATCATTACTGAACTGTACACTTAAAGATGGTTATGATGATAAATTTTCTTTTTTTAGAACAATTACGAACTTTAAAAAAATTGTCATAAAGAACATTTGCAGAGTAAAAGTAAAATAAAGACCCTGGTGAGTGAGTGAAATTGCTCAGTCTTGTCCAACTCTTTGTGACCCCATAGCCTGCCAGGCTCCTCCATCCATGGGATTTTCCAGGCAAGAATACTGGAGTGGTTTGCCATTTCCTTCTCCAAAAGACCCTGGTAAATTAAAGCAAAAACATATAGATTGCTTAGAAAAAAATACATGTAAGACTTTACGAGTTATGATTCCTTGATATGCTGATAGTAATTTCTTTTGCTCCTCCTTTCCTGCTACATTTTTGCTGCTAGAATTTCCCTTGCCTACTCTCAGATCCTCCATCTATGAAAAGTGATCTATAATTGCAAAAACTGTCCAATATTCTTAGGAGAAAAGCTCTTTATCATTGTAAGTATTTGTGATGCTTTTAGGAAAAAAAAACCAAAACTGTCTTGTCTGTTTAATTGTAGAATCTTTACAAGACTGTGTTTCTGTACCTACAACTCTTCCTTACTCAGACCATAAACTAAAGTCATGCTAATGCAGGCAACACAAGAGACACAGGTTCGATCCCTGAGTCAGGAAGATCCCCTGGAGAAGGAAATGGCAATCCACTCCAGTATTTTTGCCTGGAAAACTCCATGGACAGAGGAGTCTGGTGGGCTACAGTCCATGGGGTCCCAAAGAATTGGACATGACCGAGCACACACGCATAATGGTTAATTTGGGTATGTTCAAGACTATTCTCTATATGTGGTGCCAAGGACATTTTTGCCACTGATGAACTGCTCTGGGAGAAATACCTTGCTTTGTAAGTGTTGTTTCATTCAGAAGAGATTAAAAATAAAACAAACTGCTATATATGTAGTGTTTGTGTTCTTCTAAAATTTGTATGTTGTAAACATACTGCCCAGGGTGGTGGTAGTAATAGGTGGGGCCTAGGCCTTGAAGGTGGAGCCCTCATGAATCGGATTGTGTGTGTACTTAGTCACTCAGTTGCTTCCAACTCTTTGCAACCCCATGGACCATAGCCTTCCAGGCTCCTCTGCCCCTGGAATCCTCCAGGCAAGAATACTGGAGTGGGTAGCCATTTCCTACTCCAGGGGATCTTCACAAACTAGGGATTGAACCTGGGTTTCCTGCTTTGCAGGCGGAGGATTCTTTACTGGCTGAGCCACCAGGGAAACCCCATGAATGGGATTAGTGCCCTTAAAAGAGGCCCCAGAAAGCTCCCTCCCTCCTCCCACCACGTTAGACCACGAGAAGTCTGAGACCGGAAAGGGGGTCCTTACCTGGCATGCTGTCACCTGACCTACTATTTCCAGCCTCCAGGACTGTAAGACATAAATTACTGTTGTTTATAAATTATCCAATCTGTGGTATTTTGTTATAGCAGCCCAGACGGACCAAAACATAAACAATAAGCTAACAAACCAAGTATGATGTTGCTGAATAGGCAAGACCACTGAACTTGGAAGCAAACCATCTGCATTAACATCCAGTTAGGTTTATGAACTGGTTCATATTCTTGTTTAATCTCACTTTTCCCCCTAAACAGAAGAGCTCTTCAAACCAGATCCTATTGTTTCTCTGACAAATATATTCTGACAACCAAAGCAGCCGCCAAGAAATTTTCAAGGTTTCATTTCTCATTTTGCCAAAAGAGCTTTTTTATTCTTTTGCTTTTTTTTTTTTTTGGCACACGCACCAATCCATTGCTTATGTGTCATGCACTCACAAATACATATAGGTGCTTTTGTATACACAAAATGTGTGTGCATTATGTGAGAAGTTGTCTATACACTGAGATTTCAAGAACTGTAAGAAGGACCCCGAACTCCTGGTGTCATGACCTGAAGTGCCTTCCTGCTCTTGATACTGCCTTTGTAAGAACCCAGACAATTAAGTAAATCACATTTCTTCCATCTCCATTATTCCTCATGGTCTGGGCTATGTCTTTGGTAAAGTGGCTCAAGGTAAGGAAGGCTAGGAAATAGAAATCTACAGGTGACATTATATAAAGATTCCAGTAGGAAGCAGAGTCCAATCATGTAAGGAAGGAAGTATCTGCAGATGTGCAGACAGGTTAAAGGAAATAACAGTGGTGGCTGAGGCCTAGAGTCTAGCAATAGGAGGACACCATTAGCACACTTGCACTCCAGGTGAGGGGAGGAGGAAATAATGTTGCTGGAGACAAAATGGAGATACAACCATGCAGCAATATATGAGCTGTAATTATGGCAGCATGCAGCCTCTGGCAGAAAATGCAGCCTGGACAAAGAAGCAACCACTGAAAAAAGAAACTGCTACTCATTCTGTCTGTGTATACATCTCCTGTCAGTGCCTCAAAGTGAAAGTTGCTCAGTCGTGTCCGACTCTTTGCAACCCCATGGACTATACAGTCCATGGAATTCTCCAGGCCAGAATACTGGAGTGGGTAGACTTTCCCTTCTCCAGGGGATCTTCCCAACCCAGGGATCGAACTCAGGTCTCCTGCATTGCAGGCAGATTTCTTTATCAGCTGTGCCACAAGGGAAGCCCAAGAATACGGGAGTGGGTAGCCTACACCTTCTCCAGCAGATCTTCCCAACCCAGGAATCAAACCGGGGTTTCCTGCATCGCAGGCAGATTCTTTACGAACTGAGCTATCAGGGAAGCCAGTGCTTGCCACCAGCCAAACCCTGTGGCACAGCCTCTCACAGGATGGTGATGTGGCTGGTGTAAGGTCCCTACTCTGAGAAGCACAGATGTACAAGAAACCAGCTAGCAAGAAAGCCCAGGAAATGCCGTGCACAAGCCATCACGCTCCCTGAACAGGCAGAGAGCAGAGAAGGAGGGAGTATGAGTCTAAGGATGGAAATGGGAAATAGCCAGCACAGGGAGGGACCATCAACATGCAGGGAAGAAACCCAGAAGGCAAGAGCAATATAAAGTGGGTGGGATGTGTCCATGAGTTGTGCAGTAGACAGTGGGAAGATTTTCAAGAGTAAATGGAAGGCTTAGTTCTTTGACTGAACTTGGGGAACAAGGCAAGATCTCAGCTCCTACACTGGAAACAGGGGTAAGGATCAGCTCTACCAAGAATAAAAGAACCTCATGGTAAGATATGGAGGAGGGGGTTGTGCAATGAGTTATAAGCAACAAAGCAAGAGCTTATAGTAGGAATGGAATCAAGGATTCCATGATGCTCAGCTTAGAGTAACTAACTTGAACTTATTCTTTCCCATACATCTGGTAACAGTGTAGAGTAGGGAGGGTCCAACTGCTCCAATCTGTAGTAGAACTAATAAACTAGGAAGAGAGAGCCAAACAAGTGATTAGAAACTATTTTAATAATATACATTTGTACTGTGGCTTATATTAACATACTCTAAATGTAGAGGCAAAAATTGTAGCATCAACCTCACCTGGGAGGATGTTAAAATTGTGAAGTATCAGCCTCCCCACAACAGAGGTATTGAATCAGTATCTCTGGGGTTGGGGTTCACAAATCTGTAGTTTAGCAAGTCAAAATCACTGGTCCTCAACCTGGTTGCTCCTCAGAGTTAACTAATGCGTTTCTTTAAAGTGTCACTGTCTATGTTCTACCTCCAGAAAATCTGGTTAAGTTGGAATGAGAGGTATCGTAGATTGTTCTAAAAGACAGCTTTATTAATCTCCCATGCCCCTGTGCACACTACTTAGCACTCCACCTATCATGAGATGGAGTTTATTTCTTCACCCATAAAATCAGGCTTCATGATGTGACTTGTTTTGTCCAGTCAACTAATAGGAGCAAGACACAACAGGTGAGTTAGAAAGACATGCACATTAGGGTTTACTCTTTTTGGCTATTTTTGGAAACCCGAGCTCATATTGTGAATAAACCCAAGTGAGGCTATTAGACATGCCAAAAGGGAAATGAGCACCCTTGTCTGATGACTTGCCAACTGCCAGATATGTCAGTGAGTCCATATTTAGTCACTCAGCCAGACGACTACACCAGTGACCACAGGTGAGAAGAGCAGAAGAACCAGCTGGCTGGGCCCAGCTCAAATGGCAATCAAGTATGGTTTTTAAGATGCTAAGCTACAGGAGGGGTTATTTGTTATGTAGCAATAAGTGCTGACACAAGGCGTGAGGTTTTAAAATGATGATTTTTATGTGTAGTGGCTGATATTAAATCCCCTGTTCTTCTACATGATTGTAATTGGAATCATCTGGAGAGCTTTTAATATTCATGGCTGGGCTTCACCCCAGAATTGTCTGATATAATTGATAAGAGGTATATCCAAGTCATTAGAATTTTTTAAAACTTCCTAGGTGATTCAAGTTTTCAGCAGAAGTTGATGATCACTGCCCTTATATTTTTGTTGATATGGATACTTATAACCACTTATGCAACCATCTACTTGGCTTTAGAAAAGGCAGAGGAACCAGAGATCAAATTGCCAACATCCACTGGATCATAGAAAAAGCAAGGAGATTCCAGAAAAACATATACTTCTACTTCATTGACTATGCTAAAACCTTTGATTGTGTGAATCACAACAAACTGTGGAAAATTCTTACAGAGATGGAAATACCAGACCACCTTATCTGTCTCCTGAGAAACCTGTATGAAGATAAAGAAGCAAGAGTTAGAACCAGACACAGAACAATGGGCTGGTTCCAAAATGGGAAAGGAGTATAAAAAGGCCGTGTGTTGTCACCCTGTTTCATTAACTTCTATGTAGAGTATGTCATGCGAAATTTCGGACTGGATGAAGCACAAGCTGGAATCAAGATTGCCAGGAGAAATATCAACAACCTTAGATATGCAGATGATACCACTCTAATGGCCAAAAGCAAAGAGAAAATAAAGAGTCGCTTACTGAGGGTGAAAGAGGAGAATGAAAAAACTGGATTAAAACTCAACAATCAAAAACTAAGATCATGGCATCTGGTTCCATCACTTCAGGGCAAATAGATGGGGAAAAAGTGGAAACTGGCAAATTTTATTTCACTGGGCTCCAAAATCACTGCGGACAGTGACTGCAGACACAAAATTAAAAGATGCTTGCTCCTTGGAAGAAAAGCTGTGAAAAACCTAGAGAACACATCAAAAAGCAGAGACATCACTTAGCCGACAAAGTTCTATACAGTCAAAGCTATGGTTTTTCCAGTAGTCATGTATGGATGTGAGTTGGACCATAAAAAAGACTAAGTGCCAAAGAATTGATGCTTTTGAACTGTGGTGCTGGAGAAGACTCTTAAGAGTCCCTTGGACTGCAAGGAGATCAAACTAGTCAATCCTAAAGGAAATCAACCCTGAATATTCACCAGAAGGACTGATGCTGAAGCTGAAATATTTTGGCCACCTGATGCAAAGAGCTGACTCCTTGGGAAAGACTCTGATGCTGGGAAAGGTTGAGGGCAAGAGGAGAAGAGGGTGACAGAGAATGAGTTGGTTAGATGGCATCACTGACTCAATGGCCATGAGTTTGAAGGACAGAGCAGCCTCATATGTTGCAGTCCATGGGGTCGCAAAGAGTTGGACATGACTTAGTGACTGAACAACAACAACAACTTCTAGAGGCACCATGAGTGCAAAGGATAGTAAAAAGGGAGATGAAGCTCTATTAGGCCAAGAAGTAACCCTCTACACACCTCATTTACATCCCTTTTACACAAGTGTTTATAGATCCTGACCCCTTTGGCATAACAGTACTTGATGTAAGCATGGTTGGGGCCTTCAGATCAACTTGTTAAATACCAGCCTCAAGAAACATGAATTCTCTCTACCTATGGTTATCATATAAATCAAAAATTATTTACTTTTTGTTGTCTATAGACTCGGTTTTTGTTGACTGACTAAAACTGAGAACTTTCCATAAAAATCAGGAGGTCCTGTGGGTCTTGAAAAATCCCAGTCATGGCAATATTGATTCTCATTCTCAAAAGGCAATAAATTGAATGAAGCAGAATCACTTACTTGTAGACACTTTCTTCAGATGGATATTGTGGTCTTCAGTTTATAGCTGTTCTCCTCCTCCCGGTTCAGGCCTTCATCCCTTCTCCTGCCCTACCCTCCATGCCCAAGGACTGCATCTGCTTTATTGCTTAGGTTATTTGCCAATGCCCCTGTAGGCAATGGATATTTTACATTCTTGGATCATTCTTTCCTTAATTCCCCATTAGATTACATTTTGCCATTCAGTTACTTTCTTCCTTATGTGGTTATCTCCTAGCTTACATGGGAAAATCTTTGCTTTCCAACTAGACAGAAAACTTCACTCTCCAGCTAAACAGCAAACTACTTGAAGCCAGGAGCACTATATAAACTTTCACATCTCTAAAGGAAACCAGCACAGTGTTAAATAGATAGACAAATACATAATAAATACTCAATGAAATATAGTTGAACAACTTGGAAGAGAGTGGTCATTAGTAACTTGAGTCAATTACATGTCCCCTTAATGTATAATTCAAGAAAGATTGAAGGCAGGAGGAGAAGCGGATGACAGAAGATGAAATGGTTGGAAGGGATCACTGACTCGATGGACATGAGTTTGAGCAAGCTCTAGGAGTTGGTGATGGACAGGGAAGCCTGGCGTGCTGCAGTCCATTGGGTCGCAAAGAGTCGGACATGACTGAGCGACTAAACTGACTGATTAATTACTATTGAAGATTGATCTGATGGTTTTGGAGCTTCACAAAAGTACCATGTTAGAGAAGACTGAATTTGGGAAATAAAAATCATTTCTAAAGGAGAAAAAATGATTCATGCTGGTGCTTCTTAAGGGTTGTTTGCATGTCATATGCATTGTGTTAAATACTGGTAAGGTATTCCCTGATACTAACAAAATTAATCTGGCTCTGCATCTTCTATCACTGTTTTCAAATCACACGTCTTAATATCTAGTTTCCCTGCACTTCAGGTCAAATAATAAAGAAAATTCATTAGACAGAAGCTTGGTATGCTCCTACGTGTACATCTGCAAGAGAATTTTAATAATCAAAGAATTTGCTGATGTAGGGATATGATAAATTGCTTTGCTACAGGGTAATATAAACCTTAACTAGTATGATGAATACTTCTGCTTCACGAAGAAAGCCGAAATGCTGCAAACTATTTAAATATGTGCTTCTTGATAAATGAAGACAATCATCTGCAAATATTCTAGATGAGATACAATATGACTTCCATATGAAAGTGAAATGTCTCCAGAGGAAAAAAGGCTCAAAGAAAGACATTTTGAGAAAGGAAATAGACCCACAAAAGCATTTAATATCACTAGTGTATTTTGTGGAAGAATCTTCGAATCAATGATTTTTTAAAAATTTATTTTCCAATTTATAATTATCAAGCTTAATAATTGGTTTCCAAATTTCTTTTGGAATGCTGATTTTCATGGCTGATAATGAAGAAAGAGCTTTAACAGCAGAAACCCCAGGGTTTAAAAGTCATTAGTACACAGAACAGTTGCTTTCTAGGCTTTTCTCATATGCTGATATTAAAACATGACAAAAAATATCAGTTGAGGGGTTACCATATTTGCTTTTATGTAGAAGATACAAGACAGCAATATCCTGAAATCTCATGAAAATTTGACCAATGGCACCAACAAATTCAATAGCAGGATGAAGGCATTTGATATTTTTTCCTTGTCAATGTGCAGGTGCTTTGTGGAATAGCCCATTTTACATAGTGTAATTAATTTCTGCTTTTATCTTTATTAATACATCCCCCTATTTATTTAGGGCTTCCCAGATGGTACTAGTGGTAAAGAACCCATCTACCAATGCTGGAAACATAGAGATGTGAGTTGGATCCCTGGGTCAGGAAGATCCCATGGCAGAAGGCATGGTAATCTACTCCAGTATTCTTGCCTGGAGAATCCCATGGACAGAGGAGCCTGGAGGGCTACAGTCCATAGGATAACAGGGTCAGACACAACTGAAGTGACTTAGCAAACACGTACACCCATTTATTTGATTTTCCTATGTTGTTCTTCTATCTTCTTGAAATGTATGCTTGCTTCATTTATTTAAATTTTTTTTTCTATTTTTTGTGTTTGCTCTTAGGTTTTTAAGTGTTTCTCCTGATGTCACCATGGCTTCAATCTTCTGGGCCCAATGTGATGTTCTTAAAACTTCACATTTCTTAATGTCATTTGCAGCAACATGCTGAGTGAAGTCAGACAGAGGAGAAATATCATATGACATTCCTTATGTGCAGAATCAAAAAAGAAGTGATACAAATAAATTTATTTACAAAAGAGAAATAGACTGACAGACTTGGAGAACAAACTTATGGTTGCCAGGGGAAACCATGGGGGGAAAGAGACAGACTTTGGGATTGACATGTATTTAAAATGGATAGCCAACAAGGACCTACTGTGTCACACAGGGAACTCTGTTCAATATTTTGTGGCTGCTTGCATGGGAGGGGATTTGGGGGAAAATGGATACATGTATATGCGTGACCGAGTACCTTTGCTGTCAAGCTGAAGCTATCACAACATTGTTCATCAGCTATATTCCAATATAAAATAAAGCTTTTAGAAAATCTTCACGTTTCTAAACCGTTTGCAATATAAGGAAGTCTCCAGCTTACAATGGTTCAACTTCTAATTTTTTGACTTTACAGTAGTGCAAACCAATACAAATTCAGTAGAAATTGTATTCGGAATTTTGCTCCTTTCCCAGGCTAGCAATATGCAATATGAGACTCCCTCTTGATGCTGGACAGAGGTAGGGAGTCATATTTCCTAGTCAGCCATATGAGCACCAGCGGAAACAACCCACTCATTTACAACCATTCTAGTTTTTCACTTTCAGTACATTGTTCAACAAATTCCATGAGATATTCAACAATTTGTTATAAAATAGGCTCTATTTTAGATGATTTTGCTGAACTGTAGGCTAATGTGTTTTGAGTCTATTAAACATACATTAGGTTGGGCTTCCTGGTGGCTCAGTGGTAAAGAATCCTGAAAGTGCAGGAGATGCTGGTTCAATTCCTGGGTTGAGAAGATCCCCTGAATTGGGAAATGGGAACCCACTCCAGTATTCTTGCCTGGAAAATTCCTTGGACAAAGGAGCCTAGCAGGCTATAGTCCATGGGGTCGCAAAAGACTCAAACATGACTTAGCTACTAAAGAATAACAACAGTCTAAGTTAGGCTAAGCTGTTAGTATGATGTTCAATAGGTTGAATGTATTTAAATACACTTTTGATTTACCTAGTTTTGACTTACCAGGGGTGTATCAGGATGGAACCACACTGTAAGTCGAGGAAGATTTATCTATATCTGTATTTCATATTCTCTTTTCAAGGCTTAGTTAGAAGTGTAGCTTCTTACAATCTTTCAAGGAGTGATGCTTGGCAATTCTTTAATTCCTACCCATCTAACTTCATTATCTCTTGACTCAATTATTCTGCTTTGGAGACTCTATTGTGGTTTTTATTTTTGACCTAATACACAGCATTTTTTGGTTCATGTGTTTAAAAATATGTGTCATGTATCTTTTTACTTTAAAAATATCTAGATATACCTATTAATCCTATAAAATTTATTAATCATATAAAATTTATTAATCATATTATTCATGTTCACTTTCTTTACTCAATGTCAACTGGATGTCAATTTTTAAAATGAAAATGACTTTCTTTGTGATTTGGGAAGGTTCTTTTATTTCTATTAGTATTACAGAGAGTATTTCAATTTTGTGTGTTTGCAAAGATACCATACTGTCAGTGGGATATAAATTTTTTTGGTATAAAGTTTTTTTTCTAAAAACTTGAAAATGCTAAGAGGAAGCCAAAGGGAAATGAAATAATTCAAAAATGCATCATATGGGAGGTGGTAAAAGTGATTGTAGCCCAGAAAATTCTAGTCTATAATAGACAAGACTTGGTGAGGGGATGGAAGAGGTGAGAAATAAACCGTTCATGTTCAGTCTCGTCCAACTCCTAGAGATGCCCAAAACTGTAGCCCAGCACCTCTTCTGTCCATGGGATTTTCCAGGCAAGAGTACTGGAGTGGGTGGCCATTTCCTTCTGCAGGGGATCTTCCTGACCCAGAGATCGAAACTACATCTCCTGCATTGGCAGGTGGATTCTGCACTGAGCTACTTCGGAAGCCCATAGAAGTAAACCATCCAAAACCAGATCCATCATGCTGTCACATGGCTGTGATATGCTAGTAGCCATCTGACTCCTAGAACCATGTTTGACCATAGAGAAATACATTTAATAAACATTAAATTACCTTTTTTAACCACATGAAATAGGAAGCAGGATGGCACAGTGAAAAACACAGTGTACCTTGGCTCTGACTGTGCTTCCCTTACGCACTAGCTGTGTGACCTTGAGCCAGTTACTTACATCCTCTGAGCCTGAGAGTCTTAAACTGAAAATAATAAAGCCTTCCTAATAAGGTTGTTATAAAGATGAATGAGATAATTTGCGTAAATAACATAGTGAAGTGAAAGCATCTGGGACATGTAGGTAGTCTATAAAGGGCAGTCTCTATTGTTATTATAGTAAAACCAACAATACTAATATAATTTAATTATTATTCATGAAGCTTCTAAAAGGGGAATTAACATTCAGACCACGATGGGTAGTTCATTAGTTATCTATTGCTGCATAACAATTGTACCACCAATTTAGTGGCTTGAAGCAACAGACATTTATTATTTTACAGTTTTTGTAAGTCAGGAATCTGGGCACAGCTTAACTGGACCCTCTGGTTCAGGGTCTCTCACAAACTATAATGAAAATGCTGAACAGAACTGGGGTCTCATTTCAAGGCTCAAAGGGGAAGGATCTGCTTCCAAGATCATGTTTGTTGGCAAAATCAGTTTCTTTTAGCCTGCTGGACTGAGGACCCCGATTCCATGGACTGTTGGTCACGGCTACAGCGTGGCCTTCACCATAGGGTTACCCACAACCCGGCAGGATGCTTCCTCAAAGCCAGTAAGGAAGAAAGTCTTATAGCAAGACAAGCATTACAATCCTATATAGCAGAACCACAGAGAGACATTTCATCACGTTTTATCTGACTTCTTTTGGGTAAAGCTATAGGTAGCAGTGACACTGACTGGAGGAGATCACATGAGGATATGAATCCTAGGAGGAAAGGAAGATGGAGACCATCTTAGAGTATCCTTGCCACGGGTAGAAACTGGAAAGAGGGCTGTTTGGCATCACTTAAGAAGTACATCAAAATATTTGAAAAATGGACTCCCCTGCTGGCTTGGACAGTAAAGAATCGACCTGCAATGCAGAAGACCCAGGTTCGATCCTCAGTTGGGAAGATCCCCTGGAGGAGGGCATGGGAACCCACTCTGGTATTCCTGCTTTGAGAATCCTGTGGACAGAGGACGCTGGAGGGCAATAGACCATGGAGTCACAAAGAGGCGGACATGACTGAGTGACTACACTATACAGTTTTAAAAAAGCAAACTATTATGCTGACAAAATTGGTTTAAACAGTCTTCTTAAGTAATAAGTTTAACAATTGTCATTCTGGTAGCTCAGCTGGTAAAGAATCTGCCTGCAATGCAGGAGACCCCAGTTCGATTCTTGGGTCAGGAAGATCTGCTGGAGAAGGGATAGGCTACCCACTCTAGTATTCTGGCATGGAGAATTCTGGCCTGAAGCAATACCTATTTAGGCTTCCCTGGTGGCTCAGATGGTAAAGGGTCCACCTGCAATGCGGGAGACCAGGGTTTGATCCCTGGGTTGGAAAGATCTCCTGGAGATGGGAATGGCTACCCACTCTAGTATTCTTGCCTGAAGAATCCCCATGGACAGAGGAGCCTGGTGGCCTACAGTTCCTGGGGTCACAAAGAGTCGAACATGACGGAGTGACTTTCACTTTTAATGCCTTGTTTAGAAAATAGTAGCTGAACTCTTTAAATATTTGTTAAATGCATAACGCATTTTACGTGAAGTCAAGAGTGAAATCTTTGAGTCAGGTGGGCAGCATTTCTAACTCCTTCTCTGATAATTACTTCTGTGTGACCTGGGACCTTACTTAATTACCACTGCCTAAGTTTCATCATCTGCAAAACTGAGAGTAATAATACTGCTCTTCATAGAATTGTTTTGAGGATTAAATACATTTATTCCTGTCAAGTTTTTAACATGACTATCCTACGTATGGAATAAATATTAGCTATCTTTATTATACTATTTAGTCAAAATAGATTAAAAGTAAGGACAGATAGTGGCTTTTAGAAATTACATATTTTTAGCTAATAATTCTCACATTTAAGTATGTGAATGGCCATCACAAAGTAAGCTTTCACCCTTCTATCAAGTCAAATATTTGATAACTAATAGGGCACATATAGAACTATCCAGCTCCCATTTTGTTGCAGCTTGATTACAATGTTTTTATTATTCTTAACGAGAACCTTGGATTAGATTAAAATGCAAGAAAACAGGTGGTTACTCGTATTTTAATAATAGCAGGGTGATGAAGCCTTTGTCTTCCAATTTAATTAATAAATTGTCCCCTTTTGATCCAACAGCAGTATTAACTTTTGGTAAATAATCAACCTGCCGATATTTGTCAAACATTTCACACTAAATTGCTGTCATTCAGATTACAAATGTATGTGGTTCACAAACCCTCCTGGTTTTTTCCCAGGAGCAATGTGCAACCAAATGAGCTCAGAGAGAACATAAGGATTTGGAAGAACTGATCTGAATATAAGAGAAGACATTTCACCAAAGTGCTAGTTTGCATTCTTACACAGACTTGAGCAATGCTAACAAATTGCCTTGACTGAAAAAGGCTGTTTCCTTCTCTTTCCTGTTTCTTTGTATGTGGGAATTTATTGAAGAAATATTTTACATTGATGGTGAGAGAGTTTCACAATTAACCCACAGGTTGAAATAGTGTAGCTTGCCAGTATATCTTCACCAACTTCAGTTTCCTGGTCACCCAGAAATAGTTTTCTTTAATCCACCTAAGCCATGCCAAATGCCATAAGGGCATAGGCGCCAATGGGGTGGACCTCACAAATATTTCTGCTAAGGACTAATTAGACGCTAGTTTCTAAGAGACACTATTTTATTCTTCATCTTTACCTTGCTGTTCTTTTAATTTGTGAGATACGGACAAATTTTTGTACTTTAAAAATCTTTAATTTTATTCAACTAAAAATGATTTGGGATTTTTTTCATATGTTAAACTCATATATTATTTAAAGTAAACAAATACTTGAATTCACAGTCAAGAAAATAAAAGTGCTTTCTTATTTAAGTCCCTTAATAAAATTTCATAATTTCCTAATATATACCTTTATGTCAATTGTTATTTTAAGTGAGATACAATTGACAAGTAATATAACATTAGTTTCAAGTGTACAAAATAATAATTTGTGTACATCATGAAACGATCACCATGATAAGTCACCATATGTAGTTACAAATTTTTTCTTCCATTTTTTTCTTATGATGAGGACTTTTAAGATCTACTTTCATAGCACCTTTCAAATTCAATACAGTTTTATTAAATATAGTCACCATGCTGTATGCTATATCCTCATGATTTATTTAGTTAATATCAGGAAGTTTGGACCTTTAACACTCTTAATAAATTTTGCCCACTGCCTACCCTCATCGTTGCACAACTACCAGTATGTTCTCTGTATCGATGAACCTATTTTCAGTTTGTTTGCTTGTTTGCTCTTTAGATTCCATATGTAATTGAGACCATACAATATTTGGCTTTCTCTGATATTTATTGTAATATATATATATGTCATATGTATATATATCAATCTTCTTTCCATTCATTGATGGACACTTGTTTCCATTTAGCTATCATAAATAACACTGCAATGAACATGGGGAGGGGTACATATATCTTTTAGAATTAGTGTTTTTGTTTTCTTCAGATAAATACTCAAAAGTGAAATTGCTGGATGATACAGTGGTTCTGTTTTTAATTTTTTGAGGATCCTCCATACTGTTTTCCATCAGTTCATTTCAGTTCAGTCACTCAGTCGTGTCCGACTCTTTGCAACCCCATGGACTGCAGCACGCCAGACCTCCCTGTCCATCACCAACTCCTGGAGTTTACCCAGACTCATGTTCATTAAGTTGGTCATGCCAACCATTTCAATCTTTCTTGTCCCCTTCTTCTCCCAGCTGCAATCTTTCCCAGCATCAGGGTCTTTTCCAATGAGTCAGCTCTTCACATCAGGTGGCTAAAGTATTGGAGTTTCAGCTTCAACATCAGTCCTTCCAATGAACACCCAGGACTGATCTCCTTTAGGATGGACTGGTTGGATCTCCTTGCAGGCCAAGGGCCTCTCAAGAGTCTTATCCAACACCACATTCAAAACCATCAATTCTTCGGCGCTCAGCTTTCTTTATAGTCCAACTCTCACATCCATACGTGACTACTGGAAAAATCATAGCCTTGACTAGATGGACCTTTGTTGGCAAAGTAATGTCTCTGCTTTTTAATATGCTGTCTGGTATTTACAATTTACATTCCCAACAACAATGCAACAAAATTTTCTTGTTCTACATCCTTGCCAACACTTGTTATTTCCTGTCTTTATGAAAATAAACATTCTAACAAGTGTGAAGTAATGTCTCATTTTGGTTTTGACTTGTGTTTCCTTGATGATTATTGACATTGAGGACCTTCTCATATACCTTTTGGCCATCTTTATATCTTCTTTGGAGAAAATATCTATTCAGATCACCTGCCCGCTTTCCAGTCTAGATTATTTACCATTTGGCTGAATTGTTTCACATATTTTTGCACAATTACAAATATATTAAGAAAAATAGAGATTGGAAGACAGTTTGAATGTTTCTTTACAAAACTAAACATTCTCTTACCATATGATCAATCATAATCCTTAGTATTTACTCAAAAGGAGTTGAAAAATGTGCACTCAAAAGTCCACACATGAATATTCATAGCACCCTTTTCATAATTGCCAAAGCTTGGAAGCAACCAAGATGCTCTTTAGTAGGTAAATGGAAAAATAAACTGTGGTACATCCGGACGATGGAATATTATACGGCACTAAAAAGAAATGATCTCTAAACCGTGAAAGCACATGGGGGAACTTTAAATACATATTGCTAAGTGAAAGAAGGCAATTTGAAAGGCTACATGTACAATTTCACCTATATGACATTCTGGAAAAGCAGAAGTATGGAGACAACAGAATGATCAGTGGTTGCCAGGAGTTGGGAGGTGGGGGAGAGAGAGATGAATAGGCAGAGCACAGATTTTTAGGGCAGTGGAAATACTTTATATGGCATTATAATAATGGCTATATGCCATTATAAATTTACCCAAACCCATAGAATATAAACATTAAGAGTTAACTGTAAAGTAATCTATAGATTTTGAATGATTATGATGTGTCCGAGGCTTCCCTTATAGGTCATTTGGGAAAGCATCTGCCTGCAATGCAGGAGACCCGAATTTGATTCCTGGGTTGGGAAGATCCCCTGGAGAAGGAAATGGCAACCCACTCCAGTATTTTTGTCTGTAGAATCTCAGGCAAGAGATTCTCAGGAGAGAGGAGCCTGATGGGCTATAGTCCATGGGGTCGCAAGAGTCAGACACAACTTAGCGACTAAATCACCACTATCACCATGATGTGTCCGTGAATGTTTATCCCTGGTTAGCAAAGCATGTACCATTCTGGTAAGTGATATTGATAATGGAGGAGGCTATGCATGTATGGGACTAGGGGGAATATGGGGAATTGCTGTACCTCCCTCTCAATTTACATTTAAGCCTAAAAATGCTGTGAAAAATAAAGGCTTTAAGAAAGCAAAAAAGAAAAATACAGACACAATCTCTCTACATCGAAAAGAATAGCAGCCTTATTCCACTAACCCATAACTCCAAACAACAGCGACCTCTGTTAACGGTGAAGGTTTTTTATTTATCTTTCTTCCCTTCTTCCTATTGCCTGCTAACTTAAATGCCCATTAAGTCTGTACCACTATATATTTGTAATATTAGCACCTGCGTCTCAGCTACTAGACCAAGCCCGCCGGCTGACTTCACATACCATTGAATAGCAAACAGACAACATGATTGTTTCAAGATATAAAATTTACTCATACACACACACAAACACATAACTATTGAAGGCATAGTGTGTTTTTCCAGGTAGGAGAGGGAAAAAAAATCCTTAAGGACAATGTCTCTTCTCAAAATTCACCAACTTTAACATAGACAAGTAATAATAACAGAAGAATGTTATGGAGACAGACTGTCTAATTTTCTATCATGGGACTTTGGGGCAAGGTATTCAGTGCTTCAGTTCTAGGGACACAGTTTTTATAGAGAAGACCCCAAAGCAAAGCAAAAGAAGTATTGAATTGGTTATAGTTATAGTTTAAGTGGTTGCCGTATTTGGGAATCCTGGTTGGCTGTGATTGGTTGTTTTTAAGTTTCGCTTTCTAAGATTCAAGTGCATTGACTCTGGCTTAGGTTTTGGTTTGCTTTCATAGGCTACCAAGGCATTAGAGCAACCTCAGTTTAACGGCCTCCTTGTTTAAATACTTTAACAGAATGTAATGCTTCAGTTATTACTAGGGCTATACAAACTCATTCTGGCAGAGAATCCATAGTGCTTTGCATGTGGTCTTTTTTGATTAAAGCCACATTTCCCTTCTGTGAACATGACATATGTGTAAAAAGACTTACCATTAGCCCTTTCAGAACCAGTTCTGAAATTAATGCATTTTGAACAAATTCACATTTATTTTTCCTCATCAATATTGCTGTGTTGTAAATGCCTTTTACGTTAAAAAGAGTTATACACATGACTCATCTTTGTTTTAGAAAAATTTTAAAATTAGAAAGTATGTCTAAAGGATAATATATAAAACATTAAGTAGAAATATTTATTATCATTCTCTGTTATATAGATTTGAAGACATTCATTATTGTAGCATATACTACTATTATATGAATATAAGAGTTTCTAATGTTTTAGCTAATGTTTATTGAATGTCCACAATGGGACAAATAATGTTAAAGTGTTCTCAGGTGTTTCCGTAATCTTCTTGCTAACTTCAGGAGTATAATAATACTAAGCTTTACTGATGAAGAATGAGGAATCTGAAGAGGTAAGTAACTTTAATAACACCTTACATATAGTAAGTAAAGCAGCAGTCCCCAACCTTTCTGACATCAGGGACTAGTTTTGTGGAAGCTAATTTTTCAGTGGACTGGGAGTGGGGGGTGGTTTGGGGATGATTCAAGTATATTACATTTATTGTGCACTTTATTTCTAATGTTATTACATCAGCTCCATCAGGTAGTAGATCCTGGAGGCTGGGGACATCTGCTGTAGTGGATGGACCAGGATTAGGATCCAGGCAGTCCTGCTCCAGTGTCTCCCTCATGCCCTCCCTTAATTATTAAACAAATACAGGTTGAGCCATTAAAAACTAGTATTTCCTAACATTATCCTTATATCATCTCCTTTTCCTATTTGTTGATTCTCCATCTTGTGAGTGTGGAAATTGAGAGACAAAAGGATTAAGCAATTTGTTCAAAGTCATTCAGCTAGCAAAAGTGGGGAGCCAGGATTTGCACCCTGGCTCTACTGCCTCAGCTGGAGGCACAACCACAGGTGCTGTTGAAAAAGAAAGTTTTTAGTTTTGAGTTTCAGATTTGCAAGATGAAAAGGAGTCTGAAGATGGACGCTGCTGATGTCTGCACAATAAGAATGTACTTAATACCAATGTACATGTAAAGTGGTTAAAATAGTCAATTTTATGTGATGTGTATTTTATTATAAAAGAAAGAAATCTTTTTTTTTAATTCTTTTTAAAAAGTATTTTCTACTTGGCATGGCTCTCATTACTAGTAGAGAACTTGAGTCTACCAGAAGTATCTCCTTCTATAAATGCTTGCCTTCCAGTCCATCTGGTGTTCAGTAATGATCACTATTAGTGTTCCTCTTTATATTTAAGGTAGAGTCACTTTGCACCTTACCCTGTTAACAGAGTAGCATCCATCCCTCCATCCATTAAAACACCATCAGGAATACCTGACTGCAACTTTAGAAAAGAGTTCCAAGGAAATGGGTCATGGTACCAGTAAATTTCAACAAGTTCATGACAGAAGAAATAAGAAAGATGGAAAACAAGTTTCAACTCCTTACTAGGTCCTGAATGAGGACAGTGAAATAGGAAGAAGGGAAAGTAGCTAGGGAACCTAGGAGCGTCAGGACCAGGGATGTTCCAGGAGGAAGTGATAACAGTTTAAGTCAGCTGAATACAGAACACCACAATCTTACTCACCTCAAATCCTCACTCACTTCTACAGATTAGCAAAGCCCTACTCTTTTACAAAATACTTTCTCAGACAGTACTTTATGTTTTGTGTACTAACACTACCAACAACATAAACACAAATGAAATATGTGATGTGCCTAAAATTTTTGCATGAGTTTAGACGGTTTGAAAAGGAGAGGGCGGTAAGTCTTGTAAGTCTTTAATTTTTTGTTTTTCTCTTTTTGGCCACACCACACAGCTTGTGGCATCCTAGTTCCCAGATCAATCTGGGGATAGAATCCACTTCCCTGCCATAAGTACAAAGTCTTAACCACTGGACCACTCAGTAAGTCCCACGAGTCTTTACTTTTAAAATGACAACACTTTTAAATGGAACAATAACAAGAAACTGTATAGAAAACATACGCACAGATATAGACTCTGTTGTTTCAGGGGTTGGAGAAAAACATTGACATTTGCCCAGTGTTGTTTTACCACTTCATTAGTGACACTCTGGTCTGTTGGGGTGATATGATGAAATATGGCTAATGAATCCAAAAGTAACCCAGGTAGCTGTGAAGGGGACAGAAGAGGGCCATAAATAATTGAATGTGCTCAATGATAGGGGTAAATCTTTACACTTCCCAGACATGGATTGAGAAGGAGGACAAACTTGTCAATATTTTAGTTCGACAAATACATTTTCAATAGACTTATCCTAGGTCATTATTTCCCCTTGTTTATGTAAGCATATAGATGTTTTGGTAGCTTAATTTAAATTGGAATGAAAACATTACTGTAGTAAAAAAGGGTTATGGATTTGAGCTTTTGTCTTGCAATTACATGTTTAGTAAGTTAATTATTGAAACAGATTTACTTCACTGAAAATGCAGAAAAGGAAAACAAAGATTCTTCCAAAAGTTAAAAATGCTTGCCGAGAAGGTATCTTAATAGTTTCAAAGCTCTAATAAAAAAATGCTGTAATATAGTAAATGACCCATTCTGTAATATTATAGATTTGTTTGACATGATAAATTGCTTTGTAACATGCTAGTGTGCACTACAAGTAAGTCAGATTGCTGTAAATCATGGCTTTATCTGTCTGTTCATTATTCTTACTATTATTATTATTACTTTATTATTTTTATATATGACTACAAACCAGTGTTGAAAAATAAAGACTTCTTTCCTAACATTTGTAAAATAGATATCAACACAAATTGTGGAAATTGACAGGTCTGTGAATAATTGCTTAGTCTTACTCTGGTGCCCTTCAATATATTTTCATGACATTATTAAAATGCACCTTGATCTCCACCATCTGATTGACTTCTTGACAATGAGCTGGCAAAATAAGAGCAATGTGAGCAAGCTAAATATTCATTAATACCACAAGTTCAAGAAAAGCACATACAGTTTTTTTAGGAACACATGGGAATATTCAATGTTATAGAAATTTTATACATAATGAGTTTGGTGTGTGAATACAATATGACACTGTATTTTGAAAATATATAACAATGGAGATAAGTAGGAACTTTAAAAGATGTCTTAGCCTTTTCTTTTCTGTTTCCCTTTCCTGATTCTTTTCTATTTCTCTCCTTCCCTCCCGTTTTCTTTCTTTCTCTTCTAGAACCATCTTAAACACTTCGATAGAGTTGAACAAAGTAAGTACATGCACCATAAGTGGGAGGGAAGGGGAGGCATGTCTAGGTAGCAGGGTTACTCTGTAACACATGTTGCAGATTGCCTGGGGTGAGACAGATATCCATGCAGAGCAGTGACCTGGTGGAGATCTGAGGGTATCACCTAAAGGGATGCCAAGTGTGAGGTGTCTCAGTACAAGTGGATTGAGGAGGGAATTTTATGGAAGAGAGTGTGCTGGCCAAGATAGGCTATTAGATGCAGAAGGGTTGATCAAATAAGTATATAAAATTAACAGAAGCCAGGTTTCTCAATGTCAGAGAAAGGCTGATAAGGAAGATTATTCTCAAATAAAGAAGAGAATTAGGTTGAAATATGTAGTTTTAGATTGAAATTGGCAGTATTGCCATGAACTTGTTTTCTATATATATATATACGTGTATATATTTATATATATAATGATGCACATGTAAATAAGTATAGATGAAAATGTGAATATATTCACAGACCTATACATGCTCAGTCGTGTCTGACTCTTTGTGACCCCCATGGACTGGAGCCTACCAGGCTCCTCCGTCCATGGAATTTTTCAGGCAAGAGTACTGGAGTGGGTTGTCATTTCCTTCTCCAGGGGATCTTCCTGACCCAGGGATCAAACCCGGGTCTCCTGCATTGCAGGCAGACACTTTTTACCATCTGAGTCACCTGGGAAGCCCTTTCATATATATATATATTATACACACAGATCCATATACAGTGACATATCAATAGCAAAAAACACCCAAATCTATCATTCTGGAGCTCCTTGGAGAAATGGCTAATTCCAGGACTGAAGGAGGAAAAGGAAGTAAAATGTGATCCTGGAAAATCTTGTTATGACAGCAAACATGGACATATTTAAAAAAAATAATAATAATGAGAACATTTCAAGAAGGTGCAACAGCCAGCTACAGGGAATTCCCACTGACAAAATGAGACATTAATGCATCAAAATAAACCTAACAAATAATTTTAAGCCACAGAATAAAATAGAAAACCATAAATTTATTATGAACAAGTGAGTGAGTGAAAGTCGCTCAGTCATGTACAACTCTTCACGACCCCATGGACTGAGGCCCACCAGGCCCCACTGTCCATGGAATTCTCCAGGCAAGAATACTGAAATGGGTAGCCATCCTCTCCTCCAGGGGATCTACCTGACCCAGGTTTGAACCTGGGTCTCCTGTACTGCAGGCAGATTCTTTAACATGTGAATCCCTAGGAAAGCCTCAGAGTTCATTATATAGATATAAATAAATAAATAAGTTAATTGAAAGTATTGTAAGGAATGGGTTATGTATACAATTTCCATGTACTTAATGAAATAACCATTATTCACAAAGGATAAAAGTGTAACTCTACATTGGAGAAATATGCAATATACTCTTTTAAAAGAAGGATCAAACGAACAAATAATGAGAGAAACTGAAATCACAACCTATGTAAGGATACAGGGAGAAGAATATAGCAGTCTCCAGTGATATTTCTGGTAATGACGCATTACCTAAATTTAATCCTAGCAAGTCTTCACACAACCTCAGATTGAGGGATAGTCTATAAAACAATTGGCCTATGATCTTCAAGTGTCAAGGTCATGAATTCAAGAAAAGACCAAGGGATTGTTCTACACCCAAACGTGGGTTGTGATCCCAAACTTGCTCCTTTAACTGCAAAGGATGCAGTTGGGACAACTGGTTAAATCTGAATGGGATTTCAGGACTGGATGGCAGTTAATGAATCAATTCTAATTTTCTGCTCTTGAGAGTTGTATTGTGATGAGAGGAGAATGTCTTTGTTTCTCTTTTATTGTACTTGCAATTTTTCCTGTAGTATGTGGCTGTTTCAATTTTTTTAGAAAGATAAGAAAATTTTGGATCAGAGTTTCTCACAATGTGATTTGTTATTCTCCCAATTTAAAGATAGTTGTAATAATTCTAATTGCTTTTACAATCTCTGAATTTTAATAGATGTCAGATTTTTAAAACCCTAGAGAATTTCTATAAAATTCAATTATTTTTCTAGCTCATTTTATATTTCACGGTGATATGTTTACACACTGTACCCTGGGACCTAAGGATAATAGGGAAAATCAGTTGTTAACAAAATGAAATGTAAGCCCTGTGACAGCATATACCATTCTTATACTTGGTTTCAAATGTGCCTATTTAATTTCATTTCAGAGTGAAATCAAATAAAATTAAAATTCTATTTAGATATTCTCCAGAAGTTAAGTGAGTCCCCAAAGTGATTAGCCACAAAGAAATTTTAATTAGTTTGATGAAATCTGCCTTTCAAGTGGTTTGAAATTTGGAGATCCAAGAAAATGATCTGTTGGGTGTTTTGTTTTTGTTTTTTTCCCTTCTAAAAAACCAAACCAAAATCAAACCAAACCTGAGGAATTAAAAGGCTTTGTCTGAGAGGAACAGAGAATGGACTCCCTGTCAGGACGGTATAATTTGTATGCAACCGTGTTTCTCCAGTTATCTCTGTCTTTATGTGTGTGAGGGGTTCCGGATTACAAAGTGGCTAAGGTAGGCATGATCCTGCAATGTGAATAACAGTCTTAACGCAGACAATATGGACTATTGACACTATATTTTACATAAAGCCGGATAAAACAATGAGACTTGCATACAAATCTGTGCTGAAAATGCACTGCCTTATCACATTACCATGGATCAGTGTGAATTTCCTTTTCAAAGTGGAGTTCTGACCAGAGTCCAGAGCCAAGTTCTTTTCTCTGTGTATGCAAAGACTTCATTTCAGACACCTTGGGCTGGAGCAGCATGTAAATTGTCAGGAAAAAATATTGCTAGCCTGGAGCTACCAATAGAGGCAGTTGTACAGCCAAATGTGCAGATTTGGCAAACCAGCTGTTTTCCCTGCTCAAGGAATCTTCATGATGTGCTCCTGCTAAGCAAATCAAACAAGCAGTACGTCAGCTTTCATAGTGCATTAAAACCTGGGGCTGTTGTGGAGATTTGAACAAAGGATACTCAATATTTTCCCTTCTGATGATTATTTCTCTACTTTTTAAAAAGGTACAAGTTTGGGATATTGAGAACAACTAGCAGACACAAAGTTACCCTACTGATAAAAAAGAGGGCGAGGTAGGGACTAAGGCAGAGAGAAGGATGAGCAGGATACAAGAATATAATTTTTGTTTGTTTGTTTTGAGAGTAACAGATCCATGAGGACAGCGATTTCTGCCTCTTTAGCGCACTATCAATAGTAATTAATTAATTCTATCAGTATTAGCAGACGGAAAAGTGCCTGATAGACTTTAGAATTTAAAACTGCCAATTTTTAGACTAGAAATAAGTGAATCATGTCAAATTCTCATCATGGATTTAGATCATCACTCAATTTGGGAGAAGGTTAATTTTGAGAGGATGAATTCTTGTAAAATGAAAAAGGAAACTTTCTCTTATTCCTACTGCCTCTGAGAATATAACTTCCTGGTGGAGTTTCCAGTCAGGCCAGAGGACAATCTAGGCCAAATGTTTCTTAGTGCATCATTTATTCTTAGTATTCAGCCATTCATTTAATACATACTTATTATGCATCTGCTATGTGTCAAGCTATGGAGCATGTACAGTAAAATTAAACATTTATGGATAATACCCCTTGTCTCAGGAAGCTCAGTGAGGGTAACAGAAAGAAAGAAATTCTGCAGTACAATGTGATGAGTATTATGAAATGTGAAGGATGTGGCCTTTAACCAGGTGATGCTAGTATTTATAGGGAATAAGCATAAAATAGGGCGTCCCTGATAGCTCAGTTGGTAAAGAATCTGCCTGCAATGCAGGAGACCCCAGTTCAATTCCTGGGTTGGGAATATCAGCTGGAGAAGGGATAGGTTACCCACTCCTATATTCTTGGCTTCCCTTGTGGCTCAGCTGGTAAAGAATCCACCTGTATTGAAGAAGACCTGGGTTCGATCCCTGTGTTGGGAAGATCTCCTGGAGAAGGGAAAGGCTACCCACTCCAGTATTCTGGCCTGGAGAATTCCATGGACTGTATAGTCCATGGTGTCGCAAAGAGTCGGACATGACTGAGTGACTTTCACTTCACTTCACTTCAAGCATAAAATAATGTGAGATGGGTTTAATAAGACAGAAAGACAGAAAGGCTGAATGGTTATGATACTTCAATTACAAAAGCCCTCAGGTATGTTTCCTAAGTGATAGGATAGTTTCTGTCTTTATTTTAATTATTTGGGTTGTAGTCCCTGTCTTCGGACATTTTGGCTTCTACCTACCTGAAACCCCTGTCATTTAAAACTTACTGATTTACAAGCTATTTTTTAATCAGTCACTGTGCTAATCTGGGTCCTTCTAGCAAATTACTAAACTTGAAACGGAGTAAGGCTGTTGGAACACTGCCTAACATTTGTTTCATCTGATAGAAATATTATAATGATTTTTATATGTTTATCAATTTAGTTTATTAATTAATTGATAAATTAATCTGTTTATTGATTTATCTGTTTATTAATTAGTTCATAATTTGCTAATAGAATCTTATTATATATAGAGAGAGATATATAAAGGAGACACACACATGTACAGATTTATACTTATTTATATGTGTAAATTTATGTGTACATAATTGTTGCTTAATAAGGAATTTGACTGGCTTTTGCCTTTGGTTACTGGGAGAAAGACTATAAATCTATGGAATTTCCAAAGTAGTAAGTGTCTCTGTTATTCATGAGCCCCCTAGATCAACCTCAGCTTATGCTAACCAGATGACTAAGGATAGGGCTGTGTCCATCAGAAGGATCAACCTTTGCTTAGAGGATTGGGGCCTTGAATCAGTCTAAACTCCAAGGAGGGATGGAAGTGGGACGCTTGAGATTGAGTCCAGCCATGTAGCCAATGATTCCATCACACCTATTTATGTAATGATACTCCAGTAAGAAGCCTGGACACCAGAGTTTGGGGGAGATTCTTGGCTGATGAACATGCTAGTGTGCTAATGGAGTGACAAGCCCTGGTTCCACGGCAAAAGGGCATGGAAGCTCTGCATTTGGCATGCTCCTAGACATCAACTTATTTGTCTCTTTAGGTGGCTGATCCTGATTTATATCTTTCATAATAAATGTAAGCAAAGTACTTTCCTGAGTCTCATGAGTCCTATGAATGAATTATTGAACTTGGCTAGGGATCATGAGAACTTTCTTGTTTTGTAACCAGTTGGTCAGAAGTACAGGTAGCCTGGGGACCCCCAAAATCACTGCCGGCATCTAAATGAAGACAGCCTTTCGGGGGATCATGCCCTCTCACTTGTGGTAATCTGATGTTAACTCCAAGTGGGTTAGCTTCAGAATCGAATGGTAGTGCTTCCGTATACATTATATGAAGGATGAAGGTCTGGAAACATGAATGACACATGGTGTTCTAAGATAATACCTTGTTGTATGCCCGGTGTTTTACACAACCTTTTTTCTAAGTTATCAAGATCCTTTGAGAACAGTGTACAATGAGGCCCAGATTGGCTCTGTCCATGGTACAGATTTTTAACCGATGTCCTTCACTTCACATGTAAGTGTTCTTACAGTTATTTTGCTGCTCATTAGTTGATATATACACACACGTATCTATAAGATGCCGAGGAAAGCGATCAGTGCATGGGCAGTGCTCAGTCCGTATCGGCTTTCTTCTTACTCAACTTTTTTGATAACTAAAAGATCTCTGAACAGGCACAGACTCTGAAAAGGTAAATCCTCTGGTGATGAAGAAAAGTTCCCTTTTTAAATACCTGCTCTGACAATACAGTCCCCTCACTGGAGGACCTCGATTAGATCAGAGGAGTTGTTATCATCACAGACACATAGTGTAAATGGATTTATCTGCGTTCTCATTTCTGCTCTCACTCTTAAGTTCCATAGCCCCACAGCCAACAGAAAGCACTTTTTTTCTTTTTTTTTTGGCATTGGGATCAGGATTTCAGAACTTATTTTATGAAGCCATTAGTGCTTCACCAACAAATAAAAGAATGGGTGTTAAAGACATGGGTTTTTGGCAGGAGGAAGGCATTGGGGATCAACACACATGAATAGGGATGGGGTGATAAATTATGACTGATATCTGGGGAAGAGCTTTAGTCATTATTTGGATTATGTTCTCTTTGTATTAGAAGACATTTCTTTTATGAGCAAAATTTGGTTTCTTTGGAATTCTCCTTGCCTTAATTTCTATCTTTGAGGCTTCTACTCATTTGCATGATTGTCCTACAGAACAATTTATCATCCCTCTTTTACGCATCTGATTTTCTAAAGGTCACCTAGTAAGTCAGGGATGACATTGGGCATATTCTCTTGGGTAACTTCTAATAATTGCACTTCCTCCCTGATGCTTTGGGTGTCTGGCACATTTGTAATTGACAGAAGGATAACAATGCAATCTGGCTCGTTTCCAAGGCCACCCTCAAATAAAGCTGGATGGTTATGGGGGTGGTTAAACCACCTATATCCATCTCTTTGCCTCAAGAAGGCAGGCTGAATGAGGGAAATATTAAAAATCCCAAATAAAGAAATTATCTGATTGGATCATTATTTTTTTTTAAGTTTCATTTTTTGATGTGGACTATTTTTAAAGCCTTTATAGAATTCGTTACAATACTGCTTCTGTTTTATGTTTTGGTTTTTTGGCCGAGAGGCATGTGGGATCCCAGACCAGGGATCGAACCCAGATGCCCCACATTGGAAGGTGAAGTCTTAACCACTGGAATGCCAAAGAAGACTCAGATCATTGTTTCTTTAATTAAAAAAAAATATGCATTTAATTAACAACATACCTGGATAAGTAGGCAGTAAATAGCAATAGAAATTTGAATGCTGCTTAAACTCTTTCCAGCTATCTTTACAAATGTCCAACCTGCTTCTGCCTATTATCCTATCTTTTCACAAGTTCTTCGGGCACAGAGAACTCTGCTTATAGATTAAAGCTAGTTTCTGAGTGGTGCTTAACCAGACTGACCCAGGAGAAAATTCTGGTTTCTAGAATGATGTAGTAATGTCAAAGGGAAAAGAATTTCACCTTTCAGATATGTGATTAGAGTGGGAGAAAAGTATCAGTCTTCTTCAAAACGTGGGAAAAAAAATAAGAAAGGTGATATTTCGTCAAAAGCATATGCCAGGCAGGTAATTTACTAACAGATACAGGAGATTTTGTGATTGTCTTTGTCCGTTCTTTGGCAACCTTATGCTGGCCTACTAAAAACCACAAAATGTTCTATTGTTAATACCATGGATTTTTGTTTCTAAAATATAAACTGGAGATGTTACAATGATGATGAAAGAGTATTTGTTCTGCTTCTGAAACAGAGCAGATTATTGAACAATGTGTTGTATATACTGAAAGTTAGAACTTTTTGTTTGATGAAAGTTTAGATAAAAGATAACTATATAAATTTGATTAATTATACTTCTTTGAAGTTTGATTAATCATGATATATATAATATTCAAGCAGCTTTTCAAATTTAGCAAAGTATTTTTATATTTTAACTTTTCCTAAATATGGTATATTGCATGACTAGTTCCAATTCTCTACACCCCTCCTGGTATGCATGCTGGTCTGTATGCACTTTGCCGTGGAACCCTGAGATGACCCTGACTTGGGTCATGTGATTTGCTCTGGCCAATAGAATAAGACTGTATTGAATATATGCCTAATCTATGCCTAGATTTCAGGAGATCTCGCAGGTTTCTGCTTGTACTCTTGTAGTTCAACTACCACCATGAGAAACATTCCTAGTCTGTTGGTTCCAGGAGATGGCTGAGGAACACAGGGAGCAGAACTGTCCAGAGAATCTCTCCCAACCAAGCCAAACCTAAGCAAAGTTCTCAGCTGCCCAGCAACTGCATGAACTACAACAATAAACAATTGCCTTTTTAAGCCCCTGAGCTAGCGGACGGATTGCTATGCAGCAATAGCTAAGTGACTCTGTAATATGTCAGATTGGAGTGTTGCACAGTTCATGGTTTACTAAAGACAATACAGAGAGCCTGAATGGTTAAAAGGCTTTCTGAAAAGCACATGCAAATCAGCATCACATCGGGCCTTAAACACATCTCTTGATTTCAAATTCCCATGTATTTATACTCCAAAAAATTCTCCTTACTAGGTCCAGTGTCCTGTTCTCTGTAAGCACACATGTCTTGTTCAGAGCATAGCAGTTAATAATTGAATGGAACACTTACTTTTGCAAATGGCTGAGAAAGAAGTGAGTCATTGAAAAGTTAGTCATTGAAAGGCTGGTCAAGAGTCATTTAAAGATACCCCTTTAAACATTGCTCTGTTTTCACCTGAATTCAACACCTTCATAAGCTGGGATCAAGAATGATTAGGCTTGAAAGGATGAAGACAGGCCAACCTTCTCTTTAGTGTATCTGTCTTCAACGCCTGGGGCTTAGAAAGTCCCACACAACTGGATACATTAATTATGTCTGCTCTTGTAAGAAATGTTTCAAAGTCCTCTCCCAATGCCACATATAAAGTTTTTATAAGCAACAAGCCAAGATAAAGATTTGAGACAAATTGAGGCAACCTATATTCATATATGGAAGAAAACATCCTGCAACAGAGTACTGAAAAGCCATCAGATTTCAGTTTCTATATGGGCATCATTTACGTTTGGCAGACAGGAAGGGATTGTTGTTTTATTTCCCATTTATTCTATTTTTGCTTCTCTAGGGGCATTTAGGTCAGCAGACTGTTACTTATTTCTTGTAGAGGTCTTTAGGGACACATTTAGAGACTAAAACCAATAAAGCTACTTGTGCATCTTGTAATGTATTTTGCAGATTCAGCTAACTGAGCAGACCCCAGTGGAAGACTTTTTTTTTTTTTCTTTTAATAATTGGGCTTCCAAAATTGTGTGTGTACTGACAGGTAATAATCATGCACATAAATTTGACAATAACAATCTCATTGCTCTCATGTTTCAACTGCCACCTACATGCTGGTGCCGTTCAACTTTTAATTTTTTTATTTTATTTTTTTTTCCTCTCAACTTTTAAAATCTGAATCTCAGCTTTCTATATTCAATTGCTTTTCTGCAACTGAATGCCCCAAGGCACTTCAAAATTAACACAGGCAAATCCAAATGCATCATATTCTCCTTACCACCTTTTCTTCCTGGATACCCCATCTCAGTTAATTGACTGTCTACCCAGTCACCTAAATTATTGTTCCAACTATCATCCTTGACTCACTGTATTTCTATATTCTTCAGTTTTTATGGGCCCAATGCTCTATCGGCCTTACCTAATAAGTGTTTCTGAAATCTGTCTCATTTACAATTCCTGGCTTTCCACATTTCTCAGTTGAAATGTTGCACCTCCTCTCTTAAACCTCGAATCTGCCTTTAAATGAAAGCTGACCAACTAGCTCTCACAACCAAATGGCTTCCAATAATAATCTACTTAATAAAATCCAATCTCCTCATAGGGGCTAGTAGTGTGGTCACTGCCTCTCTCTCAAACCTCATCACTGCAAAGTGGACTAAAGAGGCTAACTGGCTTCATATTCTGGCTTCACTATTCTGGATGTGCAAACTTGAGCACATTTCTCTACAACTCTGTGCCTCAATTTCCTTATCAGCAAAATGGGATTATACTGCCGCTTATCTCAAAATGTTGCTATGAGCATTAAATGAAGTAATATGGTGAATAAAAATACTACCTAATACAGAATAAGCCCTCTATAAATGTTTCTCAGACCCCAACTGTCTGCTTCAAACATTCTGATCTACCTGTCACTTCCTGCGTGTACCATGTTGCATTCTGTGTTCACCCTTTTCTTAATGTTTCCTTTGTCTATATCAAAATTCTTCTTTCTTTGACTATCTCCAAAGCAACCTTCATCTGATTATTGAAATGAATTACTTATTCATGCCTTCATTCTTTCATGGAACTATAATTTCTTGAGTAGCGACTGTGTGTTAAGCAAGCGGCATACAAAAATGGTCACAAAAAATATGGCACTCTGGCTTCAAGGAGCTTGTGGTAGATAAGGTTGGGAAACTGATAAACACACAATCACAGTCACTTAATTAGAGGAGAATATGTGTGGGTGTTGAAGAAAAGACTAGAGAATATAGAAACATAGTTGAGAGGAAACTATATTTGACATAATAAAGTCTGGAGGAAGTATTTCAGGTATCCGAGCCTCCAGGACATGACTGAGCAACTTCACTTTCACTTTTCACTTTCATGCATTGGAGAAGGAAATGGCAACCCACTCCAGTGTTCTTGCCTGGAGAATCCCAGGGACGGCGGAGCCTGGTGGGCTGCTGTCTATGGGGTCGCATAGAGTTGGACATGACTGAAGCGACTTAGCAGCAGCAGCAGCAGCCTCCAGGAAATTGTCCCTGATGTCCAGATAAGGTTAGCTTTTTGTACCCTGTGATCTGAGAACAAACCTGATGTCTAAGTCTGCTTGAGCTGCTATAACAAAATGCCACAGATCGAGTGGCTTAAACAAGAGACATTTATTTCTCACAGTTCTGGAAGCAGGAAGTCTAAGTTTAAGGTGCCAGCCGATTCCTGGTGAGGACTTCTTCCTGGCTTGCAGACAGTCACCTTCTCACTGTGTCCTCACGTGGCTGAGAGGGAGCCATCCCTGTTTCTCTCTCTTCTTATAAACTCTCTAATATCACCATGAGGGCCCCATCTTCATGATCTCATCTAACTCCAGTTAGCAAAGGCATCATCTCTAGATACCACATTAAGGGTTAGGTTTCAATATAGGAATTTTGGAGGACACAATTCAGTCCACAGCGCCTGCATAGCCTACCCCAGAGAACACCCCTTAAATGGTGAAAAGTATCTGTTTTCTTTTTTACTCTTCTTTTTTGACTACAGTGACTTAAGGACAGGCACCGTATCTTTATCCACTGCTTCTGTCCCTATTAGCCGAGAATTGCTCTCATAGGTTGCTAATTCCTTAGTTTCAGCTTGTATAAGAGTGAGTCACAGATTTCCACAGGTCTCCCACGCCCTGTGTTAATGACGTCCAGGTACAAAGTGTTAAAGACACCATGCTGCTAAAATGGGGTACTGTAAGTTCATACCTGCCTGAAGCCAATTGTCTCAGTATTGGCTCAAAAGACTTAAGACAAAAAAACAAAGATCTAAACTAAGATGTGAGGAACAGTTTGCTGGGGTTTCTGAAAAAATGCTTGCTTTCTTGATAAAGAAAATCAGTGGAGCTGGTTCTACCCTATTCCCTTCTGTCTTCTATTTTTTTTGCCATGAAGGTAGAAATAACATCTAATAATCGTCTTGAGAACAGGAAGAGCTAGGCTTGAGGGAAATGTAAGGGGAGAAGTGTGGTAGCATGCTAAGGGCGTTGAGCTATTATTGAACCAGTCCCTAACTACTATATCTGGAATTACTATTATATAAGAAAAATAAACTACTGCTTATTAAACCAGTGTAGCTTTATTTTTGTAACTTACAGCTAATGCATTTCTGCTTCTTCTATCCAATCTGCTCATTTAAGACATTGTTTTTGCATTACTATTATTATTGTTAGCTTCACTGCATCACATATTATTCTCTCCAAACTTTCACATGTAGAAATAACTCGATCATCTTCATATTTCCATCTCACATGCATTTTGCATATGTAGACAAAATAAAAGTTGCATAGATGTGAAATGG
Source organism: Cervus canadensis (assembly GCF_019320065.1). NCBI lineage: Eukaryota > Metazoa > Chordata > Mammalia > Artiodactyla > Cervidae > Cervus > Cervus canadensis. Next base: position 33,448,425 of record NC_057407.1, on the reverse strand, counting down.
CTAAAAATGTCACCTGCTGTGAGATATTCACTTTCAGAAATGTTTTTATAGGAAAATTTACTATAAAGAAGAATCCTTCATAATACTAAATTGGTATCCTATAGTATTTAACCCAGTAACATCATAGAAATGCAGCAAATATTTCAATATTCAAAACAATTATAAAATATTTCTATACTCTCTTCTCCCAAAGATGGTCATATTTAATGTTTTATTGTATTTCCTTACAGTATTTTTTTTTCTCTGGATAAAAATTCCATGGTCTGTTATAGTCCATGGGGCTGCAAAGAGTCAGACATGACTGAGCAACTTTCACTTTCACTCTCATATAATATAAACATTTTTCATTTGTAACAGCAAAATGTTATCCAGTTAGGATCCTGTTATATTTACTGTTTTGTAAACTACCTTTTAAACAATCACTCGTTATGAATAATTTTCATGACATGACACTCTGTGATAACCCAGTTATAGTAAGTCACAGGGCTTTGTCATTTAGCTGTACCATGATTACATTATCTTTTGGATTTCTGGGTTGCTTCAATTCTGCTTGCTATGTTTCCTGTAGTAGATAAATGTTGCTTTCATTTCCTCCTTAATATTAGTGCTTTTGGGGGGCTGCCACTCCCTTAATTCTGGAGAGATGTCAGTCATAATCTATTGCCCATCCTTGGCTATGGTGACCTTGAATAAATTAATATTTCATCTCCTGGGGAAAATGATTGGCTAAAATGATTGGCCTTAAGAATACAGCTCTACATGTACACACCACTATATTTTAAAGGGATAACCAACAAGGTCCAACTGTATAGCGCAAGGAACTCTGTTCATGTTATGTGGCAGCCTGGATGGAAGGGAATTTGGGGGAGAGTGGATACGTGTATATGTACGGCTGAGTCCCTCCACCGTCCACCTGAAACTATCACAACATGGCTAATCAGTTATACACCAACACAAAATAAAGAGATTTTTTTTGAAAAAAGAATAGAACTCAGGTAAGATCAGAGCCCCTTTTGGGAATTTCTAATTAGATGATGAAGATGAGTGGGAGAGGTAGGGAAGCTATCACTTTTTCTTAGTGTTACTCACTGTGTTGATGTGGGCCATTAGTTCTCAGAAACTTTTAATAGCTCAAAATCTCTTGGGAGAAACCTACCTTTGGTTAGGGAGAATAAGCTTAAGATAACAGTGAAGGCTGCTTGAGAAGTTAGTTAAAGAAGAGAGAAAAAGCGCTGTTTCTGAAGCGAGCTGTGCCTGAAGCTATTCTACTTCTGGATCTCTCCGCTTCAGGAACCAAAGTGTTCTTCTATTTTTATTATTGCTATTTTCACTTCACCTAGTTTGGGCAGGCTTTCTGATAATACCTAAGCAGTAAGTCTTATAGAGTGGTCTGCTAAATCTCTTCATGAATGAGAATCTCTTCATGCCATTTTTATGGCATTATTATTTTGATGTAAACTGATAACAATATCTTTTTATCATGATAGTCATGTCCTGGAAAATTCATGGTTCACGTGTTGTATTTTCTTTATATTGACTTTTCAAAATAAAATAGGTTTTACTCCTACAGACTACTCTTGCAAGAGCCTGTTGAGTTCCTTCGGATAAGCACAGCACAGGGTAAGTGTACAATAGAATCATGATGAGTAGATTATCAAATGATTGAATTTGCTGCCTGAGGAGCCCCAAGAGTTTCTTTTTAAAGGTGCATTGATTCCCTCAGGTTGTGATCAAACACTACATCAGACACTTTGAAATACTGTTCTCTTTGGTCTTTCAATTTTATATGGTTGTAAAAAAAAAAAAAAAAAAAAAAACTTCATGTGTTTGTTGCAATTTTTCAGCATGAAATGTAAGCTCAGCTTTAAGAACATGAATTTTGCTCCCCGGGGAAGGAACTATAAAAGTCCCATTGAGATTTAAACACAGATGATGGAACTATTTGCTAGGTTTGGGGGTTTGAATTCCAGGTACTCACAAAAGTTCTGACAGTTTGATGAAATCATAATTTGAAGGCATTAGAAAGGTTTTGGTGTACAGGATCATATGTAAGGTGGTCAAGATAGCATGGCAGGCCTCAGGAAACAAAGGATAAGGAGAAAAGCTTTCTAAGTTTTCCTCTATCACTAAATAGTGCTTGTTATGTTTTCTCTGCATCATCCTAGAAACTCTCAAGCTTTCCCAAGACTGTCCAGCTTGTCTCTGGAATTAACTAACAGGCAAAGAAAAAAAAATATACATAATGTTTGATTTTAGTCATAAGGTTTATAATCAATATTAGAATTAGCAGAGTCACAACAGCTAATTAATGAGGGAAGTGTCAAAAACTAAGACAAAGTAAATGACTAAAACAGGCAGCTGGCAGGATATAATACACTATATAATTGACAGGACGCTGACCAATATGCCCATCAACTATATTATCTTTTTTGCTTTAATGAGTTTATTTGGGTCTATTTCTTTCTTCCTCATATTCTAATTTTTTCCCTGATGTTCTATAGTTTGTTATAACTGAATCAGATATGCTATTGTTAAGCATTCCTTCGTAGGTTGCTGCAAGCATAAGTCCAGAGAGAGGCTATGCTTGAAGGACAACCCAAGCCCCGCAGGGCTCCACTCAGCAGGTGTCTGCAATCTCAGAGGAAGACTATCCTTCAGCAGGATATCTTGCCTCCAACAGCATAAATCAAATGGGAACCCCACAATTGTTCTTATTCCGGCAAGAGCCCCTTTAATCCCTCTTTTCCCTCAATGCTAGCAGCTTCTTTATCTTTCTACCTTGGGACCACTGAGGTTAATCACTATGCTTCTTGCCTGGGTTAGCTTGACCATCACAAAATGTCCATGTTTCCCACACTGTTCTTCATCCTCCAGGCTCCAGACTCTATCCCCCTTGCCTTTTGTAACCTTTATTCCTCCCTCCCTATCTCCTAACACTCTTTCAAGGAGCCTCGTGGAGTTCTAGGTCAATCATCAGCAAACATCTGCTTCTTCTTGATCAAATGGAAATCTCCTCCAATGGCGTCAGTTTTCCTGCAGCACTTTCAAGGGGTGACTCTTTCTCTCCTCCAGTTCTCCTCTCATGGCACCTAGGGGCAGGATTGATGTCCTACGTTCTGCATCGACTCTTCTAGTCCATCCTTCGTTAAATCTTAAACATTCAGCTTTGAAATTTATCTCATAAAATACTCCTCCTTATTTTTGATTCACCCTCTTTCTTTAGAAAAATTTTCTTCTTGAAATTGGCTGGAGAAGACACAAAATATTCTGATTGACAGTATCTTAAATTCATCAAAAACCTGGTCCTTACCACTGCCTGTCAAGCATAGTATATACCATTTGTCAATTTTCTCTCTTGGTTTCTAGTCAGTGTCTCTCAAACTTTAATGGGCAAAACAAATCAAAACAAAATTGGGGATTCTTGTTAAAATACAGATTCTGATTTTCCAGATATGTAATGAAACCTAGGATTCTGAATTCCTAGTAAGCGCCTAGATAAAGTCAGTTGCCACTGGTGCGTTAAGAAGGGAGGACAGAATGAGGCTTACAAACCTTTTTTTCCTCTCTCAAAATTTCATGATGTATTTCCCCAAAATTACTGTTAAACTTTGGCCTTGTTTCCTACTTTACTAGAAAGTTTCAGCAAAATCACACTAGAAATTCTGTAAGCAGTACCCATCACATCTGCCCATCTTCCTGCACTTGGCTTCATGCACTTTCCTTGTATCCTACCAGTAAACACAGACTGCCTTGTGTCCGCAGCAATGCCAAACCTTCTACTTACACATGATCTAGAGCTTTTCCTCCTTCCTGTTCTCTCAAGTTTCTCTGGCAATTTTCCCCTCTCCGTTTTAAAACAATTTAAAAAAATCTACTGAATCATTCCCATAAACATACTGATATGTCATCATTTATCCCATGTTAAATAAAACTATCTCTCTTGATCCCACCTTCCCCTTAAACCATCACCCAATTTCTTTTCTTCCCTTGAAAGGATATCTATATTCCAAGTGACCAATTATTCCACGTCCATATCTCTTGCCACTGCTACAGCCAGTTTGTAACCCCACTTGCCACTGTAACTGGCTTTCTGAATGTGGACAATGGCCTCAATGTTACTAAATCCCAGATCACAACTCACCTCACATAGTACCAAACTCTTATGAGCACTCGCCACAGTTGATCTCTCTCTACTTGAAAATTTTCCTTATTTTGCTTACAAGACATTTCATTTGTCTTATTTGCCCCCTACCTTTCTGATCATTTTATTCCCTAATTTCTTCAGCTGGTTCCTCTTCTTTTCTACAACCTCAGCATGTTGTAGGAGCTCAGGGCTCAGTCCTAGGACCTCTTCTGCTTTTGATATCTATAGTCACTGCTAGGTAATCTACACCAGTAGTGTCAATTTAAATACCTATCTCTATGTTGATGTCTCCTAAATTCCTATCTCCATTACAACCTCTCCTCTGAAATCTATGTTTGTATATCCATCTGCCTATTTGATCACTGTTACATGAGTGCCTAAGAGGTAAGTTCAGTTTGACTGTAAGTAAAAGTGAGCTCATGATTTCTTTTTCACAAACGTTCTTTCCCCCAATCAAAACTTCTGCAAGATCCTCCTTCTTGGTTAATATCTATTCTTGTAGTTCAAACTTAAAACTTTTATATCTTCTTTAACTCTTCTCTATCTCTTACAGTCCATATCCAATCTACCAGTAAATCCCTCAATTCTAACTTCAAAACATTGACAATTCACCCTATTCTCATGGTTCCTACAGCCACCACCCTGACCAAACCACCTGGCCTGGATTTTTGCAATAATCTAATTCATCTCCCTGCTTCCACCTTTTCCAAATCTATCTGACCCACAAGCTAGAGTGATCACCTTAAAGAGTAAGATCTTGTCAATCTTCTGCTTAAGCTTTTCCAGAGTTTTCATTGCAACCGAATGAAAAGTTCTAACTAGGTCTTTCAAGGTCCTACTTTTTTCTAACCCTTGTTATCTTTCAAATGTCATTGTCTCATCCTTTCTCCCAACTGTCCCCTGCTCCAGCCATGCAGCTTTCTGATACCAGACACAGCCTAGGACCTTGGCATTTGCTGTCCCCTCTACTTGGAATGAAGCTTCCCCAGCCATCTGTCTGGCTCACATCCTCACTTCCTTCACAACTTGCTCAAAACTCCTCATCTCAGTAAATCAGTTCCTAATGACTTTTATTGAAATGTCCTCCAACAAATATTATTTAAATTCTTCCTTTGCACTTATCACTATCACACATGGTGCATGTTGCAGTTTTCTACTTTGCCTATCTCCTCCACTGGAATATACAATCTATGTTGTTTTTTTTTCTGCTTATCATTGCCTCCCTGGTACCTTGATCAGTGTCTGATATATAGTAGAGGATTAAAAAGTGTTTGTTGAACAAAGAAATCACCTTGGAATTTTACATGATGAGCACCAACATAAATAACTTCAAGTTTTTGCACCTGTCTCTTTATTGGGTGAAGTCTGGGAAAATGTTAATTAAGGACAAAAATTTAGGCTAGTTACCTGGACTTACATGCATGTATGCTAAGTTACTTCAGTCATGTCCAACTCTGGGCAACCCCATGGACTGCAGCCTGCCAGGCTCCTCTGTCCATGAGATTCTTCAAGCAAGAATACTGGGGAGGGTTGCTGTGCCCTCCTCCAGGGGATCTTCCAGACCCAGGGATTGAACCCGACTCTCTTACATCTATCTGCATTGGCAGGCAGGTTCTTTACCACTAGCACCACCTGGGAAACCCACCTGGACTCGAGCTAAATCTATTTTGTGCTTACCTCAATATTCTCCTGGCTTCTTTTTCTACTCTTTTCCCCTCTCCTTTCTAGAGAATAAGGTAACAGACACAAAGTAGATGGTATGTTCATCTTTGCTGTGGGGAGGGGAAGTTGCACATGAATTTGCAACTTGAATTTGCAATGTGAATTTGCTTCAAACCCTACCAGGTATGAGTTATAAAAGTCTGTGAAAATTATCACAGTCCAGCTACTTAACCTGAAGTCACTGTCTGCCTATTACAGCCCATATCCATGTATCAACCTCACTACTATCCACCAAAGAGATCTGCTCTGACATTTCATTCCCTTACTCATGGTTCCCTGGATATGATCCTCAGCATCCTGTAAGAAGGACAGATGCTTAACAACATGGGTTTTTACATTTGTGTAAGCTTTTCCATAGTCAACAAATTATCCAGGAACTTTATTTGTTCAAAGAATCCATATGTTTGTAATGAAGTTCTTTATTAACCTCAATCTCACAAACATATCCAAACGAAAAATCCATTAGAACCAGCAGTAGTTAAGGTCCTTATCCATTTTTTTCCAGCTCAGTTCCTAGCATTTCCATTATGCCTTGCTAAGGAGACCACAGGGCCCCTAAATTGTTGCTGAGTGCACAGTGTTTGTATAATAAATATGATTTGAGTGCTTCAAATGTGCACTGAATCATGGAATCTCAGGTCATAAAAAACATTGAATCATCTGACTCTGACGCTCATCCACTGTTAGATTCTTTTTCTAGCGCTCCCTTTTGAACACCTCTGAAGAGGGAGCAAACACTGCTGCTTCTTGAAGAAATGCAAATACAGGCCTGTTACACAACGCTCCTCGGGTTGTCATAAAGGTAATCTGTGAGTCAGGACCCACAAAACGGAGACCACATCAGTGGCCCGGCCCGTATCACAAATCTAGAGCTAAGTACACCTGCACTTAACGGGAAGCGAACTGCCAAGGGAACCTAACATGTAACAATCACAGTCTTCCAACTCAACTTTAGCTAGCTTACCTTAACCCTAGAAAACAGGACCTGCTGGCCTTGTAAGTCAAGTCCTTACAATCACTCACCAATCACCCAGTTCCCATGTTGCTTCTTCCAATGTTCTGTAAACTCACGTTTGACCCAAATCCCTTGGGAACAGTGGTCCATTCTTGTGAAGCACTGCACTCCCCCAGTCCATGGATTGTTTTCTTTTGAATGAAGTACATCATCCTCATTACTATCTTATTTTAGTTTTGTCATTTTAAACTTTAATTTCTGTTCCTCTCATTTGTAATGTTGATCCTAGTTATGTTGCAGGGCAGAGAGATACAAGAGAAAGAGATTTGGATTCAGCATGAGACGGCCTGAGTTCCAGTCTAACTGAACCACTCCATAGCTTGCTTTTGAATTTGGCACTCATCTGTTGAGTTTCACTTTCTCAGTCTGTTGAATGAATCGAGATAGGCTGAAGGCTCTAACAGAAGACTTCAGTGTGTGCAATGGCCCAAACTCACTAGAAGTTGAGTTCTGTTCTGACTACATCACAGAACAGGATGGGTAAACAAGTTAATGGGCCAGCCCTGTTCCACATGCTCAATCAGGGACCGAGGATGATGTAGGATCCATTATAATTAGCACTGGGTTCCTAGGTCTTGCTGCAACTTTTTCCTCCAGCTAACCAGAGGGGAAAAGCACATGGAAGTAGGCACACAGGATATTGTGTGTGCCAGGGGCTGAGGGGACACATGTGTATGCATTTTTAAATATATCACATGTAGAAATGGCTCCCAACTTTTTCATTAATGTACCCTTGACTAGAACCTACTCACAGGGCCACGTCTAACTTTCACAGAGGCTAGGATGCGTAGCTCCTGGCTGGTGGCTACTTCTCAGGGATAGCACTATGAAAAGGAAAACAACCTTTTTTTTTTTTTTTTTTTTAGTATGTTGCAGCTGTCAAATAGGACAATAATAGCTCCCAGGATTGAGAAGATGTGCACGTCCAGGTTTTGTGGAACACTAGTGATTATTTTCTATATTTTGCATGCAGACAGAATGAGCTCCTTTCATCTTCTGCATAGCTGTCTTAGAAATGCTTAAAGTCAACCATCATATGTCATTTGAGGATGCTATTTCTCCAGCTTAAGTAAATCCTCATTCATTTTACAATTCCCCATAGGACACTGTTTCAAGTCCTTTACCAGCCGTACTTTTCTTCTTTGCACATGCTTCAGATGTAGCGTACACACCTGGTTGTAAGACCTCAGGTAGAGTATGAACAGCATAGAGAAGAGGGGCCCTGTTTCTCTCTTGCTTGAGATGTAGTGTCCCTTTTATGCAAGTAATGATGGCGATAGCTTTGCAGGAAAGCCTCAACATAGGGTTGATTTCTACTGACCTTGCAGTTGAATAAAGCCCTTAAGTATTGCATTGTTATGTTGCTTTGCATTTCAAAGATGTTCTGCCACCTTTTGAGGGGGAAAAGTATCTGATTTTCACATCAATACAAAAAGCACTAAAAGATCAAGAGAATTTGGGGCTTATCCAATGGGCAAAGCTTTGACAAATATTTGTAGCCATAGAGCAAGTAAGTCATTGTTATCCATTGTTCTTACTGAACCAACTGTATTTTTAAAATTTGTCACTGTTAGAATTTTTTAATTATACAAATGTCACATTAGTACAATATCATTTTACAATAATAAAAAAATATAAGTAAATACCATTCTTGACTCTCCACTCAAATAGAATTCTGCTCCTATTTATAAATATACATACAGCCTATAAAGTTTCGGTTTCTTTAAGGTTTCAGACATATATTAAATTGTAGATAGTGCAGTGCATTTTTCATTTACCAATGTGTTTTTAAATTCCAAATATCTAATAGTGCATGTACACTGATATAGTCAAAATGGATAACCAACAAGGAACCCTATTCAATGTAAAGTGGCAGCCTGAATGAGAGGGGAGTTTGGGGGAGAATGTATACATGTGTGTGTATGGCTGAGTCTGAAACTACTATAACATTGTTAACTGACTATACCCCAATACGAAACAAAAAGATTAACATTTGAAAAAAACAAACAAAAATAACAGTATGTGTAAATCTACCTTCTCCTTTTCATTAGGAGTATTTGTTACATGGATATGGATAGTACATCTAATGAGTGTTCTATTAAGAGGCACTTAAATTTGGTCTGATTTTTTTTCCATTAAACAGGACTGCACTGAATCTCCTGTGCTTATCTCTTTGTACACTTCTGTAATTTTTCTTTACATTTTAATGTGTTATTACTGAGCCATACAAATGGCACAATTCAAATTTTAAAAGATATATTGATAGAGACACTTAAACAAACAAAAAAAAAAACTAGTACCAATTTCCATTCCTCTTCCCAACAATAATGGAAGATGTCTAATTCCCTACCACTTTTCCAAGGTTTGATGTCACTTTCTAATGACTGAGATAGGTTTTCAGGTAGCTTCATTGTGTTGTAATTTTTACTATGTCTGTCAGTATTTTCCAATTCTATTCAAAAAGTCATCATTTTAATTAACATTTCTTTGGTGAGCAGTGACTTAAGATCTCTTCAAATGTATATTGGGCTTTGGTCTGCTCTTTTCTGTGTATAACAGGATGCTAATTACATTTCCATTCTTAGATTTTGAGTTTACCCTTTTACTAAACTTTGACCATTGAGGGAGGCTCTGACCTCTGCTGTGTTTAGGCGTCTCTGCGGAGGATAACGCAGGGTCACCCACGGAGCAGATGCTCAGAGTCTTCCTTTCTCCCTTCCTCTCAATTCCCATGTCTAATCTACCAGCAAGTTCTGTTGGTTCCACTCTTGAAATGTGTTCCAATCTGTTGTAGGCTTATTATTTATCTTCTTTCACAAGGAATTTAATTTCCACATGAACAAGGGCCCTCACTCTCATGTTCACACATTTATTCTCACTAGTTAGTAAGCATTCTTATGCTTTCAGTGATATCTCTCCTGTTTTGTGATTGCTTCCACTACTTCTCTTATTCCAAGTTAAAAGAGAAGATTTTAAATCTATATTTTCAAGACAATACAGACAAATAAGTAAATGGGTTTTCTTTCTTTTACCTTCAAAAAAACAGCCCCTGACCTTTATCTGAGCTATAACACCCCTACAGGATCACATTTCCATATGTAGCACTATGGAAAGCAAAACAATGGCTCCCTCCAAAGATGTCCATGTCCTAAACCCCAGTATTTATGAATGTGGTACCTTACATGGCACAAGGAACTTTGAAGATTTGATGAAGTTGAGGATCTGGAGCTGGGGAGACTGACCTAGATTATGCATGTGAATCCAGTATAATCTTAGGATTCTTATAAAAGGCCATGAACCAAGGAGTGTAGGTAGTCCTGAAAAACTGGAAAAGCAAGGAAACAGATTCTCCTCTGGCTTTCAGAAGAATCACAGCCCTGCCAACTCATTTTAAATGGCTGACCTCCACAGCAGTAAGATAATGCTTTTGTGTTGTTTCAAGCCAATACATTTCTGGTAATTTGATACAACAGAAATAGGGAAATAACATAGGCATGCACCCATTTATAAAGCATTCACATCCAAGTCTGCTGTACAGACAAGAGAAACCAGGGGTTTTATAAAATCTCCACTTTACTTTTCAATGGTTTCACTCCTTTGTCTTCAACAGATTCTTATCAATTTTATAGCAGTTAAGTCTAAGAACTGCTGTTTCAGAGGGCCTAATATTTATGCCAACTAGCCAGGTGACAGTGTTTGTATTAGTCAGGATTCTCCAGAGAAACAGAATCAACAGCATGTCTATATATAGAGAGACATATTTATTTTAAAGAATTGATTTATGATTATTGTTGCTCAGTCACTAAGTTGTGTCTGACTCTTTGCAGCCTCATGGGCTGCAGCATGCCAGGCTTTCCTATCTTCCACTTTCTTCCAGAATTTGCTCAAACTCAAGTCTATTGAGTCAATGATGCTATATAACCATCTCATTCTTTGCTGCCTTCTTCTCCTTTAGCCTTCAATCTTTCCCAGCATCAGGGTCTTTCCAACAAATCTAAAATCTGCAGAATATGACCAGTAGGCTGGAGACCCAGAAGAAGGCTTCAGTTTGAAATCAAAGGTAGTTTGCTGGAAAAATTTCTTCTTATTTGAAAAGATAAGTTGTTGTTCTATTCAGGCCTTCAACTGACTGGGTGAGGCCCACCCACACTGAGGAGGGCAATCTGCTTTACTCAAAGTCCACTTATTTAAATATTAATCTCCTCATGAAAATAACCTTCACAGAAACTTCCAGAATAAAATACAGCTGAATAACTCAAACTACACTGATTTTCCCCCTTCCTTACTAAAGTTGAATCTCCAGTCACCTGTAAAGTTCTCTTTCCTCATGTATTAGTTAAGCTTCTCTTGGTGGAAAACAATAGAAATTAGTTCTTTCTAGTGGTATCTGATGGAGAAGGAAATGGCAACCCACTCCAGTACTCTTGCCTGGAGAATCCCTTGGACAGAGGAGCCTGGTGGGCTATAGTCCACCAGGGGTTGCAGAGTCAGACACAACTCAGCAACTGACACACAGTGGTATTTGATGGAATAATTCTATCATTGTATTAGAAATAAAAAGAATCACTGAATAAGCCAGCTTCTATAGGAGAAAGAATTAAGACATATCTAGAAAAATTCAGCAAAAAGATGCTCTCTCAATAACCCTAACAATCATGTGAGGAAGGTTTTGTGTATTTTAATCTGTCTCTTTATTCAACATTTTAAATTAGGTTAAATTGAATTTTAATGTAAAGCAAATCTTAATGTCATCCCAAATCATGTCAAACCCAGATAACAAATCACAAGAAGAAAGAGGTTCAGAAAGCAAAGACAGAGCCACAGATAGCCCAAATTGGGGTGTCAGGGCTACTACACATAAGCAGAACTCACCAGGAGATAGGTAGCCCCCTATGAGTGGGAACTGTAATACATCAGATAGGTTTGGTGGCTGTCAAGGTCTTGTACAGATGCTCGCCAATATTTCAGTGATGACCCTGGAATGTGTGCAATGCCAGGCACTGCCTTGTCAGTGATGAATTGGAACATCTGACTTGTCAAAGTTAAATGATGTTCTCTTATGGTACGTGAGAGAAATGTCTCTTTTCACTTTAAGTTTCACTGTATGTAAATGATCTCTAAGAGCTGCTGCTTCTCCAAATTTCTTACAGGCTCTACCAGCCTTTGTTTAGAACATCCCTACCCTCTTTGCATGTGACTCATAGAAGAGGCCAAAGAGATGGAACCAGAAGAGAAATCTAATGACAGGTCTTGCACTGGTTTCACAATCATTCACTTTCTCAAGTGATCAAAGTTTGTTTTGTTTTTGTTTTGGCTGCCAATCTTATCATCTCTTATTATGGCTTTGATTCAAGCAGGCGCCAAGGCTCTTATACAAACAGACTCCTGGGAGAATGGCTCCACCATTCAGTAGTCAGTTTCAGACATGGCTGAACCCTGGTGATAGACAGGTTCCACATTCCTCGCCCCTCCCAATAGTACTTCAAGTCTGCATCATGCTGCCCATTTTATAAAGTAGTCCATGTATGTTACCTCATTTGTTTCTCAAGGTGACTCTTGGAGGGAGTCAGTCAGGTTCGTTTTACCTCTATATGATAAGCTCAAAATATGTGCCTTATTCAAGTTCAGATAGCCGGTAAGTGGGTTAGATCAGGTTCTTTTAACTTCAAATCCATGCCATTTCTATCACATCCTGCTATCTCCTTTAGAGCTGAACATGGATTAATTTGTTTCCACATGAGAAGCTATCAGGACAGTGAGCAGGCAGATGACAAACAATGAGGATTTGCTATTTATTATGCAGAGGAGAAGGGCAGTTTGCCTATGAACAGTAGGATTTCAATTGTTGCTCATTCAATACCATGGAATATATATATATGTGTATATATATATATATACACACATATATAATTAATATATATATGTTAAATAATGCATTGCCCCCTAAATATATAGATGCAGCATAGTATTTTAGTTACTTATCATAAAGTGTCAAGGCATCATTACAACCTGCTGAGGAACCAAAATGAAAACACTGGGCCTATATTTTGCACAAAAGCCAGATCTCAAGTGGATATCAATGAAGCCTAATAAGTAAGGCAACCAAATTACATGCCGAGATAGTCCCACAAGCAGAGTGACAACAGACCACGTGAAATCAACAGTATTGTCTTTTTTAATTATTACAAAATGATATGAGCCACAGGAAATTTCTGAAATTGTTTCAAAGTCTATAAATTGTAGTTGTTCCTGTGTCCCTCTGCCAGCTATCATTTCATTTTTCATTTGGAAGGGTTCTCAGAGAAGGCATGACATTTTAAAATCTCTTTTCAAGCTACAATTCATGTTGGAATATTTTATTGTATTTTATTAATAGTTCAGAGTCCCACAGTTGTTGAATTGGTGAGGGCAAAGGCATCAGCAATTTGCATGTCTCATTACCGACTTATCTTGGGGAAGGCTGTGAGCCATGGAGAGGGGCAGAACCTGGCATAAGAGGAGTCATTCACTACATGAGATTTAAAAAGAACATACAAATCTTCTATTTTTTTCCCCATTCAAACACACAGACTTGTGCTAGATTGTCTTATTCATCAGCAGCATATTAAAACTATTTCTGTAGTTAAGTCTAGTTTAAACTATAACAATTCTGAGAATGCCTTGTATTTTAAAATACTTTTCTCAGAATTAGATTTCTTGGATATTTCCTACAGAGATTTTGTCAGTCCTCGGTGGGATTGGGAACTCTCTCTGTTAATGCAAACACTTTTTCTTTTTCACATTGCGTTGTGTATTCTACAAAGAATACTCACATCTCTCTATGCACATTTGGAAATTATTCAATTTAATCACAGTACTATCAATAAGAAAGAATCTGCCTTCCAATGCAGGAGCCACAGGAGACGCGGGTTAGATCCCTGGGTTAAGAAGATCCCATGGAAGAGTAAATAGCAACCCACTCCAGGATTCTTGCCTGGAGAATCCCAGGGACAGAGGAGTCTGGCGGGCTTAAGTCCATGGGATTGCCAAGAGGTGGACATGACTGAGCAACTAAGCACACACACACTAATAAGAGCAGCAACAATATAGCACTTATTTTAGATAATGCTTTCTATATGCAAATATTATGATCAACTACTTTTGCACATCATTTCATTTCATCTTTATGTCACCCTATGATTTAAGTTCAGTTTTACCCTCCACACTTCAATTATGAACACATGCTTAGAGAAGTTACCTAATAGGCCCCTGGTCACACAGATAGTAACAGAGCCAAACTTTGACCTCAGGTGATAAGGTTGGATTCTGTAGATTTGTATTGAACATGCCACACTTCATAGTCATTAAACTCAGTATTATTGCCTGGAAAACTTCATGGTCTGAGAAACCTGGTCAGCTACAGTCCACGGGGTCACATCGAGTCGGACATGACTGAGCATGATTGCACAAACTCATACCATTAGCACAATTATAGCAGTCATCCAGCACAGAAAAGCAAGTCCAACATCAAGAACCCCCATTACCCACCCCCTTGAAGGGGCAGACAGTTGCTCCAGAAGGGAGTGGTGGTTTCTATTTGCTACACGATTGGTAATTCTAGTAAGCTAAGACAAAGCAAACCTAGCTCATTTACTAGAAAATTAAGATGTAAACCCAAGCTTTACAGGAACTCAGCTGGCTACAGATAGGAAGAGAGGACACTATGCATGTAGGAAAACATCAAGTTTCCAGTCTGACTCAAGCCAGCTCTGCAACTCTGAGTGAATCTATACCACCCTCAACATCTCAGGGAGCCATTCAATAATAAAAGGAGCTCATCTCTCACCTAAAGCGCCTTTCATCTGTGTGAGCCTCTGCTTCTGTTTGGTCAATGCTGCTGGCTGACCTTTTCTGGGAATCTTTTTGATAGAAACAATGAAATTTTGATTTAATGCTTCTCCATGTTCTGTGGTTTTACTTATATACTGATACTCTGGAGCAATAATTTTCAATGTGGAGAAGGGTACTATTTCATTTCCCAGAGAACATTTGGCCAGATCTGATGACATTTTGGATTGTCATAATGGGGGCGATGCTACGGGCATCTAATGGGTAGAGGCCAGGGATGCAGCTATACCTACATGCTACATTGCACAAGACTGGTCCTTACAGCAAAGAATTACTCAGCCCCAAACGTCAGCAGTGCTGCTGTTGGAGAACCCTGCACTAGTTGGAATTTAATACGATTGTGCATTGCAAAACGCTAACCTCAAATCACTACAGCTGATCAACGGTAACTCTAATCTCTCTTTTTTCCAGTTCTGTTTTCTATTTGTAGGATGGTGCCAGTAAAGCTCCGTAATTTGCTATTCCTGCTGCCATTGCTAATGTATATCGTTTGGTCATACAATTACCATTAAGAATAGAAGTGCAAAAGATGAACAAGTCTATTGCTGCCAATTTTATTTTTCCTCCTAATAGTAAAGAGAGATAGTTAAAAATTCCCTTTGCATCTGCTGTTTTTCACACCCCGAATGTAGTTTCATTTGAAATGTGAATCCATGGTCAAAAACTACAGAGGCTTAAGCATTTCCTACTTGGAGAATTTAACACTGCAAGATATCACAATGGTGCTGATTCCACGATACTCTATTTTATCTGTCCAAAAATGAGAAACACGGGAATAAAATACCATTAAAACAAAATACCTTATGCTTCTCAATGTGTCTCTCCATTTAAAATTGGCAGCTAAAGACACACCGCGGTAACAAGGATGAGCTCAGTTTTTCCAACATGCAGCAAATTTCAAAAAAGGTTTTGCTGTGTCTTTGCCTTTCATGGAATTCACACAGGTTAAAATGGAGGCTACTCATCACTGTTAGTAAAAATGAGCCCTCAGAAGAGGCAGGGCAAATGTTTGAAATGTGAACCATGATGTTTACAGAGGCAGAATTTATTGCCAAGAGCTACGAGTGCGCCAGTTGGGCCCCAAAATGTTGCTCTCTGCTCTAAGTTTGAATCAGTGTCTATAATACAGACATGTTTCAGAGATTTCTGGGAAAACTTAGATTCTAAATCTAAATTATCCCAAGCTCCCTCCATTCTGCAGAAGTGTTCACCAGCCAGCCCCTTTGTTTTTTGTTATGAATGACTATTAGTCAGGCTATTTAAAGCAACTGATGCATTCAATTGTCGGTTATAAATGTCTGTGGAGGGCACCACAAATGAACCACAATTTGATTTAAATCTTTTTCCTTCTTAACCAAAATGGCCGGGTTTGAAAGAGTACAAAAAGTACATCTGTTATCATGACAAAGGCTGGAGAAACAATGAGGAGAAAGATTAGAAGGCAAAAATACCTGCAAATAGAAGTTAAAGACCTTTGAGTAAAGAGCGAATGAGACAAATGCCCTCCCGCTCATTTACTCTGTTAGGACAAAGGAAAAGGGGAGTTAAATAGGAAAGCAGGCCTCTCCTGAATTTAGTTTTCACGTATGTGGTATTGACCTCACCATGGCCTTCTTTTGTAAAGTAAACATGTTTATAATTGGCTACATTTTTTTATCTTGCTGTGATGCTACAGTTAGTCTTAGCTGTAAATGCAATTAAATGAAATGAAGGCGTTTTCTTCAGTCATCCTTCCATTCTTTAATATACCCAACAAATACTGACTGCTACGTGAGAGGCAGTGTCTTAAGAGAAGAGCCTGACAGTCACACAGCATGGATGTATTAATATGTGTTGCTGCCTAGTAAGTGACTCTGAAATTTTGCAGCACAGAGTAAAGTAAATATTCATTATCTCATGATGACTATGGGCATCATAGACAGTAAAGAATCTACCTGCAATGCAGGAGACCCGGATTCTATCCCTGGGTCGGAAAGATCCCCTGGAGAAGGGAATGGCCACCCACTCCACTATTCTTGCCTGGAGAATTCCATGGCCAGAGAAGCCTGGCGGGCTACAGTCCATGGGGTCACAAAGTCAGACAAGACTGAGCGATGAAGACACACACACACCACGATGGCTATGCATGTCAGGAATTCAGGAGCAGACTGTATGGTTCTGGCTCAGGGTTTCTATGATTTTGCCATCAGTATAGTGGACGGAGAATCAACTTCCAAGATGATTGACTCCCATGGTGCTGGTTGTTAGCAGGGATCCTCAGTTCCTCCCTGTTTGGGCTTCTCTATGGTCTACTTGAGTGAAAAGGTGCCTGACTGCCCAGAGTGAATAATTTCAAATACAGGCAGCAGTCAGAATCTATTTTATGACCCAGTCTTGTAAGTCATACATTGCAATTTCTATACTGTCCCATTGGTAACCAGGTCAGCTATATTCCATTTGGGAGAAGATTATACAAGGGTGTGAATAGCCACATGAGAGGATTACTAGACTGGTTTATAGGTTGACTGCAAATGGCTAAAGGCTCATTTCTGTGTACAGTGAGCTGATTTCTGTATGAGCCACAAAATTCCCTCTCTTATGGAGCTTATATTCTGAAGGCAGATCATAAACTCATATAAATAAGAAATTGTCACATTCAGATAGCCACTATTATCACGAGAAAGAAGGATAGAGACTAACTGGGTGATGAGACTGGGATATTTTTGATAGCATTGTTAAGTAAGTTTTCTTACAGGTTGCTTTTAGACTAAGATGTAATTGACAAAAAGGATTCAAGCCTCTGAAGCTCTTTGAAGAAATATGGCAGGCACAGAGAAAACTTATGCTAAGGATTTAAATGGACACAAGCCTGACCTGTTCAAGGAATAGAAAGAAAGTCAGTGCTCTTGGAGATTAGCATAAAAGAGAAGTGTGGACTGAGGCAAAGCCTCACAGACAGGTCACATTAACTCACGTATGCCTCATAAGTCAGAGTGAGGGATTTCCATTTAATTCTAAGTGTGGTAGGAGGGCATGGCAGCTCACTCCAGTATTCTTGCCTGGAGACTCCTATGGACAGAGGAGCTGGGCAGGCTATGGCCCATAGGGTCACAAAGAGTCAGACATGACTGAAGCAACCCAGCATGCACGCACACAGGGAAAAAAAAAAAAAAAAAAACAGTTGGAAATCATTTTTTTTCAGGGCAAAAGTATTCATCAGGATCAAAGGATACATGGTTGCTTTGATGAGTGTACATTTGGGTGTGTGCATAGGTGTGTGTGTGAGACCGCTGGAAGGGAGAACCAAAGGCTTTCCTTCGGCACCATGGACAGAGGTCATAAAGACTTCACTGTATGTCCCAAGGACAATGCTCCAAGTCCTACCTAATGATGTTACCTTCATGAGAAAGGCAAAAGGAGCTGGATAATAACCATCTTTCTCCGTTTTTGACTCCCTCAACCAGGCAGAGTTACAGACATGCTGCCAAATACCATTCAATATTACATAAATCTCTCCTATTTTAGTTTTTAGTCATCATGATGTTTTTCTTCTCTCCTCACTCTTTTCTCTTGCTTAAAGACAAGATGATATACAAGTCATCTGTATGTTTCAAGCAACAAATACAATCTTAGCACATAATATATGCTCAGGATACATTTGTTGAATGAACAAATGACTGAGTATGCATGTAAATGACTGAATACATGTAAAAACAGAGTAATTTTTGAAAAGAAGAATGAAGTGCCTTCATAAAAGTGACACCAATTATTTGAAGTATGAGAAACAATTAAATTTGGGATGCCTATACTAAGAACCATTTACCATTTGAATTTCAGAGTATTCTTAGATATGAGATAACACAGGTATAAAAACTGACTCCTATGATAAGTAGCCAAGACGGAGTCTGGCTTTGATGCTGTGGCTCTCTAAATCTTAAAATCTTTTGTAAAATAAATTATTATACAAGACTCAAGTATTTCTACTAATTTGTTGCTTCTGGAAATAGCTCTCACTGCCCTCTCATGCATTTTTATGGTTGGATGCTACATTTGCATTTTGCCAATGGAGTTTATAATTAACTACACATGTCTACGTCGCCAACCTTTTCAGTTAGTTTCTTTTCCTTCCATGGTTTTGCCTCCTCTCTGAAATGATGATTTCCTTACTGAAATTTTGCTCTCTCTGCTATAAAATTTGAATTAAAAAATAGACCATAAAAAGTCTTTACAAAGCATGTTCACCTCTTTAAAGAAAACATGTCATGGAAACATAACAAATGCATAAAATAAATGGACATGATGCAGTTGCACATCAGATATATTAGTATCATTTATTTTAGATTTTAACCATCTAAGCGATAAAGGTCACTGAAGGGTGGATGTGAAGGCAATTAAGGTCATTGGGATTTCCTGGGATTATTAGCTTTCCTTAAAATGGCACCATACCTAATGCTGAGCTAGGACTGCAGAGTGGCAAGAGCTATTTTTAATTATTAAAAGTAATTTCACATGTGGTTTAACAGTCATAATTGGAATTTTGAGTTATGCTTTCCTTGGTAACAACCCATTTCCTTTGTTTGGATAAACCACAGGCACAGAGAGATGAAATATGATGCTCTTTAATATGTGGTACTTCAAGAAATTATGTTTCACTGGCAGGCATTTGGCATTTCTGCAGCTGAAATGCAATTTCAGTAAAATACAATAGAGACGAAGCCCCACCATTAATACATCTCCCTCACCAGCTTCTGGGGCTTCAGTCAACAAAGGCGATTGACAAAATGGTGTCTGCCTGCCCTTCACAGAAATACTAAGCGCTCGGGAGGGACTGGCAATATACGGCTGTCACCCTGAGTGACGCAGTGGGTCGTAGGGAAGATGGTGCTCCTAACAGCAGAAGCTCATGTGTGGTAGCTACTAGCTATTTTGGGGGGAAAGGAGGGGGCATACCAGCTTGAAGCACAAAATTCCCCTGGAAAAACCACTCGGCTAGCACTGCTGCTTGAGACAACTCAGGCTTAAGAGGCCTAAGTAGTTCACTCAAATCACACTGCTAACAGATAGTTAGGCTGAAATTTAAGGTCAAAATTTGTTTGATTCCCCAAACCTAGATTCTTTTTTTCTCTTTGCATTTGAGCAGTTCATTTGCTCTTCGTTTAAACTACTTAATTAAAATAGGAAGGACAACTGACTAAACAGGTTTGAAGACAGAGTACACTTGGCCGCTGAAAAGAAGATAGCTTAACTGGTAAGAGGTGGAGTGCATGGGAAAGCTAAAGAGAAGCTTTTGACTGAAGAAGACATCTGTATGCTGAGGGCAGCAATCCATGTGGTTAAATAGAGAATGCAGAATCAGTTACTTCAGCAGGTCAGATAAGAGGAGGCCAATACCATATAGATGACAAGACTGACTGCATTTTGAGGCCTAAAGCCTAAACTCTTTTAACTAGTAGACTATATCATCTTAACATGGAATTATCATATATGATTTTATATTACACTGCATTTGAATATATATTTGTGAAAATTGTTCAGTCATGTCTGACTCTGCAACCTCACGGATTATAGTCTGCCAGGCTCCTCTGTCCGTGGAATTCTCCAGGCCAGAAACCTGGAGTCGGAAGCCATTCCCTTGTGTGGCCCAAAGGATGAAAATACTTAATATCTGGTCCGTTGCAGAAGAATGCCAACTTCTGATATATTTTATGCTGTGCTGTGCTTAGTCGCTAACTTGTGTCTGACTCTGTGTGACACCATGGACTATGCCAGGCTCCACCGTCCATGGGATTCTCCAGGCAAGAATACTGGACTTGGTCGCCGTGCCCTTTTCCAGGGGATCTTCCCAACCCAGGGAACAAATCCATGTCTCCTGCACTGCAGGTGGATTCTTTACCATCTGAGCCACCAGGGAAGCACCTCCCACCCCCACCCCCCACCCCCACATATATATATAATACACATATTTATATATGTATGTATATGTACTAATATGACATGATCTATCATAAGACATAATACAGTATAATTCAATATATGGTATGCTGAAGCTGACTGCTATTGCTTATGATTACCAATCTCTGCCCAGCTTCACATTCAGTGATGTCATGTTAGTAACACATTATCCATCATGGTCGTCGTTGTTGTTCAGTCGCTAAGTTGTATCCAACTCTGTAGCACTTGAGATTCCTCTGTAACTCCACTGTCTCCCAGAGTTCACACAAACTCATGTCTACTGAGTCGGTGATGCCATTCAACCATCTCACCTTCTGCTGCCCCCTTCTCCTTTGGTCTTCAGGCTTTCTGCCAGCATCAGTGTCTTTTCTAATGATGTGACTCTTCACATCAGGTGGCCAAAGTATTGGACCTTCAGCTTCAGCATCATCCTTCCAGTGAATATTCAGGGTAGATTCCCTTTAAGATTGACTGCTTTCATCTCCTTGTGGTCCAAGGGACCCCCAAGAGTGTTCTCCAGCACCACAATTTGAAAGCGTCAATTTTTTGATGCTCAGCCTTCTTTATGGTCCAGCTGTCACATCTGAACATGACTACTGTAAAAACCATAGCTTTGACTATATGGACTTTAGTCAGCAAAGTGTTATCTCTACTTTTTAATATACTGTCTAGGTTTATCATAGCTTTCTTTCCAAGGAACAAACATCTTCTAATTTCATGGCTGAAGTGACCATCCACAGTGATTTTGAAGCCCAAGAAAATAAAATCTGTCACTGCTTCCATTTTCCCCCTTCAATTTGCCATGAAGTAATGAGACCAGATGCCATGATATTAGTTTTTTCTCATGTTGAGTTTCAGACCAGCTTTTCCACTCTCCTATTTGACCCTTATCAGAAGGCTCTTTAGTTCCTCTTCACTTTCTGCCATTAGAGTGGTATCATCGGCATATCTGAGGCTGCTGATATTTCTCCCAGCAATCTTGATTCTAGCCTGTGATTCATCCAGTGCAGCATTTTGAGTGATATACTCTGCATATAAGTTAAGTAAGCAGGGTGACAATATACAGCCTTTTCATACTCCTTTCTCAATTCGAAACCTGTCCATTGTTCCATGTTCTGTTATAACTGTGACTTCTTCACTGTAGCTTCTTGACCTGTATACAAATTTCTCAGAAAGAACGTAAGGTGGTCTGGTACTTCCATCTCTTTAAAAAATTTCCACGGTTTGTTGTGATTCACACAGTCAAAGGCTTTATCATAGTCGGTGAAGAAGAAATAAATGTTTTTCTGAAACTCCCTTGCTTTCTCCATGGTCCAACACATGTTGGCAATTTGACCTCTGGTTCCTCTGCCTTTTTTAAACCCAGCTTGTATACCTGGAGATTTTTAGTTCATGTACTACTAAAATCTAGCTTGAATGATTTTGAGCATAACCTAGGTAACATTCATCATGGTAAGAGTATGTATTTGCAGCATGACAGTTGCAAATGATACAAATCTGAGCTGTTTTTCCTGATGAGCTGGTTCAACATTTAACAACACTATTCCCATGTGGCGCTAGTGGTAAAGAACCCACCTGCCGATGCAGGAGACATAAACTATGCAGGTTCTATCCCTGGGTCCTGAATATCCCATGGAGGAGGGCACAGCAACCCACTCCAGTATTCTTACCTGGAGAATCTCATGGACAGAGGAGCCTGGCACGGCTGTAGACCTCAGGGTCTACATGACTGACGTGACTTAGCATGCAAGCATGCACTGATTATATTATATAATTTTATAGCTAGTGGAATAAGCACCCATGTCTGATATTTAATTGTGAGCTCTCAAGTGAAAGGATTTATTTTAATGACATCTTGTTTAGAGCTTGTCTATGTATAGCACAGTGCCTAGCACAGAGTGGGTGCTCAGTAAATTATTTTTGCATGAAGGAGCAAGCACGTTACAGCGCCTTTCACAGCTTTTACAATATTTACTTCCATTAGCCTAACAGTATCGGTGTTTGTAATATCACTATAGTGGGTTGCCAAGGGATAAAACGTATAAAGTCTGAAGTGCAATTCTTTGCTTCTCAACTGAATTGCTTTACAGGGCAGAAACACACTGCATATCAAGTACCTAACACTTATTTCTACCTAGGAGGCTGGGAAGGATGCTGCAGCTCAGGGGACAAAAGTGAAGTCTTCAGCAGTTCCAAAGTGATTCAACATACACACCTAAAATACAAATACGTGGGTTATTTATGTATGCTTGCCTTTATACTTTTTTCTTTTGTTTCCTTTTTGTCCCTTTGGCTTGCTCTGCCTTGCCTTTGATGTGATCCACACATTAAAAGCCTAGGTTCTTTTTATCAAAGAGAATTCTTTCCAAAATTATAAAAACACAACCTCAAAGAGTTCTCACAAATGTGGTTGAGTCTAGGAATTTAATTTTTCATCAGATAATATGCCAGAAACCATTTTTATCCCAGAGTAACATAGGCTTTGGCATCTGAAAGACTAATAATGCATCCCAGCTCTGAACTGACCAACTGTGTGATGATGGGCCTCAGTTCTCTCTTCTGTAAAATAGATATAAAATGCCCAGCACCAAAGGATAAATCCAGATAATGTATTCAAGTACTTTTCACAATGCCTAGTCTCTAATGAGCATTTAGTAAGTGGTTAATTTTTTCAGCATCCAGCACAATGAGCTTAAATTAATATATTTGGAATGAATGATTAAATGAGAAACCAAACAGCTCCTGAAGATTTAAATATTCATTCCTTTATTTCCAGAGCTGTCTATTAGAACTTTCTGAGAATGCTATATATCTGCACTGTTGAATAAAGTAGTCCACATATGTGAATAAAATTTAAGAAAAAGCACTTTCGAGTTAACTAGTATAACTGAGCACCTACATATTTAATTTTATATAAATTTAAGTTCAAATGCCTACAAGTGCGTATGACTACCCTATTAACCTGAAGTTAAAGGATCAACAACAGAAAACTAGATTATATTTTGGACTCAGAACAAAATTTTCAGAAAGTGTTATTCATTGTTTGAATGACAACAGAAATAATTTTTTACTTTTTTCCATCCACGGCCCTCCTTTGTCTCTTCTTTATTCTGTTTTCACCCATAAAACTGGAATCGCTTGTGGGATTTTCTACTTTCGTGAGATAGCTTTGTGTACAGTGATTATATCTACCCTTCAAAGATCCTACCTGCCTGCCTGATATATTTAAACTCCAGGTGTTTCTGACAGGCACTGGGGTCACTAATCAGGGCAAGATAAAAGGTGAAAAAAGTTAGAAGGTCCTGGGTGGCCTGGTTTATAGCTGTCAAGCCTTTCTTACCATTCAGACGTAGATGCAATCAAAGGTGGTGGCAATTTTGCTGTGTTTGCTGCTGATAAAAGTGACCTAACAGCCCTACCAGCTTCATTTGTTCTTAAGTATTCTATTAGGGAGGAATACATAAATTTATTTTAGATAGTTCCCGGAGTAATGAGGAGAAAAGATGCTATATGCATTTTAATAATGTTGTGATAAAGAGGTGCTCTGAGTATATTGATATTTGCAAACAAACCACTAAATCATAAAGCATAATGACCCTCAGAAGTCATCTAACTCTAATTATTTATTTTATGGTTGACAAGGCTGAAAGTGACCGGCTCAGGGACAGAAAGTTAGCAGCAGAGGTAAGTTTTAAACTCAGGTTCGCTGATTTCTCAGTGCTCTTTTATACTCTTTAGGTGTTGCAAATAGAAAAGGAAAAAAAGAAAAGATCTATTTTGCAAGACTGTTGGAATGCTAAAGCACTTGTAGGCTAGGAAAAGAGTTGTATGTAAATATATTGTAATGTGATATATTGGGCAAAAGTATCATTTTGTATTTTCCCTACTTTAGCACCCCCTCCTTACCCTTAGGCACACATGGACTACAATTCTCTCAGAGAACACAATACCCGCTTGGAGTAAATTAGGCAGGTTGGAAAATTGCATTAACTCTTTTCAGTCCCCAGGGAGCACATTTGGTAAATCCCTGCTTCAGTGCACTAATTTTCCTCCTGGTGTGTGGCTAATGCACTGGGGGAAAGGGAGCTTATCGGGGGTGCCGTGAGGTCAGGGACCACATTATTGCGACTTTATTGCCAATGAGATGAGTTGAAGCCTCCCACATGTAAATCAAAGAGTTAACAATGGGGCCGGGTGGCTGCTCTGGCTTTGTCACTTCAGGGTCACAACTGGATAGGCTGCGATCTGTCTCCTTTCAGACACTTGGGTTGAACAGCCACTACGTTCTGCAAACCATCAGTTGTGCGTCTGCAAAGCCCATACCAGCCTGAGATCACTCAATCTTCAGGACTCATTCTACTCCTACCATCTAATCTTCTACAGGATTGACAAGGCAAGGTGAGATCAGAAATCTATGTGGTCATCGTTTGGCCCAGTTTTTCCAATTTCCTACCTTGAGTCAGACACACTGTGCACTCTGAGCCCAGTGTTCGCTTCTAGATGAGAAACTCGAAGAGCTTCATCTCCCTCCTTACCGCAGAAGAATTTTGTCTGGATTATAAGCGTATATCCCACTCTCTCCCACCCACTCTACATTTCTATACACACTCATACTTGCCTTTTTCTCAAGAAAAACAAACACAACGGAAAGTACAATTCTACTGGGAAAAAAAAAATGAGACTAGCAAGCACCCATCTCGATTCCTAGGGTACAGTTTTTAGAAAAGAAAATAAGAATTTACAATTCTGTGAGCAGAATTATGTGCATGGAAAACCAAACTTATGAAACTGACTCAGTCAGGATTAACCTTCTGGAATTGTCTCCATTTTTCCAGTGGCTGCAGGCTAGCATCAAGGGATTCTATGGGGCCCAGGCTTCTCAGCATCCAAGTTCATTAGGCATGCATCTCGTTTTGGCAGGAAGCCACCCTCTTTAAGCAAAACCCAGTCACAGATAAACGGAGGGCAATCATCTCCCAAGTAATAAATGCAGGGCTGCGGAGAGCGGGCTGCCAATCTTGCGGGCTGAGGAATAAAAGGGGTGGAGGGAGCGACTGCGCTTTGTGTCCTTATGATCCCAGAGTGCACAATACAGCTGAAGCTGGAAGAAGCCCCAAGACCAGCTCTCAGAGGCGAGATCAAAACCACCCGTTCAAAGAGTAGTAATGTGACATGTCTGACCTGAGAGGTGCCTTTGTTTCTGGGAACTTAGAAATCTCACAGACCCTTTCTATTAAATCTCTGTGGTGTCCCTGGCAAAAGAAGTGAGCCCAAAAGCACAGAACAAATTGGGACACTGAGGCACAGGGAGGTCCGGCGATTAGAGTGAGGGTGACCTCAATGAGGCTGTCATGCAGATAGAAGCAGAGGGTTGAGGGACCCATCACACACCTTTAAACAAGGCCACTGGGAGCTCGAGTGACGCAGTTGGCACATTCCAGTATAAGAAGCTGAAATATTCACCGGTGTCAGGAAGGAGCACAAAAGGGACAAAGCGGGAGGGTGCACAATCATAGGGGACAATGAAGGCTTATCAAGAGCACCTAGAAAACCAGCTGTGTTTTTGGATCTCTCAATTTATATATACTGGCAATTCAATGCTTTGAGTGATATACTCTGCATATAAGTTAAGTAAGCAGGGTGACAATATACAGCCTTTTCATACTCCTTTCTCAATTCGAAACCTATCCATTGTTCCCTGTTCTGTTATAACTGTGACTTCTTCACTGTGGCTTCTTGACCTGTATAATATGCCCTTTGGCTTAGGAAATTAAACATATCGGCTCAAAGTTCAAACCTCTTCTGGCTGAATGGCCAGCCTCAGCTTTCTTCTGTCAGTGTTAAGCATGAAGGCATTGAAGCTCCATCTGAACACACAGCCCTGGTGGCGTTAGTGGTAAGGAACTCACCTGCCAATGCAGGAGGCGTAAGAGACAGGGGTCTGATCGCTGGGTCAGGAAGATCCTATGGTGGTGGGCATGACCAGGCACTAAATTACTCTTGCCTGGAGAATCCCATGGACAGAGGAGTCTGGTGGGCTACAGTCCACGGGGTTGCAAAGAGTCAGACACAACTGAAGTGACTTAGAACACACATGCACTGAACATACAACTTCTAAACTTGGTTAAAATGCTGAGATAGCAGCATGATCCAGGCCACTGAAGCCAGGATTTTAAACAGAGATGGCTTGGTGAGGATGTCCTTCTTTTTAAGAAAAACAAAAGACCAGCTATCTCCTTATAAAATCAGTAACAAAGATCTGCTCATATCTTTCTAAGTACAAGACAAATTTTCTAATATTTTGAGGCTTTGCCTTGTCAACCAACTCTCTGCACAAACTCAACTTCTATCTCTACCCCATGACCCATGCTTTCTCCCTGCCTTCACTCCCTGCATATCCTTTTGTCAAACGACTGTCTGGGTATTCACGTCTTTGATTATATCCTAGGGAGGCTAATCTTTGGGATTTTTATAACCCTTGGGGGTGAAAGAAGGGTAAGCTGACTGATGAAATCCCTTCTGCATTAATAGGCGATAAAGTAAAATCCGATCCCCAAGGGCCATCATACAGAAACCCTCTGGTCCTCCTTTTATGTGGGTCATATATCTTAATAGGTTTTCAAGCAATTTAGAAGACAAGACAAAGCAGCTGGTAAGGGCCAATTTACAAGGCCTCAGTTCCCAGCAACACACATGCTGCCCTGTAACAAAAGCCCACTTGGCATAAATGAGCCTTTTCCAAATAGAAGACACACACATACACACATATCTTAGAAATTCCGCTCTATCCACGCATTCACTTGCTTTATTTCATAGAAAAACATCATTTTCTTATTTATTTGATGGCCTGCAACATCTGCTCAGTATTTATTTTTCTTCTTAGCTATCTCAAAATGGCCACTCTGAGCCCTGTAAATGCTAGCTGCTTTCTGCTTGTTGTACAGGGGAGAAATAAAACTGTGGATCCCCTGAGTAAACTAGCGAGCCATGGACCACCTTCATTATATCAGTGGTTCCATGGAAACATTTTCGCCAGTCTGGAGGTAAGAAAGTGATAAGTGATGCTACATATGATAATAATTTAGCACTGCAATTTTACATTATGCAAATCTAAAGCAAGCTGTGCTTTGAGGTGTGCCGGTGGGGTACAGTAAGGCTGCCTGAATCAAGACAGGCCAATCCACAGGGGGAGAAAATGAGTTTTGCTCTTCAAGGTGCCTCTGCTCTGGAATACATTCAGAAAAATTAATCAGTCTCTAACATCGCCATGTTACTCTCTCTCATTACAAACCAGAGTAAACAATTACTGCATTAAGCACTCTCTGAGAGGTTTCAAAAGGCCACTGGTGCTTACCGCTGATTTTCATAAATGATCTTCAAGGAGCTCCCCTGGGGATGGGAGATCTGGGGAGGTCTAGGGAGAGGTTAGTGAGGAATGCATCTCATTACCATGATGATGAGATGCAACATGCAGCTCTGGCTATAAAATAGGTTGCCTGGATGTGGGGCTGTGGGTTTCTGGTTTTCTGGGGAAATGTCAAATCTTAATTGATGGCAGACTCCTGGGGGCACTCATACTTCTTTTCTGAGCCGTGATCATAAGAGGACAAGCTTTGGAAGCTGAATCCTGGTTCCAACAATTATGAACTCTCTGACAAGTTAGTAGAAATAGGACAGTATCATCTATACCTCATAGAGTCAATGTGGGGATCTACAGATAATAAAGCATTCTGATTTAGGCCCAACCCTGCCCTGGATGTAGGTTCAGTGAAGCGTTCCTATTTTATTCATTTATTTATTTTGCCAAGCTCAAACTTCCCTACTAACTGGATCATTTGGTGAAAATAGCAACAGTGCTTCTGCCTTGTATATAGCAATATAGTATCTTGCAAATTGTCACATACAGAGTATGTAATAACTCAGCTAATATTTTGCCAGTGAATAAGCAAATGAATAGAGGATGGTTATTTTCTTTGAAAGGAGGATCTTCTTTGTCTGCTTTAGAGACTGAGGCAGAAAACTGTGATCAGGATGGTTCAACTCAAGAAATTCCAGTATTCTCCTTGATTCTACCAAGGGAAAGATGTACAGATAAGAAACAAATTATAAAAATGACAAAGCATTGAGACAACCTTGAGATGAGCAAATGAGTCTGGAGAAAGAAAATGCACTAAGTGGCCAGAGGAGGGAATTTATGGTAAAGCCACAGCTCTGTCCTTTTCTCTTTCTTCAGAACATGATTGATAGCACCTGTCCATTCCTCTCCTGAGGCTTGGAGCTGCAATGATTAGACAACTCTAGAACTTGGAGCCACTTGTAGAAAGAAGCTATCAAATCGATGATTTTATTTATTACTTCTGTGGCCACAGGGCACAGCTTGCTTTCAGACAAGCATGTCAGCACAGAGAGGTGAAAGAATGTGATTGGAATACTCAGTGAGTCCAGAGAACACACCTTGCCTTGTTGGTGAGCATCCTTGTCTCACCTACGCACACACGGTCTTGCTCACAGCTGGGTTCATAGCTTACTGACATTATTCTGTGCATGAGAACCAAGGTGTCAGGTGGGATGCCCCCAAGTTGGCACATTAATGTGCCATCATACTTGTTTAGGTCCCAAGTTGACCATTGCAACTGACCATCAGACAGCACATTTTGGCCTAAGAGAGCAAGAGCTCCTTTAAATCAACCACAGTATGTAACTAAGGTTGCCTAGAGCAGCTCATGGACAAATAATGCTCCTCCACTTCCCCATGGAACATAATGGAGATCAATGAAATGCTCAAGTCAGATACTGCTTTCAGAACAGAGAAGGAGTTATCAGTAGGTTTATTTTTCCTGACCAAACTTTGTGATAACCTCTGTGTTTATTCAGTTGGGTGTTTTGTGAATCAGCGGTATTGACTAAGTATCTGCAATGTGTACCCTACTGTGTCTCATGAGAAAAAGAAGCCCACTATCAACAAATAAAATCCAATGCCTTAGCTTGTCATTCAGTGAAATTAATTATCTCTCCACTATTTAGCATTTTGGTTTCCACTCCACACTTTACTACCCCCAGAATCCAACCTTCCAGTTGTTGAAACTACAACTGAGATAGGGCGGCCTGTTTTCAAGTTTGGGCTATCTGGGAAATATCTATCTTTCCTCCCTTTTTGTTTCACTAATGAAAAAAAAAAAGATAAACAAAAATTATGTTCATGTGTTGCTTCTTCAAAAAACGTTCCTGACTTTCTTCACTCTCCGCTTTGTAATTTTTGTGTACACACACGTACGTGTGTATGCATGTGTGTCCTTTGTGTGTGTGAACACACTTCTCTAAGATGCATTGTGGAGGACTTGCTGGTGGTCCAGTGACAAAGAATCTACCCTGCAATGCAGACACGGGTTCGATACCTGATTGGGGAAATAGGATCCCACATGACACGAAGCAATTAAGCTCGTGTGTCACAACTACTGAGGCTGAGCACCACAACTAGAGTATGTGAGCTGAAAGAAAGATCCCACGTGAAGCAACAAAGATTCCCGTGTGCTGAAACTAAGACCTGATGCAGCCAAATAAATACATAAATAATAAAATGCATTGTGATGGGCAGAACAAAGTGCCCTCACCACCGCGGAAGACATTCACATCCTAATTCCTGAAAACTGTGAATGTGCTATTTTATGTGGTGAAAGGATCTTTGTCAATGAGATGAAGTCACACATCTTTTGAGATGGTGGAACTATCCTGGACTATTCCCTGTAATCTCTAGGATTCTTAAAAATGGAAGAGGGAGGAGGCAGGCGTGTCAGTCAGAAAAGGTGTGATGATGGAAGCAGAGGAAGCAATGATGTCATCGCTGTCTTTGAAGATGGGAGGGTCTAAAGACAAGGAATGTAGGTAGCATTTGGATATTGGAAAAGAGAAGAAAACAGATTATTCCCTAGAGTTTCCAGAAAGAATGCAACCCTATTAAAAACATGAGTTTAACCCACTGAGACCCATTTGAGACTTCTGACCTCCAGAGTGGTAAGATAACAAATTCATGTTTTTTAAGCCACTAAGTGTGTGGTAATTTGTTACATCAGCAATAATAGACTAATACACACTCATAACATTTTATTGGTTTTATTTGTGCCCATGTCTTTCTCCTTCCACAGGACTAACTATGTTTTTTGAAGTAGTTTAAAATAGCTACCCTATGTTAAAAGTATTCATTTTAGGTCCTGAGCTAATTTACATGTATTACCTCATCTGATATTCAGATAACTGTACAACATCAGGTTATAAAGAAATAGGCATTGATGTTCAGTACCTGTTATTGAGTTCAGGTTTCCTGGGTTCTTGCCTTCATTATATACTAGCTCTAGGACCTTGATAAAGTTATTTTTTCTCTGCTTCAGTTTCCTCATCCGAAAAATGGTGATTAAAATGATTCCTACATTTTAGGGCAGTGGTAAGAATTACTTACCACTTCATCATTATAAGATGAATTCATATAAAGAGTTCAAAACTTATATCTGGCATATAAGCATTACACAAATACTTAACTACAAAAATTATCATCCTCATCTTAAAGGTAATGAAACTAAGCCCAGAGAACATAATGCAATTGACCTATAGAACAGAGATGTAATTAAATAAAGCCTAATTACTCAACTTCAACACATAAGATTAACACATGTTTCTTGACTGAATATACCCACAATTCATAAAGTTCTCTATACAATGGGAGAAACCACACTTACAACGACACAAAAGAAGCATTGAGAGTTTTTCTAAATGTTATAGGACATGTAGAATAGGAGTTATGTTTTTGATCAAAATGAGAAAGTCAATCACTGGTATAATTTGGTGGGCAAGTAGCAAGTGACCATATCACATCAGAATATAGTATATGACAGTGTCAGGAAAGTTTTATGCTAAGATGACGACGATTGGCTTGGTTAGATTACTTATTGAAATAATTATTCACCCTGGATGCCGAAAGAGTCCAATATCAGAACAATAGGTAAGAGCATTTTTGCAGACTTTATAGAAAGGCATGCATTTCTTTGTTAAGCACCTCTCTATGACATAGGTTTTTAAACCTGAGAGCATCAGGTTGATGGGGGCCACCTCCAAGCACTTCACATTCAGTAGGGCTGGGGTCAGGCTACAAAATCTGTATTTCTAACAATTAGCAGGCAATGCTAATGCTTCTGGTTAGGAGACCACACTTAGAAACACACTAATCTATAGCAATTATTTCCCCACCGCCTTAGTCCAAGATTACTTCCAAAAGACTCACAAAGGGAATTTAATCTAACATTTCAGGGAATTGAAAGAGAAGTCCTGTCTGAGTATTTGTAACAGCATGAAGCCCATTAAAAGTACAAGACTCCAAGAAAGCAAATCGGCTTTATTCGAGAAAGCTTTTAAAGGACTTGCAACACTGAGGAAATGATTCTAAGGCAATGGCTATGTCCATTACTCAGTTCGCAATATACAGAACAATTTCATTCTCTGTTGAGACTGTCTCCTGACTTAATTGAATCTCTTCAGGACCTATTCCCAATACCATCCCCATCAGTTTGTCCACACACCAGGATGGGATTATATATCTGTACTTTGGCCAAGAAACATTCTCAAGTGACACAACATTGGGCCTAGGCATAGAAGGCTAATCAACCAAAGAAGCTCGTTCTTAATAGAGATGCAAAATCATATTTCTTTTCTCTCATATTAGTCAGGATCTCTCTTAGCAATATTACCATCCAATATAAGAGGAAGAGGAAGGAAAGAGAGCTGAATATTTTGCCATTTTTTTTCCTTTTATTTCCTTTTACTATTTCTCATCTAGCTAAGAAATACCTTTGGGCTCACACTTGGAAGTAGGGTTTAAATCAAGGGTTTAAATTAAGGATGAAATATTAAAGCACTGGTAGTTAAGAAGAAAAAGCAAGAAAAGTTATCTCTGATCTAAATTGAGGGCAGCCACTGGGCAAGACGAGTGGAAAAGAATGAGCATATGGTCATGCAAAAATTATCTCAATCATCTTTAAGATTAATCACTCATCAAAATGCAAAAGAAATATCACATTTGAGGGTGTCGGACATGAAGAGCTATAAGAACAACCACAGGAATAAAAAATGACCTTCAAAATCTTTTAGTTATGAATAACTATACTGCTTAAAGTTTGGTAACAAAGTTTCATTATTTTAAAAGTTAACAACAAAAATTTAAGCAGTGCTTCAATGGGAAAATTGCACATATTTGATTTACTGGAAAAACCACCCCTTACAATCGCTTCCACCCAGCAAATTCTCAAGAGGAGGGTGTGAAAACAGTTGTAATTCAATGCCACCCTGAGAACACCAACAAGAATGAACTCATATATTCAGTTTAATTGTCGGCCTCTTAGCTCACAGATGAGTTGTTGCCCACCTGTAGAGAGAAATTAATGGGCAAAGGCACATTTTCTCTCTCACTTTGCATGGGTGGAGATTTATTTCCCACTCAGTAATATTAAAATTATGAAGCTTAAAGGAAAAACCAGACTGAGGACCATGATGCTCTTGTTTACTGGGACATATGAATGCCAGATCTCCCCGTTTGTTTACTTCTTTCTGTATTCTTCAGAGCGTATTGTACAGAAGGGCCTTGCCATTGCTAGTTTTGTGATTTAAGACAAGTTACTTTATCTTATTAGTTAAAAATCTTTAACACACTCCAGTGCTTTGCAGTATTAACTTAATATTTCCTTTTTAATAATGCATTGATGTAGGTAGGTTTATTATTCCTAATTTGTAGGCGGGAAAACTGAAGCACAAAGAGACTAATGAACTTGCCCATGGTTACAACACTGGCAAGTAGAGACTCCAGAATCCTTTACCTATAAAAACTCCCATAGAAGTTATAGACATTTTTGTGTCTTAATGTACACAGTTGGGGAACCTACCTTATGCAAAGACTCGATATTTTAATTTTGTAAAGCCTTGGACAAGAACATTGCCTCTGGTCATTGATGCAAATGTATTAGCTAAAAGCAGTGCTACTAAATAAGCACTTAATAAATGCTTTTTGAATGAGAAAATTGACTTTGCGATAGTGAATGAAATCATTACAAGCATAATGAAAATTAATTAAATCCCATGTAGTAGACCATCACTTTTAGCAAAGAGAAGTTCCTTTTCTCAATAGTCATCTGAGTAATGACCTCTAATAAATTTCCTACATGGGTGGTGTTAAGGAGTATGTATGTGTAAAGCACTGTCAGTAGAAAATGCTTTAACATATTTTTTTTTAACTCATTGTGGAATCCAGACTATTGAGAGTGAAGGTTGAAAACAATATCTGAGATTGCCAAATGGACTTAGGAATGAGCTTTGAGCAGGATAGAAGGTTGCAGGTTGAAGCAAAAGCAATTAGTTACCCATCATGTGATTATTGATCTTCCTGTCCTTTTTGTTATCAGGACCTCAAAGGCTAGATAAAAGCTGTGACTTCAATACATCACAATTTGGAGTAAATATGAATAACCTTTAGTGCATAGGGGCTGTATTTTTCTGTGAGATACAGACAGTAACTAGCTTTGACCCCCACAAAGGGGAAGTAATTGTCAAATTCAGATGACATCTTTCAAAGATGGGTGATTCAAAAAATAAATTAGAAGAATGAAATGCCACTTGGAATAATTGAACTGAATTTAAAAGAACAATAAATATTCCACTTCTGCCACTCAATTTTAAAAGGGCTTTTAACCTCCATTTTCTAGTGAGATTTGAAAACAGAAAGATCTTTTAATCAAAGGGCTCATATCAGAGTTCCAGATTCTATACCTTGCACGTTTGGAGGTAAGTATTCTGAGCACAGATGCTTACTGGAATTCTTAATGAGGAAAATAAAATGATTCTAAAAAATAAAAAAGGTCGTAAGTCTGGTTTAGCATTATCTTGTGAAGACTTCTTTCCTAAATAAAACACATTTTTGAGGAATTGTATGAAATAGGGTCATCTATTAGCTTTGTCAGGAAGTAATTTTATAATCATGGTGATCATAAGCTGGCCAATTATAGCTCATGCCTATTTTTTGGTAAACAAAACTTTATTTGAACAGAGCCATAATTATTCACTTATAAATTGCCTCTGCTTGGAGAAGTGTGGCCCACAAGGATGAAAACATTTACTCTCTGGTCCTTTGCAGAAGAATGCCAACTGCTGATGTGTGTTATGCTGCGCTGTGCTTAGTCGCCCAGTTGTGTCTGACTCTCTGTGACACCACGGACTACACCAGGCTCCACCGTCCGTGGGATCCTCCAGGCAAGAGTACCGGAGTCGGTTGCCATGCCCTTCTCCACGGGGTCTTCCCCATCCAGGGATTGAACCCAGTTCTCCCACATTTCAGGTGGATTCTTTACCATCTAAGCCACCAGGGAAGCCAGATATATAGTACTGGGAATTATTTTTAATAAAAAAAACAGTTAGGGAGTTATTTGATAGACATTGGCATATCTTGTAGAGTTACATTCCCTTTAAACAGAGCCACCATTAGTTTTATTGAGAAAAACCTCTCTTTCTGATGAGAACTGATCAATACATTAAAAAAAAAAACAGCTTTTGAGTAATGGCACCATTCACTAAAATGCTTCAGGCAAAACATAAGGATTTATCCTTAAAGTCTCTTCTTGCTCTTGACATTCACTTCATCAGCAAATCCTTACATGGCTCGCCTTCAACATGTCTCCCTAAGTCACTTGCTGCTTCTAACTTCACTGCTGCAGTCCTAGCACAGGATCTCATCATGTCTCACCTGGACTTCAGCAATAGTAACTTAAAACATTTACTTTTTGACCCTGCTCCAAATCATTAGTATCTAATAGCTAATGGAATCTTTTAAAATTCAAGTCCAGTTATGGTATCTTCTGCTTAAAAGCCTGCCCTGTCTTGCCATTTCACTCAGAGTAAAATCCAAACTCTGTCCACATCATCTGGACCTACATGGTCCACTCCTTTCCGCCTGTGCATCACTACCTGCTTGCTTACTGGGATCCAGCCCTATCTACCTTACTTTCTCTCAAACAGGTCAACCTGGCCTTGCCTCAGGGACCTTGCTTTTGTCCCCTCTGCCCAAAATAATCTGCTCCCGGGTCCCTGCATGGTCTCCTTCTCATCACTCAGGTCTCATTCCAAGCATAGTCTCAACAAAAAGATTTTCTTGAATCCTCTATTTTATATGCCCTGCTTTATTTACCCTCACAGTCCCTTGCAAGTACATTCCCTGGTTATTTTCCTTAAGGATTTATCGTTTTCAGAAAATATCTAACTTAGTTATTTCTCATTTCTCTTGCCTTGTTACATTTCAGGTCTATGAGAGTCGAGACTGTGCCTGTTGAGTTTCTGCTATAACCACACTCCTCGAGTAGTCTCTAGTACATAGTATGTGCTCATATACTTGTTGAATAAATACTGTGGGGGTTAAGATTACGATTTAATGGAATAGAAAGATACATGACATATTTACTTACCCACAATCTAAGAATTATATGTAAATAAAAGTCAATGAGAAACATGTTTGATAGCATCCATAGGAGATTAGAGAATGAAAAAATATGTAGGTTAGCATGGGTGGAAAAGATCTTTTTGGCAGAGGAATAAGATTCCAGCTGAAGAGAGGGAGTGGGCAAACACTGAGAGAAGAACCAGCTCTTGTGAAGACAAGGTAAAAAGGGAAGAACTCCTGGAGACTAACCAGATAGGAAATTTGCAGAAATAACAGAAACTTTATGACCGTAAAATAAAAATTAATGAAGTGGTTGAAAGCATAGTGCACAAGACTATTTTGAATTGAATAACTTAAGTACTGCAAACTCTATACCAGAATCAAGAGATGAGGAAATTTTCTATCCGATGTCCTAATGGAGGTTTTTAGAGAAGGCAATGGCACCCCACTCCAGTACTCTTGCCTGGAAAATCCCATGGACGGAGGAGCCTGGTAGGCTGCAGTCCATGGGGTTGCTAAGAGTCGGACACAACTGAGAGACTTCACTTTCACTTTTCACTTTCATGCATTGGAGAAGGAAATGGCAACCCACTCCAGTGTTTTTGCCTGGAGAATCCCAGGGATGGGGGAGCCTGGTGGGCTGCCGTCTATGGGGTCGCACAGAGTCGGACACGACTGAAGCGACTTAGCAGCAACAGCAGCAATGAAGGTTTTTATAGACAGTGCACTATTGCTTCTGCAAGTGGGAAGATGTAGAGACTGGATAGCTTCTGTGGTTGCCCTTTTTCCTCTCTCTTTTCCTTTTCTCAGTTACCCCATGGTTGCACGAGCAATTTTCAATGGGCTCTTATTTTTGTGAGAGACAGAATGCCTGATACCTGATCTTTTTCTCTTTAATTTAGGTGTCTACCCTCTACCCTAGAATGGCTAAATGTTTCGGGCTACAATAAATGTTTTTTTTTTTCTCAGAACTTCTAAAGCAATTCCCTTGTTTTCCATATGAAGTAATCACTTCCTTTTCTTCTGATGTCCAATCTTTTTGTTCTTCATTGTACATTCACCAATATCTCCTGTGTGTATGCAGTTCCTACTGTTCTTATACCTGAAAACTCTTTCTCTTCTTTCCTCTGTCCTTCCTACAATCCTTTCTACCCATATCCAAACTTATTTGGAAGTTTGGAATTTGGAAGCTCATCAATTTGGAAGCTCTCATGTTACTCTCTTCCTGAAACTTTTCTCTAATTTTTACAGCCCATTTTCCTTAAATATAGCTTATAGATGCCAAGTGATTGTTGTGAATCAAAAACCGTGCATAAGTTTAACATCTGCAAATATATTACTGTATTTGATCCTGGGTAACCAATCAAGCATCATTATTTCCACTTTCAAGATATGAAAACTGAAGCTGAGAGGGGTTAAGAAACTTACTCAAGGTCAAATAGTTGTAACTGTCAGAGTCCTGACTTGAATGCAGGTCTGTTTGATACCAAGACTTGAGCTTATAGTGACTAAATGCTAAGGCCAAGTGAGCGCTGATTACTTTCTTCCCTCATCTTAGTTTCAGTTATTCAGTCTGCATGCACCCAGTACTGCATAATATGATATCCTATCTGATTTTCCAGTCTTCTGTTCTGAGTGGTCTATACCAATGCTAAATTCAACATTAAATTTCAAATATTCTCATATTTGTACTTTGTGTATCTTATTCATCTTTGTAGTCTTTCCAATGCTTATAAAAGTGCCCTGATCTGCCTATTATTTTTCCAAGGGAAAAAAATGGAATCATTAAATAAATAAGATATATTTAAATATTTAATAATTAACATTTAAAACTTCAAGGTTGACTATAGGGTTCTTGAGAGATGTTCATTCTTTCATTCACTGACTATTTATCAAGCATTCTTCACATAAGGATCTCTTAGTTTTTGGCTGCAGGCCTGTAAGTTACCAGGAAATAGCAAATAAAATAGATCTGGTCCTTGGCAGACAGAGCTTACAACCTATATTTGCACTCTTTGTTTTTCCCCATATACGATGTTAAGCATCAACATACAGTGATTGATGGGGACTTCCCTGGTGGTCCAGTGGGTAAGAATCCACCTTCCAATGCAGGGGATTCAGGTCCAATCCTTGCTCAGGGAACCAAGATCCCAAATGACCAAGGGTTACCTACGGAACACACTGCAACCTGGAGTGCTGCAACTAATGAGCCCTCAAGCCACAACAAACACCCCGCATGCCACAACTAAGACCTGATGCAACCAAAATTTAAAATAAATAAATATTTTTTAAAAGCCAAACATACAGTGACTGCTGGAGAGTAACATGTCCATAGGATCTTATTGAAAGTTTGGACATGATAAAGGAAAAGCAGAGCACACCAATATAGGGAATAATTACAAATGCAATTAAAAAACCTTTTTTTAAAGAACTTATTAGACTAATCAGCTAATAGAAGAAATTCGTTAGATCATGGAATAAAAAATTTAACTATACATGCCTTACACATTTTTAGTTTGAAACATAAAAAAATGCAGCACCGATCTCTTGAAGACCAAGGTCTTTTCTTTATGCATGGATCATCTGATCAGTGTTTCATTTCTCTTACATAAACAACACTAATAATGGGTTGTTTGTAATTTCCATTTTCAATGTCTATAATGAGGAATGAGAATGTAAAAGTCTGTGATATATATTATTTTATGAATCATTTACAACTGTTTTGTTACATTAGATTTAACATTCTTTGTAGCAAATTTACATTCCACTGTCAAATTAGTTTCCATAGAGATACCACTCTCCATTTTCACATGGATATTTTCTCTGTTTACATCATATTTAATTAAATTATATAATTATAACAACAAGCAAGTGATTAAACAGGCTTGGGAACAAATGTTCTAACAGATTCTTGGTAAACATTCAGTTCAGTTCAACTGGTGGGAAGAAAAGGGCGTGAGTCACCACAGAGCTTCTTCCTGGGTAAATTCAGTGTGTTACTAACTGTCAGTGAGGTGTGACCTCACTGTGTTACCAGATTCAGTGGGTGACCAACTATCTGGGTTTTCCCTACACGGATGGTTTCCTGGGTTTCAGGACTTTCAGTGCTGAAACCAAGACACTTTCAGGCAAACCACCTGGGTTGCTCACCCTAGCTATAGGTGTCAGTGACTATGCTTTATAGATGAGAAGTAGATCACCGGTATATCTGGCAAATTAATCAGGTGGAGTTTGATTAACAGAATCTGTGCACAGATTCATATATAATCTCAGGATCCCTTATCTAGCCATGTTCTTAATTTATCTCAACATGTCTACATGACAAGTGACAGTTTACACATACAACTGACTGAAATCATTCTAGTTTTCCCTGAGCTTTGGAGGCTATACCAAAATAATCCATATCCCCACAAAGAAGAGATGATTATAATTTGTGTAATTCTAAAGTTGAATGCGTTTCTCCTCTTCTCCACGACCCACATCTCTATAGGATGATTGACAGGGGAACCAACAATTTCCCCATGAGAATGTACCACCCACCCCATGAGGGTGTCATCTGCCAATAGCCCCCATGAGAAAATCACACAATCTGATATCTATTCATTTCCCAAAGTAATTTTAGATATAACACGAGAGAAATTTTGGTACTTTAGGCCAGGCTGAGCTGCAGCAGACACAATCTAGTTTCCAAAATACGTTTCTTCATTGAAAGATCAAAGTGATGTGAGGTGAAGTTTTGCCCATTCTCACCCTGTAACACGTGGTTTCTGATGGCGCACAGGAGGCAGACTGTAATGGATCTACACCCAATATTTGTATGGTTCTCGCTTTCAACAGCAAGGCTGTGAGGGTAACCTTTATAAGAATAGGAATATTCTTAGAGAGAAAGTGTTAGTCGCTCAGTCGTGTCCAACTGTGTGTGCCCCCATGGACTGTAGCCCGCCAGAATTCTCTGTCCATGGAATTCTCCAAGCAAGAATATTGGAGTGGGTAGCTATTCCCTTCTCCAGGGGATCTTCCTGAGCCAGGGATCGAACCTGGGTCTCCTGCATTGCAGGCAGATTCTTTACTGTTTGAGCCACGAGGGAAGCCCATTCTTAGAAGTCCGTATCTTTGAACAATGAACTAAATATTCATTGGTTACCCCCATGATGGAACATCATATATATTTTCTAATGAACCCAGGGAGATAAATATTCTCTCTAGTCTGAAAACTAGAAAACATACAGAAAACATACAGAACCTCTAAGCACATGATCCTTTGAGTTTTCAAAATAGGGAAACTTGCATTTATTATTCAGCTGATGAAAGTTGCTTACAAGTTTAAGACATTCTTACCAAGGGCTGTCTTGGGACTTAGAGAAATCAGATAAGAGAAAGTCCTGCCGAGGACGACAAACATTTTAATAATCATAATTCTATGCATCAAGACTTAGTTTGAAGTTGTTAAAAATGACAAATGTAAGATAATCCAGATAAGTTTAATAATCATAATTCTATGAATCAAGCCTTAGTTTGAAGTTGTTAAAAATGACAAATGTAAGATAATCCAGATAAGATAATCTGTTGTATCTTTCTTTTTCCCTGAAGGGTGCTCACCTGGAGAGAATTACATTAGACTGTGTGTTCCTAAAGCCTGCTTCCCAGGTGTTGTACTGTAAGATAGAAGGGGGCAGTATTTTCTGGTGTGTCTTATAATGTTCTTGTTTAGTCACTAAGTTATATCAATCCTAAAGGAAATCAGTCCTGAATATTCATTGGAAGGACTGATGCTGAAGCTGAACCTCCAATACTTTGGCCACCCACAGTGAAAAACTGACTCATTTGAAAAGACCCTGACGCTGGGCAAGATTGACTGCAGGAGGAGAAGGGGATGACAGAGAATGAGATGGTTGGATGGTATCACCAATAGGATGCACATGAGTTTGAGTAGGCTCCTGGAGTTGGTGATGAACAGGGAAGCCTAGCCTGCTGCAGTCCACGGGGTCGCAAAGAATCAGACATGACTGAGTTACTGAACTGAAGTTATGTCTGGCTCTTTTGCGACCCCATGGACCATAGTCTGCCAGGCGCCTCTATCCAGGAGATTTTCCAGGCAAGAATACTGGAGTGGGTGGCCATGTCCTGCTCCAGGGGATCTTCCTGACGCAGGGATCAAATCTGCATCTTGTGCATTGACTGGCAGGTTCTTTACCCTGAACTATCTGGGAAGTTGTGTCTTACGATGCAAAGTGCTGTTTTAACGGCTCTGGGCATTGCAAGCTTAGTATCAGACAATGTCTCCTCATCTTTAATATATCTGTTATTGTTCGCAGTGCTCATATTATCGATAAAAATCACACATAAGTCCAAGTGAGAAATGACCACCTTGGCGTATTCCTGAAAGGCTGAGGGGCTCTGTCACAAGATCTGGTCGGCTGGTCATCTTTGCAGACATGAGCTGTGGGAAGAAAGCTGTAGGCAATGCAATTTTACAGGGAACATATGGGCAGAAATTTACAAGATCCTTGGGGAGGGACTTCTGTTACCCAGATGGTTGCCAAAATTCCTGATCCCTGCACTCTGGAAATGAAACTGAGAGAGTTAATCAGATTAGTATGAATGATGATGTGGGAACTTCAATGTGTGCCACCTCCCTGGTTCGTAGTCCTCTCATGCATGCCTTCATTATGGTCTACCTCTTTTGGAAGCCTATGAAGTCATGGAAGTGTCATCCTACAGTCACCAGTTTATTCACTCATCTGTGAGAGGATCAAGAACACACAGAGATTTTAATGAGCCAAGTCCAGTGGAATAATAATTAAAACAATCGCTTCCTTCAAGGGCCTTGAATGATAATTTTAAAAAAATTTAAGATCCTAGTTGCTATTAAATATTATGGGTAAGTAAATATATTTTTTATCTATAAATAAAAGTCAACAGAATCAGAACCAGTTTCGCAACTTGGTTTAAAAAAATTATCAGAGGAATTTGTGAAAGAAAAAAATAATCTGAGTAATTAGAATTTATTAGAAAATTTCCAGTAATCACTTTCTCTGTATTATTTATCACTATGAGCCCAGAATTTAGCATAATAATTGCTAAAATGTAGCAATCAATAATTTTTTAAGAAAAATTAAAATTTCTTGGACTTCAATTTGTTATTTTTGGTAGAGGTCATAAAAATCAGTATTTTTTTTATTTTTGCACATATTTTGTCTTTGCATTAACAAAACCAGGAACTAGAAATTACTGACAGGTTTGTTGAACTAAGAAATCTTGGGTAGCAGTCTGCTCTCCTACTTTGCTGTGTGATCTAAAGCAACTGGCCGCAATAGAGAGATCTTGGTTTGGCCTTAGACAGATTCAATGAGCCACCTTAATTCTTCCCTGCCGTTGGCCATTCTGAAGCTTAATATCCTCAACTGTAAAATGGCGGTGCATAATACCTATGTCGAAGAACTGATGTTAGAATTAAATAATGAGAGCAGTTTTTTTCATTGAATTAAAGAAGCAGTAATGTGAGGTAACTTGTACAAAGACTCAATATATGCCAGACACAGTTCTAAATATATTGCAGGCATTCAATTCTCATAACAATTCTATGGCCTTGGTAATACTATTATCTCCATTTTATGGATGGGTGGAATGAGGACCAGAGAAGTTAAGTAACTTTCCCAGAGTTACACAGCTAAGTGACAATGAGAGGATCTGAACCAGAAGTAGTTTAATTTCATAGTCTGTGCTCTTCACTTCCCTATTCACAAATAATAAATGAACACTAAAAAAACTGGGTTTCCTTTAACTGTGATATTGTATCTGTGATTATTTTATCCCTAAAAGAGTTTTTAAAAATATTTGTGTTCTCTGGTTATCTGGAATATGGAATATGGAGAATATGGAAAGAAATAAGGTCCTATCCAATCAGGCTTGGTATTGGTATCTGAGTTAGACAGTCTCCAGCAAAAACTTCTTTCAGAGTTATCTTCCTGGCAGATCTTCAATTCTGAAGAAATCAGGTAGAGAATGCATGTGCAGCAAGTTAGAGTCTTGTCTGCCATGGCTGATCCAAATTCTGACAGACTGGACGCCAACTTCCAGTGGTTTTCAGCTCTGGCCTTTCTCTCTCTCTTATCTAGGGATTCTGAGGATCATGCTGTAAGCTGAGCCCTACCCCACAGCTAAATTCAAGACTTTTCCTGAAACTGGGGCTGGATGCCAACTGAGTAGTTGCTTTAGCAATAGAGACACCTGTCTCCTAGAAAACTAAATGAAATCACCAACCCATTTGCATAAACCAGCAGATGGGGAAGAGTTGCGTTTGTTATCCAGTTTTGGCTGGATTTCAACCAATTATATGGATTTAAAATGTTTGGTCTTTCATTGCCAAACCTGTGAGCTATCCACTCCCCTAATGTGTTTTTCATAAACATGTTTTTATAAGATTCAAAATATTAATGGCATCTGCTTTACATTTTTCCCCCTAACTGGCTGATACATTAGATGAGACACTAATGCATCTAACCTTTTCTCATAAAACTTTGTAACAGTAATTCCACCATTGATTTCTAAATATTGAGATTATGACTCCACCTTTACCATTGATTTTTTTTAAACAAACCATAGCTTAAGACATAATATATTCATATATTATGTTTTTATTTAATATTATGTTAACTTACTATTGTCCATACTTAATAATAATAATTAAATATTGTTAATATTAAACAATGATATTCACCAGGTTAAACCTAGGGCCAAGCTCAGTACCTAGAACATAATAGATATCCAGTGGAGATTTGCTGAATGACTGAGTGAATGAATTCAGAATGAATGCTTGAACTACCAGCATTTGAATGTCAGCTTTCAGAGCTTTGAAAGGAGACAGTGGGAATTTCAGCAACCTTGACAGGGTCTGTTTAAGGAATAGCAATTGGTTATCTACCCCAATCAATATTTACAAAGTGCACACCACTGTGAACTCCTCCAGGATGTGCAGGGGTAGCATCTCTTTCATCTTTCCAACACACTTGTTAAGTAGGGCCACATACATGGCAGAATCTCAATAAATGCTTTTAAATGACCGCAAAAGTGTAAGATTGAACCCAACCCTCCAGGGATGCATAGTCTATATTTCAGTGGCAGAAGGGCTATCTCCAAC
This sequence comes from Cervus canadensis, assembly GCF_019320065.1. Taxonomy (NCBI): domain Eukaryota; kingdom Metazoa; phylum Chordata; class Mammalia; order Artiodactyla; family Cervidae; genus Cervus; species Cervus canadensis. The sequence goes on along the minus strand of NC_057407.1, from coordinate 33,404,123 downwards.
ATCCCTCAGGTTGCTTCCTGCTACTCCTACAGGTCAAAATGAATATCAATCTAAGATTTACTGAAATTATTTTGACATTTTTAACAATTCAGGACTGCTGCTAGCTCAATTTCCCTTCAAAATGGAAAGATACTCAGGATATGGTTCTCTTTATGACTATATTCTAAGACAGGGGTTTGGAACGAAGAATCAAAAGCCCTCATCATGTGTTACTATGCAGGATATAAAGCAATTCATCTTTTGTCATTAAGTTGTGACATCTGCCTGCATGTGGCCCGAGTTCCAACCAGTTTGGCTTCCTCTAATTCCCTGGGTCATTAGTTACATAATCGTAATTATTTTCAGCTGTGCAGATTGTTGGTTTTTTTTTTTTTTCCCCCATCTATTCTTCTCTTCCCCTCCTTCATCGCATTTCCACATTGATGGAAACCATGAGAGTGCCATCTGGTACAACCTGTGCATGGGGCCAGTCAAATGAAAGGGAGCCACTGAAGGATGCCCATATTTCATTAGAAGCATTTGTATGCTGCCTTCGCTCCCACACCATTTCCTGTCTCTCCAGATTTCATGAGCTCCCCAGAGATGACTGAATACAGCCCTCCTGCCCCCAATGCCAGTGACATCTGAAGAGTTGTCTCTATTGAGGACGATGCACTTGACACCAAGTTATGAATAACTATATTTGCAGGGAATTAACATTGCCTGCATGTCTACCAACTAACTTAGGCAATTATAGAGGCCACTGCCAGATGAGTATTAACATAACTGGAAAAGCTTCCCTGTGTGTGAGTCAGACTATGCAGGCAGCGTGCAGCACCCTCAGTAGACTGTGTAGACTTTTATTTCCAAGAACAATCCTTTCATGTGCAGACAATACCCTATCTTGGAGCAATTGCCTGGAATCCTCCTCAGTAGAAATTATATTGCAGCTTGTGGGAAACAAATGTATTAGAAAGATTGTGCCTCTACATTTTTTTAAGTCTATGCATTATCTCTAGGCAAACTGTTTGATCTTCATAAATACTAGTGAAATTGGTACATTATTTCCTTTTGGTATTTTTAGCTGCTTTATTTAGTGTCATGAGGAAGAAAGGGTTTTGAAAGGGAAGCCAGGAGATATGGGTTCTAGTTTAAACTTTGTGTTGTACAACCTGAGTATTTGACATTTACTTTTTGAGTTAGTCTGTCTTGTTCTCAGATTCATTATGTAGATAATGTTTCTCAAAGGGTAACCCATAGATCTTTGACTCAGAATCACTTGGGAGTAATTATAAAAATTACTAAGTAAAAATGTATATTCCTGAGTGCCTTCTGATTCAAGGAATATGGAATAGAAATACTTTTCTGTATACCTCCCACTAAGCATAACTAAAAACCATGGACAATATAGCTAAAGCAAACATAAGAAAGGTGGAGAGAATATGATTGATTGATATTGATTGAATGCAGATTGATTAGAGACTTTAAGACCCAAGGAGTCCAACAACAACAACAAAAAAGACCCAAGGCATGACCTGGCAGTGAGTTTCTTGGGCATACCTCAGACCTGGAGTTGAAGAAGCTGGCAACCTGAGAATTTCAATGAATGAATGAATGTAGGCCAATAAATAAATAAATAAATAAGGCCCAACCAAAGCTAAGGTGTGCTAGCTATAGTTAGAGGCAGGAGAAGCCTAGCAAGATAGGAAAAAAACAAAAAACAAAAAACTGCATAGTCACCACTGTACACTAGCCAAACATCACAAAGAGAACTATGGCCTCAAGCCTAAGCGCAAAAGTCAAGGGAAGGGCCTAGGCTTTTTCCCACATGAGGCTGTGATGAGGAGCCACAACTTTCCTTTTGGGCAGTGTCAAAGAAGGCAAACTTCAGAGCTGGGAGTGTCACCCCACAGGCAAATAATGGGGCTCCTGCCTCCACACTGTCAGTGGAGACTACACGGGAAACCAGATCTTTCACCCCAACCCAGCATTAATGAGCTCTACCCCTCTGATGACAACAGAACCTGAGTAGGGAGCTTGGACTTCTACTTGGCAGTAAGGAAACAACATCCTCTTCTTCCCAGACATGCCAGAGGATGTCAATGCAAGTCAGCTAAAGCAGAAGCTTTAAATAAAATCCATTGTCTTATACTGTTAAAATGTGCATGTTTCTATATTAAAAAAAAAAGTACTCATCATGCCAAGAACGAGGAGGATCTCAAACTCTACAAAAAAGAAAAAGAAAAGAAAACCAACAGCTCTGGATACAAGATGAATTTCTAAGAGTTCTCAAATATTTTAAAGATGCCATGATAAAATGCTTTGGCGAGCAATCGTAAACATGCATGAAAGAAACTGAAATTAGAAAGCCTCAGCAAAGGAATGAAAGTTATAAAGAAGAACCCAACTGAAATTTTAGAATTGAAGAAAACAGAAAGGAGGAGATAGAGGATAGAACTAGTGAACGGAAAGATGGAAAACCAGTAATTACCCAATTTGAACAGCAGGGAAAAAAGACAACAGAAATGAACAGCCTCATAGACCTGTTGGACTATAACTAAACATTATTCAATTTAACCCCTCTTCAAAGTACCAGAGAGAGAGAGATAAAAAAAGAAGGCAAAATTGAAAAAAAGGCATCCACAGAAATAATGACTGAAATGTTTCAAATCTGGCAAATGACATAATCCTACAAACTCAAAAACTAATCAGATGCTAAACAAAATGAGCCAATAGAAATCCATGACAAGATATAATATACTTAAACTTCTGAAAACTGAAGACAAAGAGAAAAATTCTTCAAGGCAGCTGGAGGGAAATGGCACAGTTACAGAAGAAAACAAGTGGAATGACAACTTCTTATCAGAGGTTATATATGCCAGAAAACATGACAAAATATTTTTCTGGTCCTTAAAGAAAAGAAATGTCAAGCCAGATTTCTTTAACCAGTGAAAATATCCTTTAGAAAGGAAGGGGAAGTCAAGACATATTTAAATGAAGAAAAACCAAGAAAATTTTCATCATCAGACCTACCCTAAAAGAATGGCTAAAGGGAGTTTTCTAAAAAGAAAGGAAATAATGAAAGAATGAAACACCAGGAAGGAGGAAAAAACATGGTCAGCAAAAATATGGATAAATACATTAGACTTCTGTTCTCCTCTTGAGTTTTCTAAAGTATGTTTGATGATTGAAAGAGAAACAATGACTCTGCTGATATGATTCTAACTATATGTAGAGGAAATATTTAGACAAGTATATCCTGAGGAAGAAAAAGTTGACTGAAAGAGACCTGTAAGAGGTGGACTTTGTAACAGGAAAGCAATAGTTTTTCCTGACATTCCCCCATGCCCAACAGATTTCTCATAGTTTTCCACTGGTAAGAATTCTACCACCCTGGCTGGAAGAGACAAAGGAATCTGGGAAGTACTTTTAGCTGAGCACCTGCATTTTGTTAGAAAGAAAAAAGGGAAGAAAAACTATTTTGTGGACCACAAACAATGTCTGAAAACTAACTCTAAGAGTCAATGAAAGAATTCTACATGATGTTGTTTTTAACAGGCTTAACATAAGAGGATGAGATGGTTGGATGACATTACCAACTCAATGGACATGAGTTTGAGTAAGCTCCAGGAGTTGGTGATGGACAGAGAAGCCTGGTGTGCTGCAGTCCATGGGGTCGCAGAGTTGGATATGACTGAGTGAACTGAACATAAGGCTTTGCCCAATATTAACTGCTTTAATAAATGTTTCTTTCCCTCTTTCAGGGAAACAGACAAAAATAGCACAATATAATATTTCAGATATGTAGATTTGTTACACAGTAGTAGATCTAGTTTTTCATTGCCAAGAATAATTTCTGATCTTTTCACAAAGGCATCAAGGGTTTGATGTACTTTCTGTTTTACTGGCTGAGCATGTGAAGTAAAGTTGACAGTTCAACAATAAACAATGTATAATGATGTAGAACCATGGGTTCACTAAGTTTAGGAAGCATACAGAAAATGGCCAGTATCAATCAATCAATCTATATATGTATATAAGACATAGGACAAGGTGGTGGTAATGCAGCAGCAAATAATCCCTAATCTTTCAATTATAAGAGAAAGAGCCTTCCCCCCAATAAAGTAAAACATACCCACCCACAGCTCTCCCCACTAATGGCAGAAAGTGAAGAGACTCTTGATGAAAGTGAAAGAGGAGAGTGAAAATGTTGGCTTAAAACTCAACATTCAAAAAACTAAGATCATGGCATCTGGTCCCATCACTTCATGACAAATAGACGAGGAAACAATGGAAACAGTGACAGAGTTTACTTTCTTGGGCTCCAAAATCACTGTGGATAGTGACTACAGCCATGAAATTAGAAGATGCTTGCTCTTTGAAAGAAAAACTATGACAAACCTAGACAGCATATTAAAAAGCAGAGAGATCACTTTACCACCAAAAGTCCAAATAGTCAAAGCTTTGTTTTTTTCAGTAGTCATGTATGGATGTGAGAGCTGGACCGTAAAGAAGGCGGAGCACTGAAGAGCTGCTACTTTTGAACTCTGATGCTGGAGAAGACTCTTGAGAGTCCTGTGGACAGCAAGGAGATCAAACCAGTTAATCCTAAAGGAAACCAACCCTGAATATTCATTGGAAAGACTGATGCTAAAGCTGAATTTCCAATCCTTTGGACACCTGATGCAAAGAGCTGACTCACTGCAACAGACTCCCATGCTGGGAAAGGTTGAGGGCAGAAGAAAGGAGTGACAGGGGATGATGTGGTTGGATGGCATCATCGACTCAATGGACATGAGTTTCAGCAAACTCTGGGAGATAGTGAAGGACAAGGAAGTCTGGTGTGGTGCAGTCCACGGGGTCACAAAGAGTTGTACACCACTCAGCAACTGAACAACAACAACCCCTCCCCCAATATACACTGTGGTTTCCTGTGTCCACACGCGTCTCCCAAACCATAACTAAATATCGTATTTCAGGGAATGAAGGGAAATCACACCTGTTCTAAGTCCAATGCTGGTTCTAGCATAGAACCTAGGGCATTCTGTGGGTTTCTGTGTCTTCCCTGTGCCTTCCACATTATCTCTTAAAGGAATTCCTTTCTACAAAAAACACAGCCAAGTCTACATTCCAGGTGTTCTGATATACTACATAAATGCACCCAGATATTGTCCAGATATTGCATAGTCTTAGAGTATCTTTCATAAATGTGGAAAACGGTGATGCTGGTGACACTTAAGCCACCAAGGACTATGCAATGTACTGTGGCTTTACTAATACCTGGGTGAACATTTTACTTTTAAATTATTTCCTCATATCTTTGCTTTTTTCATATGTTTCCATAAAGCTTAAAATCCAAGGATTTCAGTTTAATGAGAACTGTATTAGCTGCATCTACTTACCTCACACATTCTCAGCAGCAAAGGAGCATAGTGAATGCTGAAAGCAAAAGCACATATATATTTTTGGTAAGGAAGCTATTGATTAAAGGCTATTCATCTCATTATGTACACAGAAACCAAGAGAAAGAGAGAGAGAAAAATTTGAAAAACAGGTTTGGCATATATATATCCAGCAGATCAAAGAGAAGAGTGAATTATTTAGCATGGCACAAGTGGAAATTAAGGTAAATTTTGACTAGAAAGAAGAAGATGCTTCCTGTCAGTAAAATAACTGGATTGTAAAATCACATCCCAGGAGAGATAGAAGGCACTTTATCTTAGATTGTTTGCAAAGGTGCAGACACACAGTGAAAATATTCTGAAAAGTCCCCATTATGGAAACAATTTCTCTTGCGGAGAACTGTTTTAATGTGGCCTAGTGATTCTATCATTTCTTTCTTTTTGAAATAAATTGGTGAAATCAGCAAAAGAAAAACAGTCTTAGTAAAGATATTAAGAAATAAATATGTGCTATGTTATTGTAATGAATATGTCCATATTCAAAAATGTTAAATCATTAACAGTGATCCATGGAATGACAAAGTTCTAGGGGCTAAAAAGAACAAAAGTCATTTGGCCCCTCATTTTACAGAAAACAGCTATCACTGACTTAGCACCTACCTCATGCCAGACACTATATAGCTTCTTTCTTAATCAGACCCAGGTTTCACTAGTGGCTCAGATGGTAAAGAATCTGCCTGTGATGCAGGAGACTGGGTTCAATCCCTGGGCCAGGAAGATACCCTGGAGAAGGAAATGGCAACCCACTCCAGTATTCTCGCCTGAGAAATGCCATGAACAGAGGAGTCTGGCTGGGTCCGAAAGAGTCTCACACAACTGAGTGACTAACACTTTTCACTTTCACCCATTCCAGTAAAACAGGTCGTATTATCTTCCTGCAAATATGAGAAAATTAGCTCAGAGAGCTGAAATATCCACCCACAATCACACAGCTGTTGAGTCAGAATATTAATCCAACTGGGCTGACTTATAGTTGGGAAGAAACACAAAGCTTTCTTTTCACCAAAGCACATTTCTCTGGAGGCAAAGATCCTGAGGGCCAGAGGCTGAAGGGCCTGGGCCCAAGCCTTGTAGCTAGTTGATGAACGGCAGTCACCCTCCCCAAGTCTCCACGCTCCTCCTTCCTTCAGTGCTCTTCACGTGACATGCACGTTACCTGAACAACCCACCCTGTTTAATAACCAGGTTCTAAAGTGAAAGTGAAAGTCGCTCAGTCATGTCCGACTCTTTGCGACCCCATGGACTATACAGTCCATGGAATTCTCCAGGCCAGAATGGAGTAGGTAGCCTTTCCCTTCTCCAGGGGATCTTCCCAACCCAGGGATCAAACCCAGGTCTCCTGCACTGCAGGCAGATTCTTTACCAACTGACCTATCAGGGAAGCCTCAACCCAGTTCTAAGGACAGGGTAATTAGGGGCGGACCAAACCTGTACCTGCTTCTCCCTTTAGTGATAAACAGCTTTTCAAAAACGTGCCTCCTTTTAGGTCACTATAGAGCAGAGAGTAGAGTTCTCTGCCCTAGACAGTAGGTTCTCATTACCAAGAGGGGGCTTGCTGGTGGCTCAGACTGTAAAGAATCCACCTGCCATGAAGGAGACCTGGGCTTGATCTCTGGGTCAGGAAGATCCCCTGGAGGAGGAAATGGCAACCCACTCCAGTATTCTTGCCTGGAGAATTTCATGGACAGAGAAGCCTAGCAGGATACAGTCCACAGGGTCACAAAGAGTCAGACACAGCTGAGTGACAAAGATACATTACTTAAAAAAGAGGAAATACATGCATATGTAGAGCTGATTCACTTTTCTGTATGGCAGAAACTACCAAAACATAGCAAAGTAACTATATTTTAATAAAAATTAATTTCAAAAAATGTACCTCCCTGTGAGTGCTTCCTGTATATATCTTATTTTCCTCCTTCCTGTCAAGTCCTTTAATGATGGTTAAAGCCTTAAAAATATAAAACCCTAGAAAGTTGGAAAAGTTACATCCTTCCCAGCCACACATTTGGAAAAAGACAGCATAGCATATTATTTGTCCTGATAAAGTGTGATCCATTTGATTTCCTTACTCTAGCTTCTTACATTCCTCTCCCTACCTCTTAGGCACCTCCCCCCCACCCCATATCCCTTTTCCTACCTTCAAGTTCCTCGTATTCCTACCACTGGCAAGCACTCTGCTTCCTCCGGTGTTGAGTATTCCTGTCTCTGCCCAGAGCTCTGTTGGCAAAGTCTTTTTATGTCAAAACTAGTCTGACTTCTCTTTTGAGAAGTGGGACTTCCTTCCTGTGATCCATGAAAGGTCAGTCCTCACACTTGCTCTGTGGGGAGGCTAGAGATATTCTTGCTTACAAATGTAAAAGAGCCACTGGCTAAATTTTGGGTTTAAGTGACCTGGTTTATAACTTTGACTTCCAGCCACCCACAGTCAGAAGCCAAGCAGCCCATGACAGGCGCTAAGGAGAGCATTTAAGAGACAATAACAATCCAAAAATATTGCTGTCCGTAAAATCTACACAAAGCTAAAGGGGACGCTCCCGTGAGTTGCCTCCTTTAACCAACTTTTGCTCTTTCCCGTGCCTTTAAAAACCACAAAGATATGGTTGTCCCTTTCAATTGCAAATGAAACCCTGGCTCTCTAAACACAAGTTCCTTCTTGGCAGCCTTTGCAAAAGGACATTTAAAAACCGGATTCAAAGTGGCAGAGGGTTTCAATCCTGGAGACACCACAAAATGATTCCTTATTGGTAGCAACTGGTAAAACCTGAGCCCGAAGAATCCAGACTGGCCCCTTCCGGATGGTCCAGTGGAAAACGCTCTCTGAGTTTCCCTTTGAAAACGGAAATAGCATGTGTTTACAAAGGTAGTGGAAATGGCTACTTCTCTGAATCTTGATTTTAATGCGTGTCCAACGTGAGGCTCTCTGGATGAAAAGAACAGGGAAGGGGAATAGGAGGGAAATCTGCTTGAGAAAGATATGGAAACTTGGAAAGCAGAACAGCCTCTGCACATTTTACCATGAGTAGTGAAACAGGTTACCCGTGGTGCTAAGACATAAAACTATAGGATCAACACACCCATACCCACACCCACACACAAATACACAGCAAAGTTCAACCAAATACCCAGGACGGGAATACGACATGGAAGGCTTGGTTCTAAAGAGGTTGTTTTGAGAAGAAATGTTCTTTTCTGTCATGAACTGGAATTCACTGCACAAGCACAATGCTCCCTTCAAAGATCCTGGCACAAAAACAGATAGAAGGAGCCATCCAAAAATCCTTGATAAACATACACAGCCTTTTGCACAGTGACTGGGAGCAAAGTGATTTGCAGCATGAATGAAATTTTTTGACCTCAGAACAAATGCTTCCTTGGCCAATGGTTAACTCCAGGAACTAGAGTCCATTATAGTCTCTGAGGTCTAATGTTAATTAGGTGGAAAATATATGGTAGTTTGACAATGGCCAACATTCAATATTGATTTTTTGTCCCTTTTAAGTTACTATTAATAATAGGATGAGACAAATCAAAACCAAGACATTATAACCTCTAGAAAGAAAATTTTTGGAAGTGATAAGATAAACCTAAATTTTTGGAGGGGAAGAAAAAAGAGAGCCCAAATAGAAACATAAAGCATGTGTGCCTTATTCAGAAAAAGCAGGACTCCATGCAAAAGGCTATTCTCTTGATACAGCCACTTGAATCATTAATGTTGAAGATGTGTGCATTTTTTACAGCTATATTGCTGAGTGAAATTCAATACTGATAGGGCATCCAGAGCTGTGGTATCTTTCTCGGGCAGTGATATTACAAGGAGGCTAGAAGAAATTCAGGGGCAGGTTATCCAGAAGTCTGTATGTATAAATCACCTCAGTACTCTGAAGATTGCTATGATCGTCCTCACTTCATCTCTGTTGAAATCCATTCTCTACAGTTCATCCTCTATCAGGCTGAAGGCTGATTTACTAGGTGTTCTGGCCATTCAAAAGATGTGAGGGCTGTGCAGGAAGACAGCTAGCTAGTGCATATTAAACACTCCTGCCGTTTCCTCTTTCATTCATATTTGAACAAAGCTGAGATAAGGTTTTTTGTTTGTTTCCTTGTTTACTAATGTGTTCGAAGAATTTCTGTAGAAATCTGGCCAACTGATATTTCTTCATTTACTAGAAAAATATTTGAGGGCAAAAACATACACCAGGCATGTGGCATAGTAGAGGCTGTTAATGTAACAGTGCATAAACTTTCAGTTATAAAATAAGTCATGAGGATGTATAGTATGGTAACTATAGTTAATAATACTGTATTGTATATTCTAAAGTTACTAAGAGAGTAGATCTTAAAAGTTCTTAAAATCTCAAAAAAAAATTGTATCTGTGTATGGTGACTGATGTTAACTAGACTTAATGAGATGATCATTTCACAATACAGATACTGAATACAGATATTGAATCATGTTGTATACCTGAAGTTAATATTATACCTTATCAATTATACCTTGATAAAAAGAAAAGACAGCTATAGATCCTGTCCTCATGAAACTTGCATTCTAGTGGGAGACACAAACACACAAAAAATATACACATCAATGAATGAATGAAAGGATGAATATAAATTCAAACTGTGATCATTGTTAGGAAATCACTGATCCAGTTAGGGGCTGAGTTATAAAATGGGGAGAGGGAAAGCGACATGCTATGGGCAAGAAGATTCTTCTAAGGAAACAGTCCTTTAATGGACATCTAAGAAAGAACATAGAGGTAGTCATGCAAAGTTTTGGGGAGAACAACAGACATAGAAGAGACGTAGAGAGGTCGCGAGACAAGAAAAGAGTTCATAACAAAATGCAAACAAACAAACAAAAACCAAGCAAACGAAAACCCACACTAATATGAGCAGAGCGTAGTTGACTGGAGATAAACAGCTTGAGAGGTCAGAGACAAAATAGAGACCAGAGTATGCTAAGCTGTAGGCTGTGATTCACTGGGCTGGACATCTAGATGGCTGTCGGCCTTGGAGTTTCAGAATGGCAAATATGTGTGTGTTGGGGGTGAGGGATCCAGTGATTCAAAAGGGCACCTTGATGGAGTAAGGGAATGAGTGACAGTCTTATGGCTGTGTAGTCAAAACACTGGCATCTAGTCACATATATTAAGACAGTACGGAGTGGATTTGGTGACTTGAAAGCTATTGATCTTTTTATTACACCTGTTCCTTTATAGAAAAATTTCAAAACAGAAAACAGGAGAATGTTAGGCTTGGGAGTAACCCAGAGGTCACTTGGTCCTTTAGGTTACAGGGGAAAAATTGAGGCCGAATGATGTCAAAAGACATAGGCAGGACTAAAAATTGAATCAACCATGGCCCTCCTCACCCCAAAGGAAATCAGTACTGAATATTCATTGGAAGGACTGATGTTGAAGCTGAAACTCCAATACTTTGGCCACCTGATGCAAAGAACTGACTCATTGGAAAAGACCCTGATGCTGGGAAAGATTGAAGGCAGGAGGAGACGGGGATGACAGAGGATGAGATGGTTGGATGGCATCACCGGCTCAAAGGACATGAGTTTGAGTAGACCCCGGGAGTTGGTGATGGACAGGAGGCCTGGCGTGCTGCAGCCCATGGGGTCGCAAAGAGTCGGACACGACGGAGCGACTGAACTGAACTGAACTGAAAGTGTTTTGAGGTATTTAACTAAGGCATGTGGCTAAAGTGGAATGATGGAGGTGAGTAGAGCAGAGGAAATGGCACGATGAGGTTTGGGGCATTAGAAGAATCATTAATGGAAGATTGATGAACAAAGCTTCATGGAGACTTGGTTACAAGAGAATGAGAGGAAACAACCTATATTTCCATTAATAGGAGATAATTCAAGAAAATTAGATAAATTCTTGTGATAGGATTTTATGTGACCCTTCAATATGTTATTTGTGAGGAGGTTTTCCTGATGTTAGCAATTGCTTATAATAAAAATGAGAAAAGCAGGATATAAACATATGAGTTCTGAAATGCGCTGTCACCCATACAATGAAAAAAAAAATACTAGACATACATTTGTGAAATATAATATTTTCCTATTCTGCCTGTTTGACATTCAATTATTATGTTCCAGGTGTTGTATTAAACCTATGTATTATCTTAATCATCCCTGCCGAACCACATGAGAAGTCCAACAACACTGGAGTAGGTAGCCTATCCCTTCTCCAGGGGATCTTCTCAACCCAGGAATTGAACCAGGGTTTCCTGCATTGCAGGCAGATTCTTTACCAACAGAGCTATCAGGGAAGCCCCTTCAAAACACTAAGAAGGCATTATGACTTTACACATGAGTAAACTGAGGCTTAAGAAGGTTTAATTAAGTCACTTGAGGTTACAAGGTTAGAAAGATGCTGAGCCAGGTGAAAAATTACATACTACTATATGTTAAATCATTTTAAGGTGAAAAATCACATATTGCTATCTTTCAAATTATTACCTTTTTCTTTTCTACATTTCCCAATTTTACACTGTGGAAATAAACTGCATTGTAATTTAAAAAATAAATTGGATGTCAAGTCAACTAAGAAGATATAATTGCAACTTGTGCTTCATTGGTGATCTGATTGTCTCTTCCCCTCTATGGTTCTCGAATGCCTCTTGATAGCTGGCTTTCTAGTCTGTTTTTAATTCATTAAATACTCATTTAGCACTTACTATGTTGCTAGTATTATTGATTCTATTTACCCTCAGAACCACTGGGCTTGAGCTACTGAAAACACAAGTTTCCTTTCAGTGCAATTACCCTTGTGCTAAGGAAATGACTTCCTCTGCTTTCACTTGCTCCTATTTGTTAAGGCTGGGTGGTCAGAGGATTTGCACAATTGGAATTCGCTTTCTCCTTACTTGCCCTCAGCAAATTCCTTATATTTGTATGAAAATATCATTTCACAATTTCAGTGCACTCTTACCCCATAATATTCCCATCACTGCCAAGGAAATGAGAAGTATTTTGAGACCCAGAAGCTGCCAACCTGAGTTGTGTCAGAAACACTAAATGCCTCTACTTTCTGCTCTTAGCAGCTTCTAGCTTTTCTGTAACTAAGGGGGAAGCAATGGTTTGCAAAGTGTTTACATCCTTTTGTTTCCTGTGTGATGGCTTTACTAATGTCTTCACAACAGTGTACTATACATATTTTATTTCAATAAAATGTTTCTAAAGAATGTGACAATTTTTCTGAATTTATGGCACCACTTTGGTTTTGATTATTTCATGTGTTCTGTCTTGTGATGTTCTAACCCAAAAAGAAGAAACTAAAAATGATGGCTTTAATTCTATGTTCTCTAAAAATATCATCAAACATAAAAGTTCATTAATCTACAATATAAAAATTCTTAGCTGAAAGACTTTTCAAAGAACTTTTCTAAAGACATTTGCTAAGTATTTCAAAATCATGGAATGATATAAATAATAATCCTAACAAAAGTAACAATGACTGAGGTGTTACTACATGCCAGATAATGTATTAATTTTTTCAATGAAAATAATATTTATTCCATTTAACCCTCTACACAAATTATGAGTTAGGTATTATTACTGACTGTTACACTGATGGGCAGACCATGGAGAGACCAAGTAACTTGTGTGGTAACACACAACCTATAAATAGCAAAGCTCGGATTTAAGCCCAGCTCTTTCCCACTCAAAGGGATATCAATAACCATAATATACTTCATGATTGAATTTTATCTGACAAATGAGATGATGTTTATGTCCATTCATTTATGAATAAAACCACAGCTTGGAAAGCCAGGAAAGTTTTATTAACATCCATGTCATTCAGTTCAGTTTATGCTGAGTGTCCATGAGTTAAAGGAAAGCCACTTCAGAATTATTGATCAAAACCCATATATCTTACAATGGAAGAGAAGAAACAGTAGATCTAATTTATTGACCACAGGTCCCTAAACGCATATTGATATAATCAAATCGATTGCCTAGTTTTAATAAACCTTGTCTCCACCTCTCTAATCAATAGTATGAATTTAAATTAGCTGTCGTATATTTTTACAAGAATAATCTGCAACATGTAATCCTTCATCATCAGCATTATACATGGTCACATGGGAAACATGCCTATTTGTAATAAATGTCAAACTGAAATGCTTTAATTGAACCACCACTTGAAATGTAGTAGATGAACATGCAGTTAGAGATTTCCATGCAGAACTTTAAGTATTAATAAAAATGACCACTCTTAACTCAGAGACCACCACTTGCCATACCCCATTAGCACCTCACACACTTCTCCCACTCAGTCATCACTCCAGCTGCATGAGATGGGGAGAACCTCCAATTCAGGGCCGAAGACACTTAGCCACACAGGGGCTAATCACTTGTTCAAAAACCCACAGATATTAAAGTGTGCATAGCAATTTAAATTAAGGTATGGGGATTGTGTGCCTTCCTGGGTGGTAGAGTGGGTAAAGAATCTGCCTGCAATGCAGGAGACGCAGGAGTCACGAGTTGGATCCCTGGATCTGGAAGATCCCCTGGAGGAGGGCATGGCAACCCACTCCGGTATTCTTGCCTGGAGAATCCCATGGACAAAAAGGAGCCCGGGGGCTATAGTGCATAGGGTCACAAAGAGTTGGACACTACTAAAGTGACTACTTCAGCATGGGGACTGTAAGTGCTTATGCTCTTTCAACTAGATAAGACTGCCTGCCTTTGCAAACACTTGGGCCTCTGTTTCATGTGGCTTCAAAATCTTATCATTCATTTGTTGAGCTATCAAGAGGCAAGGTGGACTTAATTTAGCGAAAAGTGAAAACTATACTTTAAGATCTTTTTTTCCTATTTAAGTTACTACGATATTTTTACTAAGGCTTGACACTGGCCTCATGTATTTGTTGTTTATGCAATTACCATAAAGTCTTAATGGATGTAGAGCTACCAGAAATCCAATTATAAATTTCCTTGCAAACATTTAATAGATAGCAATAACTCATGGGTCTTTAAAAATCCCTCCATGAATAAGGACTAGATATCAGTAATTGCTTCTCTGCATTGGTAAACAGGAACATTGTTCAACTCTACATGCAAACAGATTATGGAAAGAAATGTGAACATTCCATCAGTCCTGTTTTCTAGATATCATTCCCTTCTGCATAGGGTGTGATGTTGGGAATTTTTGTTTTGGCCACCAGTGGTCAGTAGACAAATCAGAGACAAATAGGTTAAACTTGTTGAACTTTAGTTTCTTTATTTTCATAAAAGATTATGATGATAATACAATTAATATAGCACTTCTTTAAATATCTTATTAATATTGAATGAGGTTGTGTTAGTGGAAAGAAGTGTATAAACATAAATATTAGTCAACGCTTTTAGAGATTATCACAAAATTCTCCTGATTCAATCTCTCAATTTTATATACACAAAGGCCCAGATAATGAGAACAATTATGCAAGGACACAAAGTGACACTTCTAAACAACATTCTTAGGCCAACTTTTTTTGGACATTGCTCCCAAAGCAGCATATTTACAGGAGGCCTCATTGCACAACTCTAGAGGGCACCATTCATATTGTGAACTACAAACAAGGCATGCCCTGAAGCACAGCTTGAAACTGAACATGAATGGGGCCCTTGGAGTTGTGTTGCCAAGTGGCATTGTTTAATAGCTTCATCTCAACTGGCTTTTTCTTTCCTCTTTCAAATACTTATCAAGAAGCTCATTGTTCGAATATTTAGAAATTTCTGTTCATTTTAGTGATTATCCTTGCAACATCTTATTATTTTAAACTGAATAAAGGGGTCTGTGCTGCACACCATTTTCTCAAAACATATTGCCTTTGCATAGCTCTGCATTGTAGGAGAAGCAAGGGGCTGCACACCGTAATGAAATCTATACTTCTTCATATGAGCCTTGGCAAAAATAATAGACCTTTTTTTTTTACCATATGTCATCCTTAATTTTTTCCTGATGATACCGTCTACTTATATTCTTTTTTCAGAAATATCACACAACCTTGTATTATCTTGTCCTGTATTTCCTTGACATCCTAAAGTCTCTACTTAGTTGTTTTCCAACAGCTTTTCTTTCCATCAGTGTTGGCATCTCCCCAACGTCAGTTCTAGACTCCCAGTTCTTTCCCCTCTTAGCTAATGGCTATCTTCCACTGATAAAGTGAAGGCCTTGGGAATCAGAAAAACCTATGTTTTGAATCGCAGCCCTGCTACGGATTGTATCTATCTTCTCTGAACAGATCTTGGACTCTGTGAGCTCTGTCATGGTCAGATGAGACTGATTATACTACCTCAACGATCTGATCTGTGGAATAAACACTATCGTGTAAAAATCACCGTGTATCCTCACAAATTATACTCCTATTGCATTAATTTTGATGTCATTGCCTTTTCACTGGAGTGTAAGTTCTTTGAGACCTGGAGATGATTTCAGCCTTGATCGCTGCTTTATACTCAATGGCTTGCTGCTCAATGGCTCTGCTGCTGCTTCATAGAAGGTGTGAAGTAAATGAAGCCTGAATGCAAGCTGGCACCTACCTGGTGTAGTTTCTTGCTAATATTCTAGTCAAAATTATCTTGCTGGGGCCAGAAGCGATAAAAGCTATAGCATATCCATTAATTTCTGTTTCTTAAGAGAAGAAAAAACAACATTATCAAGATGGCAGAAGAGAAGGATGTGTGCTCATCTCCTCCTGTGAGAACTCCAAAATTACAACTTGCTGCTGAACAACCATCAACAGGAGAATGTTGAATCTCACCAAAAAAAGATACCCCACATGCAAGGGCAAAGAAGAAGCCCCAGCAAGACAGTAGGAGGTTTGTGACATTGTACAGGAGGCAGTGATCAAGACCATCTTCAAGAAAAAGAAATGCAAAAAGCCAAAATGACTGTCTGAGGAGGCCTTACAAATAGCTGAGAAAAGAAGAGAAGCAAAAGGCAAAGGAGAAAAGGAAAGATATACCCATCTGAATGCAGAGTTCCAAAGAATAGCAAGTAGACATAAGAAAGCCTTCCTCAGAGATCAATGCAAAGAAATAGAGGAAAACAATAGAATGGGAAAGACTAGAGATCATTTCAAGAAACTTAGAGATACTAAGGAAACATTTCATGCAAAGATGGGCACAAAAAAGGACAGAAATGGTATGGACCTAACAGAAGCAGAAGATATTAAGAAGAGGTGGCAAGAATACACAGAAGAATTATACAAAAAAAGATCTTCATGACTCAGATAACTGTGATGGCATGATCATTCACCTAGAGCCAGACATCCTGGGATGTGAAGTCAAATGGGCCTTAGGAAGCATCACTATGAACAAAGCAAATGAAGGTGATGGAATTCCAGTTGAGCTATTTCAAATCCTAAAAGAAGATGCTGTGAAAGTGCTACACTCAATAGGCCAGCAAATTTGGAAAACTCAGCAGTGGTCACAGGACTGGAAAAGGTCAGTCTTCATTCCAATCCCAAAGAAAGGCAATGCTAAAGAATGTTCAAATTAATGCACAACTGTACTCATCTCACATGCTAGGAAAGTAATGCTCAAAATTCTCCACGTCAGGCTTCAACAGTACATGAACCATGAACTTCTAAATGTTTAAGCTGGACTTAGAAAAGGCAGAGGAGCAAGAGATCAAGTTGCCAACATCTGTTGGATCATCAAAAAGCAAGAGAGTTCCAGAGAAATATCTACTTCTGCTCTATTAACTGCGCCAATGCCTTTGACTGTGTGGATCACAACAAACTGTGGAAAATTCTTAAAGAGATGGGAATACCAGACCACCTTATCTGCCTGCGGAGAAATCTGTATGCAGGTCAAGAAGCAACAGTTAGAGCTGGACTTGGAACAACAGACTGGTTCCAAATCAGGAAAGGAGTATGTCAAGGCTGTATACTGTCACCCTGCTTATTTAACTTATATGCAGAGTACATCATGCAAAATGCTGGACTGGAAAAATCACAAGCTGGAATCAAGATTGTCAGGAGAAATATCAATAACTTCAGATATGCAGATGTCACCACTCTTAAGGCAGAAAGTGAAGAACTAAAGAGGCTCTTGATGAAAGTGAAAGAGGAGAGTGAAAAAGTTGGCTTAAATCTCCACATTGTGAAAACTAAGATCATGGCATCTGGTCCCATCACTTCATGGCAAATAGATGGGGAAACAATGGAAACAGTGAGAGACTTTATTTTGGGGGGCTCCAAAATCACTGCAGATGGTGACTGCAGCCACAAAATTAAAAGACGCTTGCTCCTTGGAAGAAAAGCTATGACCAACCTAGCTAGCATTTTGAAAGCAGAGACATTACTTTGCCAACAAACTTCCGTTTGGTGAAAGCTATAGTTTTTCTTGCAGTCATGTGTGGGTGTGAGACCTGGACCGTAAAGAAAGCTGAGCACCAAATAATTGATGATTTTGAATTGTGATGTTGAAGACTCTCAAGAGTCCCTTGGACTGCAAGATCAAACCAGTGCATCCTAAAGGAAATCAGTCCTGAATATTCATTGGAAGGACTGATGCTGAAGCTGGAACTCCAGTACTTTGGCCACCTGATTCGAAGAACAGACTCATTGGGGAAGACCCTGATGCTGGGCAAGATTGAAGGCCGGAGGAGAAGTGGATGGCAGAGGATGAGATGGTTGCATGGCATCACCGAGTCCATGGGCATGAGTTTGAGCAGGCCTCGGGAGTTGGTGATGGACAGGGGGGCCTGGTGTGCTGCAGTCCATGGGGTAGCAAAGAGTCAGACATGACTGGGCAACTGAACTGAACTGAACTGAACTGAAGAGAAGAAAAGAACTGTTAATTCAAAATTCAAATAAAAACTTTATAAAATCCTCTTTCTCCTCTTCTGTCATCTTCTTATGGCTCCCATTTCTCCACTAGGTACCTTAAACTTTTCTATAAACACTCAGTTGTTTTCACTCTCTATCCCTCCTGCTTTTGTTTCTTGCATTACTCATACTGTGTAGAAGTCCGGGAACTAGCAGGGAGCAGAGGAAAGAGGAGCCAAAATCAGGATCCTTTTCTGCTGGCAAGGAAAGAAGTAGGGGAAGAAAGACAATGCATGAATGGCTTCTCCCTCTATGTCACCTATGTTCTGAATGTATAAACGAATGAATGCCATTGATTTGGTCCCACCATCTCAAAAAATTGTAGTCCTGGTACTTCCCTGGTGGCCCAGTGGTGAAAACTCTGTGCCCCCAGAGTCTTCCCGGGCAGGAGGCCCAGGTTCAATCCCTGGTTAGAGAACTTGATCTGGACTGTCACAACTGAAGATCCCACATGCCACAACGAAGACCTAAGATCCCGCCGCAACTAAGACCTAGTGCAGCCAAAAAAACAAATTAAAAAACCCTTGCAGTCCTCTTTGCCTGTAAGTCTTTCTCATTACCTGTATCTAACAAGTCCTGTACTGTGTTCATTTTGAAGTGTATTCTTTCAACTTTCCTTAATTGTAAGTAACTGATTTATGATATTCACTCATATTCTGCAGGGCTAATGAAGAGAGTGTGTTAGTACAACAGACAAAGAACTGGTGCAAACCCCAGGGGATGGATATTGGATGAGAAAAAGTTCATGTTTATTCTCCAGATAGAGACAATGAACTTGTTACAA
Organism: Cervus canadensis; assembly: GCF_019320065.1. Taxonomy (NCBI): domain Eukaryota; kingdom Metazoa; phylum Chordata; class Mammalia; order Artiodactyla; family Cervidae; genus Cervus; species Cervus canadensis. The sequence continues at coordinate 33,385,058 of NC_057407.1, read as the reverse complement.
AGCAATAGAAAGTGAGATCTGAATGAGGGACACCTCTGTCCTAAACCGACTTTCCTGTGTACTCCCTAATTATTTCATGAAGTGCTACTCTTTGCCTTTTGATTTAGGAGTTCCTTGAGAGCAGAGCCTTTATTAATTCCTTTGTTCCTTTTGCAACTCTCAAGGTGTATGAGCAGGTTCTCAATAAATTGAAAAAGTGCCTTCAATTAGTAAAATGTCACTTTCTTCAGTCCCATGCAAAACAGAACAAATAATCCTCTTTAAAAATGATGAAGGAGCGAATTCCCTAGCGAATTCACAGTGGATAGGTCTAATGGCAGAGGAAAGTGAAGAGGAACTAAAGAGTCTCTTGATGAGGGTGAAGGAGGAGAGTGAAAGAACCAACTTAAGACTAACTATTAAAAAAAAACTGAGATCATGGCATCCGACCCCCTTATTGCATGGCAAATAGAAGGGGAAAAGGTGGAAACAGTGACATATTTCCTCTTCTTCGCCTCCAAAATCACTGCAGACGATGACTGCAGCCATGAAATCAGAAGACGATTGCTTCTTGGTAGGAAAGCGATGACAAATCTAGACAATGTGTTGAAAAGCAGAGATATCACTCTGCGACAAAGGTCCATATAATCAATGCCATGGCCTTCCCAGTGGTCACCTACGGTTTTGAGAACTGGACCGTAAAGAAGCCAGAATCCCATAGAACTGATGCCTTTGAACTGTGGTGCTGCAGAAGACTCCTGAAAGTCTCTTGGACCACAAGGATATCAAACCAGTCCTTCTTAAGGGAGATCAACCCTGAATATTCACTGGAAGGACTGATGGTAAAGATGAAGCTCCAGTATTTTGGTCATCTGATGTGAATAGACGACTCATTGGAAAAGTCCCTGAGGCTGGGAAAGATTGAGGGCAGAAGGAGAAGAGGATGTCAGAGGATGAGATGGCTGGATGGCATCACCAGTGCAAAGAATATGAACTTGGACAGACTCCGGGAGATGCTGAGGGACAGGGAAGCCTGGTGTGCTGCAGTCCATGGGGTCACAAAGAATCAGACATGACTGGGCAACTGAACAACAGTGGATTAGAATCTACCTATCAATGCAGGAGACTATGGTTCGATCCTTGGTTTGGGAAGATCCCATATGCGTCAGAGCAACTAAGCCTAGGCACCACAATTGTTGAGCTGGTGATCCCCAACCACAGGAGTCCACATGTTGCAACTACTAAAGCCTGCACACCTAGAACCCATGCACCACAACAAGAGAGGCCACTGCAATGAGAAGACCATGCATGAAAACAGAGAGTAGCCCCCGCTCACCAAAACTAGAGAAGGCCTGTGCAAAAGCAACAAAGACCCAGCACAGCAAAAAATAAATAATCATTTTAAAATGTAGAAACAATAACATAAACATACTTTTAAAAAAAGCTGAAGGAGGTATCTAGATATAATATGTGCTGATTGCTCTTAAAATGTTGCATTGTCTTGCTTAATTAAATTGCTTTATTATTTTACCCCACCTACATCTGAAAAGAGTGCTGGTGAGAAGTCCCCTGATCACACCTGCAACATTAAACAGGGAGTGGTAAAGAACAGATGCAGGCTCAAGGCCTGGGTTGGGGACCATTCCCTGGAGGTGGGCACAGCAACCCACTCCAGTATTCTGGCCTGGAAAATCCCATGGGCAGAGGAGCCTGGCAGGCTATAGTCCATAGGGTCACAAAGAGTTGGACATGACTGAAGCTACTAAGTAACAGATTAGTCTTTGGTGAAGAGTAAATTAAATTTAATTTTAGTAATTCTAGTAAAATTTAGAGGATTTGACTAAGCAGCCATTAGCAAATCTAATGGAAAGATGGTACGCCTGAAATCAACCTTAGCTTCAGTGATTATAAGCTGTGTCATTTGAAGCAAATTTTTAAAATATTTATTGGTCAATATCTACACCTGACATCATTTCCTAGGATATTAGAAGTGAATATAAAATATTAAGGCAGTACCTGGCATGGAGTACTGGCTAAAAATTTGGTAATGTATTTCTCCATAGTAACGTACTCTTATCTACATAACCAGATCCTACCAGCCAAAATCTACAAACTGTAAAAAAGAGAGGCATATTGAAGTTTAACCAAGTCAAATTGACTGTCACTGGCATTTAATCCTTTAAAATATGTTCTTAATATTTTGACTATTCACTGTGCATTCTGTCTATTCCTTGTCAGTTTTGCTATTCACAGTCTCCTAATTCATGCTGATATTTCTCAAGTCTTGGCTTACTCACCATTTGGATGCAATATTTAGGTTATCTAATTGGGGCTCATAAATAAACTCCTCCTGGCTTTCATTTTTCTCTCCTTGGCTTTGGGTTACCTGGGTAAGGCTCATTTGGGGTCTTGGCACCAAGTCAGATGAAGGCAACAAGTATACAGTGGAGCAGACTGTTCCCCAGACACAGTGTTTCACCAGGGGTAGGAAGAAGGCTCAGCTCCCCGGTTATCTTCCAAAACTGTATTTGATTCGGCTGAGAGCAGACCATCTCCCCCGCCCCTTCACTTCATAACAGGGAGAACAAAGAAGACAGCTCCTATGAGAGATAAACTATTCAGCACTGTGTGAGATGATTAAAAACAAGAAAAAGATTCCTTGTGGGTTTTGACAGGGCCTTCTCCTCCCCCTCATGGTGGAAGGCAGCTTCAGTCAACATTCTGCTACTAAGCAAGGGGTTTGCAGCAATTCTGAGTCAAGTCTAATCAAGCAAAACAAAGAATTTTTCCATGCCTTGAATAACTTGAAGTGTGTTTTTGGGGGTTGAGTAATCTCCTACCCCAAAATGAAGTGTAAAAACGGTGTTTGTTTTAACAGGTTCATAGAATGATCTCAGGGAAATCTCATGTGTAATTTGTAAACTGACCATGTAAATATGTGGTTTTGAAAGTGGCTCTTTGCTGCTGATATGCCATTGATTAAGTTGCATTTTTAAGCTTGCTTTTGGAAAATTGTTTACCTGAAATGAGTGTTTCAAAAGGGTGTTTGGGAAGAGGATAACCTTTTGAAATGTGGCCTTTGAGACTATTTTGGAAAGGTTCAAGATGCCTGTTTGCACATTCTGGAGACACACATTTCAGTCAAAAAGTGCTTACTGAGTGTATCAGAAATATCATCAGAAATGAATTATAAAGGCATAAAGACACTATCAGTAACACTTTATACTTATCTTGGGTGAATACCTTTTTCATTCTTTGATGATTGTGAAGGAATAAAACAGTTCTGTTTGGTTTCGAGGCTGATGGAACAAATTACCACAAACTTGATGGCTTCAGTTCAGTTCAGTCGCTCAGTCGTGTCCGACTCTTTGAGACCCCATGAATCGCAGCACACCAGGCCTCCCTGTCCATCCCCAACTCCTGGAGTCTACCCAACCCCATGTCCATCGAGTCGGTGACTCCATCCAACCATCTCATCCTCTGTCGTCCCCTTCTCCTCCTGCCCTCAATCCCTCCCAGCATCAGGGTCTTTTCAAATGAGTCAGCTCTTTGCATCAGGTGGCCAAAGTATTGGAGTTTCAGTTTCAACATCAGTCCTTCCAATGAACACCCAGGACTGATCTCCTTTAGGATGGACTGGTTGGATCTCCTTGCAGTCCAAGGGACTCTCAAGAGTCTTCTCCAACACTGCAGTTCAAAAGCATTATTTCTTCGGCACTCAGCTTTCTTTATAGTCCAACTCTCACATCCATACATGACTACTGGAAAAAACATAGTCTTGACTAGACGGACCTTTGTTGACAAAGTCACGTCTCTGCTTTTCAATATGCTATCTAGGTTGGTCATAACTTTCTTTCCAAGGAGTAAGTATCTTTTAATTTCATGGCTGCAATCACCATCTGCAGTGATTTTGAAGCCCATAAAAATAAAGTCAGCCACTGTTTCCACTGTTTCCCCATCTACTTGCCATGAAGTGATGGGACCAGATGCCATGATCTTAGTTTTCTGAATGTTGAGCTTTAAGCCAACGTTTTCACTCTCCTCTTTCACTTTCATCAAGAAGCTCTTTAGTTCTTCACATTCTGCCATAAGGGTGCTGTCATCTGCATATCTGAGGTTATTGATATTTCTCCTGGCAATCTTGATTCCAGCTTGTGCTTCTTTCAGCCCAGCGTTTCTCACGATATACCCTGCATATAAGTTAAATGAGCAGGGTGACAATAAACAGGCTTGAGGTACTCCTTTTCCTATTTGGAACCAGTCTGTTGTTCTTTGTCCGGTTCTAACTGTTGCTTCCTGACCTGCATACAGGTTTCTCAAGAGGCAGGTCAGGTGGTCTGGTATGCCCATCTCTTTCAGAATTTTCCACAGTTTGTTGTGATCCACACAGTCAGAGGCTTTGGCATCGTCAATAAAGCAGAAATAGATGTTTTTCTGGAACTTTCTTCCTTTTTTGATGATCCAGCAGATGTTGGCAATTTGATCTCTGGTTCCTCTGCCTTTTCTAAAACTAGCTTGAACATCTGGAAGTTCACAGTTCATGTATTGCTAAAGCCTGGCTTGGAGAATTTTGAGCATTCTACTTTACCAGCGTGTGAGATGAGTACCATTGTGCAGTAGTTTGAGCATTTTTTGGCATTGCCTTTCTTTGGGATTGGAATGACAACTGACCTTTTGGCTTAAAACAACACAAATCCATTCTCACAATTTTGGAGGGCAGAAGTTCAAATTCAAGGTGTTGACAGGGCTAAACTCCCCCTTGAAGCTCTTGGGGAGAATCTATAGTATGCAATCTCCTATCTTCTGGGAGCTGCCATCAATCAACCCTTCACATTCCTTGGCTGGTAGTTGCATTTCTCTATTTTCTGATCCCCTCTTTATGTGGTCTTCTTTGCTGAGTGTATCTTCTTTCTGGTGGTGTCTAGCTCTAACACCCTAATCCTTTCTTTTATAAGAGTATGTGCGATCGCATTTAAATTCCACCCAGATAATCCAGGACAAACTCCTCTTCTCAAGATTCTCAACTTAACCACATAAATTACCTTATAAGGTAATAGTCACTCTCTTACCATAGAAGGTGATATTCTTAGGTTCTGTGGATTAGGATAGGGGTATGTCACATTTTGGGGGGGGTATTTTTCAGCCTAGCAGAGTTATTATCTCTCTGGCCTCTGAAGATTTCTGTCCATTCACATGCAAAATATATGCCTCCCATTCCAACATTCCCCAAAGTCTCAAATCATTACAGCACCAACTAAAGTCCAAAATGTCATCGAAACATATCACCTCTGAAATTCCAAATCTCAGCATTTAAATCATCTGAATCATATATGGATAACATTCTGGGTATGATTCATCCTGGGGCAAAATTCCTCTCCCTCTGTGGACCTGTGAAACCTAGACAAAAAGTTATCTGTCTCCAAAACACAATGGTGGGAAAAGGATAGGATAATAATTACAGACATTCCCATTTAGAAGGGAGAAAATAAAAGGAATAAAGGGTTCACTGATCTTAACAAAGTTCAAAATCAGGTAGGCAAATTTCTTGGGGTTTCAAGGCCTGATAATTATTCTCTGTAGCTTGAAGTTATACCCTCTGGGTCTGCAGCTCTGCCTTCTGCTCCCCACACTCTGTCTTTAGAATCATTACTGCTTTTCTTTGATGGGTTGTAGGTGTTTGCTCCTGTAAAAGCCCAGTCTAATAGTCTATCTTCATTTTGTCTCATTTTTATCCCCTTCTTTCTAGTCAAGTGGTATTTCTACTCTGCCGACAAAACATTCTCAAAAAACCTTGTGGGTCATCCATGTTTGTCATAAATTGTCAAACCATTAGGCAAGAATGCCTCCACAGATTTTCCTGGAACACTATCTCTATTCCTAGCTTTGTCTGGGATGGTTGAGTGTATCCATGAGTCACAAACCTGTAAAGCCTTCATCACATTGTTGTTCACGCATATCCTTGGCTTTCTTTCAAAAACATTACTTCCTAACAGTGACACCCCCAATTTTAGCTTTTTTCCAATCTGGATAGGCTGTGAATTCCTCATATTATTAAATTCTGGCTCATTTCTACTTAACAGTTCCCTTTTCAATTTATTTCTTTCCTGTTGGATTTTTACCATCAGTGGCAAGAAAAAATCAGGCTGCATTTTCAAGATTTTGCACCAAAATCTCCTCAGCTAACTATCCAAGTTTGCTGATTAGAAGTCCTGCTTTTGACACAACTATTAGACACAATGCAGCCAAATTTTCCGTCACTATACAACTAGGATACTCTTTCATTTTTCCAATAATAAATTCCTTATTTCATCCTGACTTCAAACCAGCAGTGCCTTTGCATTCATGTTCCTGATAACATTTTATTTATGACTATATATATACACACACCTACATATTGCCTCTCAAACTAAAGAAGATGTCTCTATCATACTCTTTACCCTATTCCGAGCTCTTACAAGAATCTAGCCTGCCAGACTCCTCTGTCCATGGAATTTCCCCAGGCAAGAATACAGGAATGGGTAGCCATTCCTTTCTTCAGGGGATCTTCCTGACGTAGTGATTGAGCCCAGATCTTCTGCATTGCAGGCAGATTCTTTACTGTCTGAGCTAGCAGTGATGCGCATATACATAGGCTCTAAAACTACAGAAGATTTTTCTATCATGTTCTTCACTTTATTCTGATTTCTCACAGGAATCTCCTTTAGTGTCCAAATTTCTGCCAATAGTCTCTTCAAGAAAATCTAGGCATTTGCTCTCAGGCTTCTCCAAATTCTTGTAGTCTCTATCCATTGTCCAATTGCAAAGTTATTTCCTCATTTTTAGGAATTTATTACAGCAGGTGTAAAAAAAAATCTGTTTTATATTCTTATTGCCGTGGTAACAAAATACCACACATTTGGTGACTTAAAACAATAGAAATGCATTCTCTCTCATAATTCATGTTCTCTCAGAAATTCAAATACATTTCATTGAGTTGAAATCAAGGTTGCATCAAGCAGGGCTGGGCTCCCTCTGGAGGTTCCAGGGGAGACTCTGTTTCTTTCTTCCTCAGCTCTGGGGGCTGCAGGGATTCCCTGGCTTGTGGACAAATCCCTCCAATCTCTGTCTCCATCTTCAAGTCATCTCCTTCCTTCTTCTTTTTTTTCACCCCCTCTGTGTTTGCGTCCAAACTCCCTATGCCTCTCTCTTGTAAGGATACATGTGATTATATTAGATTCATCGGATAATCTAAGATAAATGCCTCCTCTCAAGATCCTTAACTTAATCACATCTTTTGCTGTATAAAATAATATTCACTCCTTTGCCATAGAAGGTAATATTCAAAAGTTCTAGGGATTAGGTCATGGACATATCTATTTTTTGGGTGTGGGGCATACTTAGTGTGTACAGTAGTTAACAATCCAATGACATCTTACTATGTGCCAGATGCTGTGTTAAACATTTTACAGTGTCTTTTCTTGCAGCCCTTAAAAATATAAAGAATGTATTATTATCTCCACTTTAAAGATGAAGAAAGTAAAATCAGAGTAAAATATTCCCAAAGTCTCCCAGCCAATTTGTGACACTGGAGGTCAGAGCCCTTATTTACACTGTTACACGACCTCTATGTGGCTATGGCGATTTAGAAGTTTATATTTTAATTTAAAAAATTTTTTTAAAGCTACATATACACAAAATAGTTACAGCTTTCATCATAATCCAAGACTGCTCCCCTTTGTCTTTGCGTCCAACACACTTAAAAAATACCCAGTAAGGAGAATGACTCAACTGCGAGCAGATGTATTGTGGGGGTAGCATTGATTTTTGGATTACAAACGTCCATTAATTCTCATTCTCTGCCCCAGGTGAAAGATTCATGGTTGCCTGACGGCTGTATTAAGTTCAGGCAATAAGGCGGGGGTGTACTGCGTGACTCAAATCACCGCTTTGCTACATGTTTCCAATCTGGCGCAAGATTTAGAGCTAGGATCCTAGACAGATGAAGAACCGAGGTGGCCAACTGTCACCATCCGTGTCCGTTAAACAGCAACAACTTGGTCTCAGACTCCCTATGAGGCCCCGAGCTGAGAGACAAAGGAAAGAAGAGGCAGTCAGCGCTTTCCTAAACGAAGGCAGCAGGAGCTCATGCACATGTAAATGGACACACCAGAAAAGTTATGCCGTTGGAAAAGACACCCTGGAAAGTAGAAAGTCAAGTACCAGTAATGACCTGAGATGGAAGAAGCTACTTTGAAAAGTCAACACACACAGAAACTTCCCTAGAAGCATGTGGCTGGGCAGACAGAAAAGAGGAAGCAGATGGAGGTGATGGCAGGGCGGACGATGCCATGGATACATGTGTGATGGAGCAGAACCCAAGGATGGGATTGGAAAGGACGGCAGGTTCGAGATTTTTATCAAGACTTTGAGTCATTTTTACTTTACAAAATAACACTTGTCATTTTTACTATTATTATTACTACAAACATAATCTATTTTTATGTGCAGTACCACTTAAATCACAAAAGCACATTAGTGAACACATAGACAATAATGATCACTGATAATGACACCTTGCAGAAATAACCAGTGTTGATATTTTACTCTGAGTTCTTCCTATTGTGTATATTTATCCATATCTATACACTTTTTTTGATATTAGGATTCTGATGCACAATCTGTCCTATATACTGATTTCTTTACTTAGAAACCTGCTGTAAAGATTTTTCAAGTAATTAAATATTTCACAAAAATATTATTTCAAGGGCTGTGTATCAATTATATTGGTATATTGTTACTCATTTAATAATTCCCTAATTTGGGGTATTTAAGTTGTACCTTATTTTACCCTTTTATAACTGCTGATCTGACAATTATTTGTGTATATATAACTTTTATGCATATCAACTGGATATGTCAGTTTCAAACGAGAAGCAAGGGCGTCCCAGCAGTAATTCAATGTTAATATTCTCTGTCTCATTTTCTCCTTTCCCTTATGTATCTGTGTGTATTATACACACTCTCCCAAACGTGTATATATATACATATGTAGACATATACACATGTACATGTTTATTTTATAGAATTATTTTATATATGTAATGTTATATTAATATCAAAGGATTATTACATATATATATTAGGGTTTTGTGAGATTATTACATATATAATAACCTATATATTATATATGAAAAGTGAAAGTGTTAGTCTCTCAGTTGTGTCTGACTCTTTGCAACCCCATGGACTGTAGTCTGTCAGTCTCCTATGTTCATGGTATTTTCCAGGCAAGAATACTGGAAAATATTCTCCATGCCTTTCTCCAGGGGATCTTCCTGACCCAGGGATCAAACCCAGGTCTCCCGCATTGCAGGTAGATTGTTTACTGTTTGAGCTACCTGGGAAGCCCATATATTACATATAATGATATATATTACACATAGGGTTTTATATTGTTTCAAAGGATTATTAAATGTATAATAACTTATGCATACATATAAAATAACCATACAAAACAGATAACAATATACCAGCAAGGCTAGAGGGGTAGTTAAAATACAGGTGTCGAAAATCCAGGATTCAATCTCAGCACTCCCTAACATCAAAATTTAAATTCTTTCCTCTACGATGATAAGCCACAAAATTAGAAGATGCTTGCTCCTTGCAAGAAAAGTTATGACCAACCTAGATGGCGTATTAGAGAGCAGAGACATTACTTTGGCAACAAAGGTCCAGAGAGTCAAAGCTGTGGGTTTTCCAGTAGTCATGTATGGATGTGGGAGTTGGACCATAAAGAAGGCTGAACACTGAAGAACTGATGCCTTTGAGCTGTGGTGTTGGAGAAGACTCTTGAGAGTCCCTTGGACTGCAAGGAGATCCAACCAGTGTATCCTAAAGGAAATCAGTCCTGAATATTCATTAGAAGGGCTGATGCTGTGGCTAAAGCTCCAGTACTTTGACCACCTGAAGTGAAGAACTGACTGATTAGGAAAGACCCTGATGCTGGGAGAGATTGAAGCCAGGAGGAGAAGGGGATGACAGAGGATGAGATGGTTGGATGGCATCACCGACTCAACGGCTATGAGTTTGAGCAAGCTCCAGGAGATGGTGAAGGACAGGGAAGTCTGGCATGCTGCAGTCCATGGGGTCGCAAATAGCTGGACATGACTGAGCCACTGAACAATGACAAGGATGAGACTACCGCTGCTACCTTTATTGAGCACTAACTATATGCTAGACAAAGAAGTATTTTATAAGAACCATCTCATACAACTCTTATGACAGCTCTGTGAGGTAAACAACTGTTTACTATTAATACAACTATTTTAGAGTTAAAAGAAACAGAAATAGAGAGACTTGAGTAATCAGTGCAAGGTAACATAGCTAGTTGGGCTTCCCTCATCGCTCCACTTCCCTGGTAAAGAATCCACCCAGGAGACCCCAGTTTGATTCCTGAGTTAGGAAGATCCCCTGGAGAAGGTATAGACTATCCACTCCAGTATTCATGGGCTTCCCTGGTGGCTCAGATGGTAAAGAATCCACCTACAATGTGGGAGACCTGGTTTTGATCCCTGGGTTGGGAAGATCCCCTGGAGGAGGGCATGGCAACCCACTCTAGTATTCTTGCCTGGAGAATTCCCATGGACAGAGGAGCCTGCAGGGTTACAGTCCATGGGGTCGCAAAGAGTTGGACATGACTGAGCAATATTTGTCAAGAAGTCCCAGTGTGTGGGAACATGATATTGAAAGATGACTTTGTATTTCAAGGAGTTTTAGTCAGAACTCTCAGCCATTTCTCATAGTCCCATTGGCAAATATTTCAATGGTGGCAGTGCAGTGTATTGGTTAACAATATAGACTCTACAACTAGATGGCTCCAAATTAAATCTCAGCTCTGGCACACACTAACTGTGTGACCTTTGACAGATACTTAACATATCTGTGAAAATTTTCTCATCTGTAAATCTGAGTTAATAATAAGTTAATTACAAAAACTATATAAGTAAATAATAAAATGTAAATATTCTCTTATGATCAGGCTTCAAAAACTGCTAACTCATATCCATTCGTTGTTGTTCTTTAGCTGCTAAGTCACATCTGATTCTTTTGTGACCCAAGAAATACAGCCCGCCATGGACAGAGAAGTCCATGGGATTTTCGAGACAAGAATAACTGGAGTGGATGGCCATCTCCTTCTTCAGGGGATCTTCCCTAGCCAGGAATTAAACCTGCATATCCTGCATTGGCAGGCAGATTCTTTACCACTGAGCCACCATGGAAGTCCAACTAACATCCACAGAGGTAATAATAATGACAGGGACTTTCCTGGTGGTCCAGTGGTTAAAAATCTGCCTTCCAATGCAGGATATGTGGGTTCCAACTCTTGTCAGGGAACTAAGATTCCACTTGCCTTGGAGCAACTAAACCCATGGGCCACAACTACCGAGCCCATGGGTTGCAACTACTGAAGCCTCCTCTGCTTACAGCCTATGTTGTACAAGAGGAGAAGCCATTGCAATGAGAAACCTGCACAACCAAAAAAAAAATAATAATAATAATAAAAGGCTAACTCACCTAAAAATAGAAAATTAACAGATAAGTGAAGGCATTTTTCTCTTGGATTGGGCTATAAGGAAACCCAATTTTGTTGCAAAATTCCAGTTAGACTTCTTCTGTTAACTTTGAAAAACCAGTGAAAATTAGAAAATACTACAGAAACATTAAAAACAATCTAACATGACTCCTTTATACTTGGTGAAATAATTAACTATCTAGTCTTCTACTTTGGCTGAAGTCAAGGGTGGCCTTAAAATCAAAGCACACTAAAGAAAGAGAATCACTTTGCAGCTTTTAGGAAAAGACACTAATGAGATGTAAAAAAAGGCCACAGACAAGGTCTGTGAGGCCCACAGAAGGTCTGAGATATGAATAGGTGATGGTGAGTTGAGGGGACCACCCTGCTCACTCCCCCAAAACAACACATACCAGTCTGTGAGCTTAATCACCTTGGCTTATTCTAAATAAGATACCTGTGCCACATCTGGTGAGACAAGACCTGGAGGACACAGAATGAAAGACTTTTATGATTTAAAGGACCACTGGTCCAAATACTAAGGTGATGGAGGACCTAAAAGCAGAAGTGAATCACTCACACAAAGTGCAGTGTTCTTTCATCTACCTCATTTCTGTATGTGTGTGTGCAGAAATATATGTGTGTCTACGCATGAGCATGCATGTATATGCACATACTTGTTTATATGTGAAAACATGTATGAATGTTTATGCAGAAACAAGTGTATAAATATGCATGTATATTTGTACATACATATTTCATTCTGTATATTCTATCAAATACTGTCAGCCCTGTTGCATAATTTATGTCATGAATTATTGATAATATCCATAGAGAAAGTTTAGGTTAATTTACATCAAGATTCTTCTTGAACACATTTAGCAATTTTTCACAGCTACACTGGAGCTTGCAAGGATATAGATTTAGTATTTGTGTTGCATGAATTTCCTTTTACTGACGTGGTGTCAAACTGCAGGGACATTTTCAAGAAAGGGTTTCTCTAGAAGCAAAATCAAATGACACTGTAACTGAAGTCTGCATTTTTGGTGAGAGCTCTCCTCTGCTTCTTTGTTCCCGTGCATAGGAAGAGCTGTGCTGCACTGCTTCAGACAAAGGAGTTGGCAAGAGAAAGGCTATGAGACGTTGCTGTTTCTTGTTTCTATATTCAGCAACAGTGTGCAAAGCCATGCCCAGCCTGTTTACTCTTGTAGTGATAGGCAATCACAATTAATTTCTTTAATGAAAAATATGCTATGGATTACCTTTCCCTGAAGCAAAAAGCCATTATAACTACCCCATGTATTGTTTTCCTTAGTAAAACTCATTCATTTCATCTACTGTTGGGATAGCATTTCCTTGATCTTAACTCTTTCTTTCCCCCTTGATAGTAACCAAGCTCAGTGGTAATAAAGATTATGATATCCCCTGCTCAAATGCCATAATCTTCTAAAGCTTCCCTTGTGAGAAAGTGCGATCTGGTACATTGATTGGATTTGATTTGAAATAATTCTGCAATCCCCTCTATCACACTAGGATGCAGAAAAGTGAGGAATAATTGGCATGTGCTCTCATCTTGATCTTTATTAGTATGTGATGTTGGGAATCTACTTACTGGCAGTTTCAGCCCAGGTGGTAGGGTATGTGTTGTGGTGGTAATAAAGTAAGCAGTTCAGCTTAGAGATGAAGGCAATCTCACACCACCATGTGAAATCCATTGTGCAGTTCTGAGGTGGTGAATAATGTCAGGCAGGCAGGTCCTGGTTACGCAGCAGTGGTGCAGTGTCTAGCATATCACTGGCACTTAAGGCGGTACATAAAAAAAGTGGAAAAATTTTACCATTCCCTTGTACCACTGGAACGATTATTTCCTTAAAATTTTTGTCCGACATGACTTGCCTCTTTTATTTAAATAAATATGTTACAAAAGAAAAAATGTGGTAATATAGGCATCATTTGATAGTTATTCATAATACATATGTACATAAATATGGCACCATGGATATTTAGATTCACTACCTTTTTCTTTCCATATGTAAATGATAGCACATAGACTAAACTTGGGGAATGCTGAAGTTTGCATATCCTCAACTACTAATCATCATAATAATAATATAAAGCAACTATCATTTAAATACTTAGTAAATACAGTTAGCTCATTTAATTTGATCCTCATAATAACCTTAGGAGAACATTGTTTTCCTCACATTATAGACAAGAAATTGATACTAAGCAAAATGAAGATTAATGATATGATAAAACTTATAATAAAAATAAACCAGAAGTTATGTGTTGAGCTGTTCTTTTACACTGAGATGTATCAATAATATCTTACTTGATTCACACAACAATCCTATGAGAACTGCTCTCTTCATTAAAGACGAGGGAATCTAACTTGCCCAGCCGTGTAGCTATTAACTGAAAAAGTCAGGCTTTGAACTCCAGCATCTTGCCTCCTAGTTGTGCAACACACACCTCTATGTAGCACAATTTGCATAATCACACCTTACGAGTCAGAGTCAAAAGCATACCTTACTAAGTGGAGAACGAGGAGGGTTTTAGAGATATTCTAGTCCTTCTGGCTCACATTCTACAAATGAGGAAACTGAACCTGAAGTTGCCATGCTCAGTCAGCTGGACTGTGATTTCAAATCACTGTGAAAAGAATTGAGCCATATTTAAAAAAAATTCTGTTAATTGGTGAAGCGGTACAGAATCTCTCTGCATCAGTGAAATAACCAGGAACTTTTGTATTGATAACCACGCCTTCAGAGCCGTGTGTGTGTATAGTATGAGAGAGAGAGTTTGCATAAACAGAAGATAACCAGCCAACTCCAACAGCAGAGGAAGGTGAACAGTTGACCTTTGCCTTCTTTCAGGAAGCAGGGAACAGCAAGGAACAATTCAAGCTTGGGAGAGGAGGACCCACAACGTACTATTCGTTTTCCTCCATTTGATTTCTTTGTTAAGATAAGCATTTCCTTGAAACTGATGCCCAGAGCTGTCATTTATCCACTTGCCATTATCACATCTAAAGCCCGCAGGCCTACTTCAAATGCAAGGGACATACCTGCAGGTTCTGAATGGGTTTCCCCAACAATGCTGCACAATCGACTTACATTTAAAAATACTTTGATCGACCCATCCCTTTGTTACAGGAGCTAGAAGCACTAGAGGAGGCTGCTGGAATAAAAAATCTGCTGCCACAGCTAAATATGTTGACTTTACCAAAAAGAGATATCTCCTGTCTCTTTAGAAGAAGGATTACATGCAATGGGAAGATTGATGCTCCTCTGTCAGAAAGCTACCTTGGAACAGGTGCTCCCAATTAATTTCCATGCGCCACATTCACCCTGTGGTTAGATAATTAAAAAAATAACCTGGGTGAACCTTCTCATGCCAGTAGAGCTGGCACATTTGATATAATGAAATAGCTCTTAGGAATATTCCACTAAAAATGAAATTAATCTTTATTCTGGTATATATGTTAATGAATAATACTATTTATGTTGTAGCTTTTAAAATTAAATCAAAGCTGTCCTACACAACAAGAGTATAAGATTGTTCTGAAAAATGTATAAAATAGAGAAAATAACAAAGAAAATTTTCAATACACAGAGACAAGAGAATGATTCATTTCCATTCTGCTTTTGCATATGTATCAATATAAATGTAGTCAAACATTATTGGAAGTTTTACAAATTGAAAGCGTATTCATTTAAAAAGTAATTAACCAAGTAATATACATAGACATTGTAAACTAATTAGAAAAACACTATTAAGCATAACACAAGTCTCACTTTTTTATAGTAGCACAGTATTTTATCTGATATATTTTGTTTGTTTGCTTAACAGTTCAAAGAATTATATTAATGTGGTAATAGATTTTTGTGGTTGTTATGGAGCCCATGTGCCTTGGGGAGGATTTTAAATATCATGAAGCTGAGTTCCTTCCAGTTTTCTTTCTCATTAGGAGGACGAGAGAGGCCAGCCTCTTAGCAAAGATTGGACAGAGATATAAAAGAGACAATTATGTGGTCTATTACCAATTCTGATAGACCTTATGGTATTTAAATGAACAAAGCTCTCTTTGTGATTTCATTAACATGATTTCTTTTCAGAGAATGAGCGCTTCTCATCTACTTCCTCCATTTTGGAAAAACAACCCAATTTTTCTCAAGCTTATTTGAAAAAGAAGAGGTTGTTGGCCTCTCAGCAATTGATTGAGAATGTGTACAGTCTCTGAGTGTACCTGAGACCATGGCTTATCTCAGCCTACACTAGGGCAAGAAGCGGTATGTTATAGTCCAGTAGAATAAATAGAGGTTTAAAAGCACAGAACATAATAACCCTTATTGATTTATAATTCCATGGCATTTGTTAGTTTGTTTTTCTCATTCTTTCTCTTTTTCCCTCTTAGGAAAATGAGATGCATTAACATCTGTGGCCAGAACATATTGTTCTGAAAGAGTTCAAATGTAATGTGCTGGATTTCTTCATTTAAAGTTTCCCCCATTATGAAGATTTTAGTATTTGTTTATCATTTTTCCTTGTTCCCTTCTAAAAAGTAATTTTATACATTAGGTAGTATACTGATTAAAATGTGTGCATTTGAATTTCCCATATTTAAAAAGCCATTATGAGCATAAACAAAAATAATGGACTCATGTGAACAATGGGCTTTTCTAATATTTCATTCTGGCCTATTTTAAGAATGACTAAGGCATAGAAATATTACTGCATATACACTATTGTACATATTGTATATTATTGTATATACCTAGACAGATCCTTTTATTACTTATCATGGTGTTCAGTGTAAAAAGCTGGGGAAGATTTTTTGTTCAATTGATATCTAAGGAGACACTGCCTCATGATCTCGTTCTTTAAGCTTCAGTGCTGTTTATAAAACATGAAAGCACATATTCTGAGCCTGCTCTCTCTGTATGACTTCCAAAGATAAAAGAAAGGAAGAAGTCAAGAGAAGGTGAACTGAGCATTAAATAAACCAAGGATCCAAATCTCAGCACAATTAAGTTCTTGAGCAGAGATAGGAGCAACTTTAAATGTGTTATTGCAGACATTACTGATTTCTTTGGGATTATCCAAAGCTCTGAGCTCTTTCAACCTGGAGCTTTGGTCCAAGGTGGTATCTCTTCCTTTAAGCAGTCCATGGGGTTGCAAAGAGTCGGACATGGCTTAGCGACCAAACAATGACAACAAAGGCTTGTTTACCAACTTCAACCCCTGGGACCTCCACCTTAAATGAAAGCTATTTGTTTCAGGGGTAGAAGTAGACAGAGATTTTGTGGGACCTGAAGCTTATATAGATTGGAGGGGCTATTTTAAGAAAAAAAAAAATTGTAAATACAACCGGTATATTGGAAGTGAATATTAAGAAAAAGAAAATAAACCAAAACGAATAACTTCACACTTGAGATCCAGGCCACTCTCCACCAGAATCTTTCTAGACAAGTTACTAGAAATGCTAAAGTGGAAATGATATCTGACTGTCTCCTGGATTTCCTCCCCTGCTGGTACACCCCTAGAATTTCCAGGCACCTTACTAAGGGAGGGGTTGGAAAGCTGGTGCTTCCTTTGTTGTTTTTGTTCAGTCGCTCAGTCGTGTCTGACTCTTTACGACCTCATGGACTGCAGCACACCAGGCTTCCCTGTCCTTCACCATGTCCTGGAGTTTGCTCAAACTCATGTCCATTGAGTTGGTGATGCCATCCAACCATCTCAACTTCTGTTGTCTCCTTCTCCTCCTGCCCTCAATTTTTCCCAGCATCAGGGTCTTTTCCATTAGCATCCTGGCAAATCTGCCTTCAAGTCACACTCAGACAGTCCTTCCCTGTAAGTCTTCCCTAAAAGCCTGCTTTCAGCACCCCTGTCTTGAGCTTCCAAAGCATCCTACATCCACCTTGATCACAGCATTTACCACCTTAACCTGTTAGTGCTTCATTCCAGGTCAAGCACTACATTCCTAAGGAATCTTTAGGACAGGAAAGCCAAATCCCTCCCCATTTTACCCCTTGTTTCTAGCACAGTTCCTAGAACATACTATGCAGTGAATCAATCTTTTACAATAACAGCAAATAATCGTGTACTACTTCCTATGTGCCAGGCTCTGTTCTAAGCGTTTTACATATATTCACTGTTACATAGTTATCATTATAATCAAAGTGAAACAAATGAGGAAGCTGAGAAGTAGAGTTTAAATAACTTGTTCAAGGGCAAATAACCAGTTCAAGTTGGAGCTTTGATTCAAACCCATGCAGTGTGCTAATGAAGTCTACACAGCTAATACTGAGCAACACTGTCTCTCAGAAAACATGGGTGTTATGGTTTTCTCTGGGTATATGCCTCAGAGTAGGATTTCTGGCACATATGGTAGTTCTAGTCTTAGCTTTTTAAGGAAACCCCATACTGTTCTCCACAGTGGCTGCACCAGTTTACAGTCCCACCAGCAATGACAATAGCCAGGACATGGAAGCAAACTAAATATCCATCAACAGAGGAATGAATAAAGTAGATGTGGTACAGATATACAATGGAATATTATTCAGTTACCAAAAAGAACAAAATATGCCATTTGCAGAAACATAGGATGGACTTAGAGTCATACTAAGTGAAGTTAAGTTGGAGAAAGACAAATATCATAGCTTATATGTGGAATTCAAAAAAGGTACAAATGAACTTATTTACAAAACAGAAGTAGAGTCACAGATGTAGAAAACAAACTTAAGGTTACCGGGGAATGGGGGGAGATGCAAATTGGGAAATTGGGATTGATGTATACATACTGCTATATATAAGATAGATAAGTAATAAGGACCTATTATATACAGAGAACTCTACGTAATACTCTATAAAGGCCTATGTAGGAAGAGAATCTAAAAAAAGCGTGGATATATGTACATATGTTTCCCTGGTAGCTCAATGGTAAAGAATCTGCCTGCAATGCAGGAGACATGAGTTTGATTCCTGGGTCAGGAAGATCCCCTGTAGGAGGAAACCGCAATCCACTCCAGTATTCCTGCCTGGGAAGTCCCATGGACAGAGGAGCTTTATGTGCTAACACTCCATGGGGTCTCAGAGGAGTCAGACACAACTTGGTGACTAAACCACCACTACCACTGATTCACTTTGCTGTTCTCCTGAAACTAACACAACATTTTAATCAACTATATAGGAGTATAGTTGATTAAAATGTTGTGTGTGCTGAGGAAACCAGATCTGAAAGAGACACGTGCACCCCAATGTTCATCGCAGCACTGTTTATAATAGCCAGGACATGGAAGCAACCTAGATGCCCATCAGCAGATGAATGGATAAGGAAGCTGTGGTACATATACACCATCGAATATTACTCAGCCGTTAAAAAGAATTCATTTGAATCAGTTCTAATGAGATGGATGAAACTGGAGCCCATTATACAGAGTGAAGTAAGCCAGAAAGATAAAGAACATTACAGCATACTAACACATATGTATGGAATTTAGAAAGATGGTAACGATAACCCTATATGCAAAACAGAAAAAGAGACACAGAAGTACAGAACAGACTTTTGAACTCTGTGGGAGAAGGTGAGGGTGGGATGTTTCGAAAGAACAGCATGTATACTATCTATGGTGAAACAGATCACCAGCCCAGGTGGGATGCATGAGACAAGTGCTCGGGCCTGGTGCACTGGGAAGACCCAGAGGAATCGGGTGGAGAGGGAGGTGGGAGGGGGGATCGGGATGGGGAATACGTGTAACTCTATGGCTGATTCATGTCAATGTATGACAAAACCCACTGCAATGTTGTGAAGTAATTAGCCTCCACCTAATTAAAAAAAATAAATAAATAAATAAATAAAATGCTGTGTGTATATATATATACACACACACATATATATATACATATATTTTAAGGCATGGGTATAAGAATACTTGCTTCACTCCTGTTTTGAGTGGCATTTGAACTCTGCTTCAAGGCACTGTTTGTACAATGATCAGCTCCCGATTATTTAAGAACTGATAATCCAATTGATGGAATTTTGAAGCCTTTTCACCCCATACAGCTGCTTGCCTGCAGGGAGCATTTACCTGCTTGTTATAACCTCCCCAGAGAGGAAGGCCAGGGTGGGGAAGCTGTTATTGCCATCATCCTGCACACTCTCCCACTATCCTTCCTGCTCCTGGTGACTGGGAAAGCTAAGTTTGCAGTGGCTTGTCCGTATGTGTGGATTTCAATACGGCACAGCTCCTAAGTATCTATACTTACCCTATTCACCCCTTAAGGGCTGATCATCCAGACCAATTCTCTTGTTGGAAAGATATGTTAAGTATACAAGTGGAAGCTCAAGGATATGCACCTTAAGTAGAGTTGAAAGATTCTGCGTAGAAGAGTGACAGGATAAAAGCTGTATTTGAAGAGGATTAAGAGAAGGATTGCAGAAGAGGAAGAAATGAAAGACAAAGAGATCAGTCACAGGCCAGCTGGCATTCCATGCAGCCAGCTTCCCTTGTGGACTCTTACACTGCAAACATGTCAACCATTTTCAGCATTTTACTTGAAAATAATTATTCACTGAAATTGATTTTATTTTAATTTTTCAACTCCAATGAATCTAATCAATTTATTTGGAAAATCTTATGAAAAACTGTACTTTAGTTTTGAAGATAAAATGTGCAAATGCAACTGGGTTCATCAAAATGGTAAATAATACTTGTGTTTCCTAGCCAGCAAACAGATAGTGCAGTGGTAAAGAATCTGCCTGCCAATACAGGAGATGCAAAAGACATGGGTTTGATCCCTGGGTGGGAAGATCCCCTGGAGGAGGAAATGGCAACCCACTCCAGTACCCTTGCCTGGAGAATCCCAAGGAGAGAGGAACCTGATGGGCTAGAGTTCATGGGGTTGCAAAGAGTCAGACATAACTGAGCAAGCACACAAAACAATATTTACTAAAATTTTCCTATACCAAGGTTTACTTCTACTATGCAGAATTTTCTTTTAGTGAGAGTAAGAAATATTAGGTCATAGGTAAATTTTTCTTTCAATTATAGATATCGAAAGAAGGATGACTTTTCTATTCAAGAGATAGCTTTGGTGATTTTGTAATCCAGACTGTATATGTTTTATGCAACATTAATCTACCTCGTTTTGCTCAGTTGAGAGATTTTATATGTCATTCCCAGGCAAAATTGGTGACCATAACTGTGTAATGAAGTTGAGTTCCTAGCAGCTTATTAGGATTGCGTTCCTGAAATTTTTTAAAGCATACATAGAGCCTGGCAGAAATGAGCAGAATTATTCTGCAGTAAAATTTCATTCATTTAGAAGGCACTCATTTGGAGTTTATGATCGTGTGGCAATAGCTGCAGTGACCTTTAACAGGGCACAGTCTACTCAGTGGAGTTATATCAAACTGATCGAGGAAAGCAAACTCTTACAAAGCATCTGCTATCACTTTAGAGGCACCATTTTAAAAGCTGAAAAATCAAAATAATTATTAGCTAACCCATTTAAGTAGTTCTTCTAGAATGCTAATAATGATCTAATTTGCATTAATTTATGCTGTAAAATGCCACTTTGTTTTAATTCTTGTAATTCCAATTACTACAATTCCTTTGTTTGATGCCATTTATTCCATGTTGAGCTAATAGAATAGGTTTTGTCCATCTAAAAAAAAATAGAATGGATATTGTCAAATATCCACTGACATCATCAGAAATCATTCACTGAATACTTTTCAGTTTGAGATCATTTTAGAGATTTTAAGACTGTGTTTTTATGTATAACACAGGTTTTTAGTGCTCAAGCCCGGTGGTCTTTTGGAAATTTGGAAATTAACAGTTTCCTTGCCCTTCTGTTCATTTTCCAGGTAGTAAATGCCTTCTATTGAATGGAGGATCCCCTTCTTGTAGCATGGCCTAGAACTTAATAGATGCTCATGATTTTTCTTGAAAAATGGAGTGATTAAATAATTGAGTGGTTCAGGCTTTTATATGGAGTACCCTAAATTTGAAGTTGATAACAGACAACATAGAATCACTTGGTCATGGAAGTCCTGGCACAAGATTCCAGCTAACTATTTCAAAGAGCAAATAGTTAGCAAAGGTCCAGGCAAGAAGGTATGTGGAAGATTCTAGGAGGGGAGTAGGCAGGCACCAAAGTACCACACATGCAGACAGGGCCCAGAGGGCCAACAAGAAAGACATCATCAAAAAACAGTTCAACTATGGGCCCATAAATGTCAGTTACATGCAAGGATCAGTGCAAGGTAAACAAGAGTTTCCATGTCTGAGAAGCCCTGCATTCCTTTATTTAGCTTTTCACTCAATGCTTGATCTTAACTATTTATTGTATACATGTTCACCCAACTGTATTAGCATCTGCCTAGAACTTATCATGGATTCCCCCACTCAACAGATGCTGATTAAATATAATTTGTTGAAGATAAGTAACACAAAGTAAATGAGGCTGAAGTAGGGCTTCCCAGGTGGCAACCAGTGGTAATGGATCTGCCTGCCAATGCGGGAGACCCGGGTTCAATCTTGGGTAGGGAAGATCCCCTGGAGAAGGAAACGGCCACCCACTCCAGTAATCTTGCCTAGAAAACACCATGGACGGAGGAGCCTGGTGGGCTACAGTTCATGGGGTCACAAAGAGTCAAGCATGACTGAACGACTGAACACAATACCCACACACAAAGGCTGGAAAACGGAAAGACAATTTGAGGCAAGTTGCTCATGTGTGTAAAAATCACTCATGGGTCTCTACACACTTATCTCTGCATCCTATTAGCGAATGTGTCTGTCTTACCCAGGACATATCTGCAATCAGGAATGATACCCAACTTTATTGTTACAACATTTAGTATAATTTCCCGTTGTCCTTTCCATTCCTAAAGTAGAAGAGTGAGTTTGATCAGGGAAGACTGCATAACTCTTAAGAACTGGACTCAGTGAGACACAGGGTCAACCATGTGGATGCAGTAACAATTAACAGTACAGTTAATTAGCTATGACTGAAAGAACACAAAAACGCACAGTTACTATTAATAATTTACTATCATTCTTGCTTTTATCAGCTAATCTGTGTAAACATGAAGCTGATATCATAAGAGTAGGCTACCTCAAGAGCAGTGAAGTAAATGGAGACTTTCTTCGTTTATTAAAAATATTTTGTTTTTATTTTTGCACTTGAGCACTCCACTGAACAACTGAGTCTCACATGAGATAACTCATGGGAAGCCGTAAACTGACTAGGATTTGTGGTTGCACCTAAGGGGCTATAACTAAATTAAGTATAGGGAAGAAAGCCGTCATTGTGTATCTTCAAAATCTGAAGCTGTTATTTTACATACAGAAACTGATCAACATCAGTTGAATTAAACTGAGTTTGGAAAATGCATATAGATCTGAAAGTTGTCCTTTAAGCCATGTAGGCAGTAGAGATCACCCAATCAGATTAGCTATAGGCCCAAGTGGGTAAGAAAAATGTGGGATCATGGATGAAATAATCGAAAGTAGAAGAAATGAGGAAAGATAAATCAAGAAATCCAGATCAGAAGAATAGAGAGAGTAGCCATGGATCTAGAAAAATCAATCAGCTTTGTAATGGAAGTAGCCTGTTGATCAATTCTTGATCACATTATTCACATTTCTAACTTTTGGTTTTGATAGTGTCAACTAAGAAACATAATCTGCCTGTATTTTCTTCAAAGAGAGAACTCATACTCCTATAGGATATGTACTAAAATATGACCTAAACTTCTCTGCTCCTTTTGAGTAAAGTTTGAAAATCTTGTCCATTTCTAGAAACTTCAGGTAGTTAAGCAGTATCTTATTCCTCAAATCTTGTTTCTCATAATGCCAGTAAGCACTGAATATTTACATTCTTCAGAAGCAGAAAACTCACTATTTTGGGTCATGTGGAATTGAAGTATCCTGGTTCTTTGCAGAAAATCATCTACACCAACATGTTTCAAATATAACCTGACTGAATAATACTAGTTTTTTGAGAGTACTGAAATTCATAAAATTTCAATGACAGCAAGTTTATAGCAAACTTACTACATAACTTGTTGGTGTGCGGGGTATGATTTAAAAAAAAAAAAAAAAGCCAAAGCTGCTCCTGTTTTTTAAAAAAAGAAAAGACACAAAGAGGAAATCATAAAACAACATATAATCTAACTCCTTATTCTACAAGGCTGACCAAAATATTGTGGGTGTTCATATGATGTCATGAATAAAAAGTTTCAAAGATTAGGGGTTTAAACAAATATGTGGTTTTTCCAGAAGGACCCCTTTGACTGCAAGCCCATTGCCTTTTTTTTTTTTAAAAAAAAAAAAAAACAATTCTTCAACTAGCAAGCGCTAATTTGGAAAGCTAGCTTAACTAGGAACGAAGAAAACTCTTTCCAAGAAAAGGACTTGCAAGCTCTATTCTGGCATTGTTGCTAAAGAAAAATTTGTAGTTGTGGTTCAGTCTCTAAGTTGTGTCTGACTCTTCACGACCCCATGGACTGAGGTGCACAGGACCCCCCTGTCCCTCACTGTCTCCCAGAGTTTGCTCTATTTCATGTTCACTGAGCTGGTGATGCCATCCAACCATCTCATCCTCTGTTACCCCTTTTCTTCCTGCCTTCCATCTTTCCCAGCATCAGGGTCTTTTCCAATGAATGGGTTCTTCACATTAGGTGGCCAAAGTATTGGAGCTTCAGCTTTAGCATCAGTCCTTCTGGTGAATATTCAGGGTTGATTTCTTTTAGGATTGACTGGTTTGATCTCCCTGTGGTCCAAGGGACTCTCAAGAGTCTTTTCTAGCATCACAATTTGAAAGCATCAGTTCTTCAATGCTCAGTCTTCTTTATGGTCCACCTCTCACATCCATACATGACTACTGGAAAAACCATAGTTTTGACTAGATGGACCTTTGTTGGCAAAGTTATCTCTCTGCTTTTTAACATCCTGTATAGTCTTCTCATTGCTTTCCTTCCAAGGAGCAAGCATCTTTCAATTTCCAGGCTGCAGTCCCCATCCGCAGTGATATTGGAGCCCAAGAAAATAAAATCTGTTACTGTCTCCATTTTTTCTCTTTCTATTTGCTATGTAGTAATGGGATCTGATGCCATGATCTTAGTTTTTTGAACACTGGCGTTTAAACCAACTTTTTCACTCCCCTCTTTTACCCTCATCAAGAGGCTCTTTAGTTCCGTTTCATTTTCTGCCATTAGAGGGTATCATCTGCATATCTGAGGTTGTTGGTATTTCTCCTAGCAATCTTGATTCCAGGTTGTGATTCATCCAGTCCAGCATTTCACATGATATACTCTGCATATAAGTTACGTAGGCAGGGTGGCAACATACAGGCTTGAGGTACTCCTTCCCCAACTTGGAACCAGCCTGTTGTTCCATGGCTGGTTCTAACTGTTGCTTCTTGATCCACCTACAGGTTTCTAAGGATACAAGTAAGGTGGTCTGCTCTTTAAGAATTTTCTATAGTTCGTTGTGATTCATACAAAGGCTTTAGTGTAGTCAGTGAAGCAGAAATAGATGTCTTTCTGGAATTCTCTTGCCTTTTTTATGATCCAACAGATGCGACCAATTTGATCTCTGGTTCCCCTGCCTTTTCTAAATCCAGCTTGAACATCTGGAAGTTCTTGGTTCATATACTGCTGAAGCCTAGCTTGAAAGATTTTGAGCATGACCTTGTTAGCATGTGGAATGAATGCAATTGTATAATAGTTTGAACATCCTTTGGCATTCTCCATCTTTGGGATTGGAATAAAAACTGACCTTTTCCAGTCCTGTGGTCACTGCTGAGTTTTCCAAATTTGCTGGCATATTGAGTGCAGCACTGTCACAGCATCATCTTTTAGGATTTGAAATAGCTCAGCTGGAATTCCATCACCTCCACTAGCATTGTTCATGGTAATGCTTTCTAAGGCCAACTTGACTTAACACTTCAGAGTGTCTGGCTCTAGGTGAGTGAACACACCACAGTGGTTATCTGGGTCATTAAGATTTTTTTTTTTTTTTTTTTTGGTACAGTTCTGCGTATTCTTGCCACCTCTTCTTAATCTCTTCTGCTCTTGTTAAGTCCTTACTGTTTCTTTACTTTATCATGCCCATCCTTGCATGAAATATTCCCTTGATATCTCAGATTTTCTTGAAGAGATCTCTAGTCTTTTCCATTCTATTGTTTTCCTCTACTTCTTTGCATTGTTTTCTTAAGAAGACTTTCTTATTTCCCTTTGCTGTTCTCTGGAACTCTGCATTCAGTTGGGTATATCTTTTCCTTTCTCCCTTGCCTCTCACTTCTCTTCTTTCCTCAGCTATTTGTAAAGTATCCTCAGACAACCACTTTGCCTTCTTGCATTTCTTTTACTTTGGGATGGTTTTGGTCGTTGCCTCCTGTCCAATGTTATGATCCTCTGTCCACAGTTCTTCAGGCACTCTGTCTATCAGGTGTAATCCCTTGGATCTATTTGTTACCTTTACTGTCTAATCATAAGGCATTCGATTTAGGTCATACCTGCATGGCCCAGTGGTTTTCCTCTCTTTGTTCAATTTAAGCCTGAATTTTGTAATAAGGATCTCATGATCTAAGCCACCATCAGCTTCAGGTCTTGTTTTTACTGACTGTATAGAGTGTCTCCATCTTTGGCTGTAAAAAATATAATCAATTTGATTTCAGTGTTGGCCATCTGATGATGTCCATGTGTGGAATCATCTCTTGTGTTGTAAGAGGGTGTTTACTATGATCAGTGTGTTCTCTTGACAAAAAACACTGAGTCTTCTTTATCAGAGAGCCATAAATCATGCTCAGATGTGTCTGACTCTGCGGATCCATGGACCCCTGGGCCCTGCCAGGCTCCTCTGTCCTTGGGATTCTGCCAGCACTGCCAGGGGGCACCTCGCTGTATCACCACTGCCTCCTCCAAGGGATCTTCCTGACCCAGGGATTGAACCTGCATCTCCTGTGTCTCCTGCCATAAATGGAGCCTTAAAAACATTAGCTGAAAATGTTTTTATTCAAGAGTCTGTTGAGGTTAATCAAATACTGTGTTAGTGAAATGATCAATTCAAAGGATAGCTTGCACCTTTCTTTTCTGAAGACTCACAGTTCCTCATATTACCTAAGAGCAAAAACTGTAAAATGCCAAAGTAAGACTATCAAGTAACAGAACAAATACCTTCTCCTCACCCACTGATGAATCACCTGTGTTCTTACTCTAAAGCGCTCTTAGTTTCAACCACAAATTTCACACAGCAGAAATGAAGATTAAGGGGAGGGTTGGTGGGACTTAAAATGGTTCTTACACAACATAGTAAAAAAGGAGTTCCATGGTGGAAATAGAGCAAAGGCTAAATCTGTACTAGTTCCAGCCACTAGATTTCAAAGCATTTCCTGTGAACCCAGAGATGGGTGTAGACAGCACACTACCTTCTCATGGCTCAGATAAAGACTGAGCCACAGTAGACTGTCTAATTATGAAGAGTCTAATGACAATGTCTACTTTCTTATCCTTCTTTGCACATGTACACACATAAACACACAAATGTAATTTGAGTCTCCCTGCCTACCCCCTAAAATAACACAACTATACACAGACATGCAAATCAAGGACATACATATGTACACAAACACACATACCAACACATACATGTGCACACGCATCACATGTGAACACACATCACATGGGAACTGACCATAACGCACACTTACCCTCACACACATGAATGCAAATACTTTGATACCTAGCACACAATGTATGTCCACGCACACACATACTTCATACAGACACACAACCAGGCACACTCACATGTGCAACACACACATGCACACATGCAGCTCACATGAACACCAACATGAACACAGAGGTGCACGGACACGCCTTAGGCAAAAACCCATGTACACACCAAGAATGCACACATGCGCCTAGACCCACACATAGATAAGCTCCAACACACATGTGCACAAACAGTAAGGAGGAAGACTCAGAAGATTCTAGAGAAATTAAGTATATCCCTATTAAAATGCTTGTCAATTTTTGTTATAAACAAGACAAAGGGGGGAAAAGGGGAAATCTATACAAAAAGGATAGAATAGCCAGGTTTTCAAGCCTCCGAGGCTTCCCTTTGCGGAATGGAGGTTACCATTACAGTATCAATGCCATAGCAAGTTACGGTGGGTGTGTCTAACTCCAAAATGCTGGGCGGCACTGCTTAATCCTCTAGATACACAATTCAGTTCCCAGCAGAGTTGAGCAATTTGATCAAGGTCAGTAGGAACAGTAAACAGTAGAAGCTTGACTTACCTTTGAGCATGAACCAGGAGTCTACTCCCTTTACGTTCACTTCAATATTTCATTTCAGAAACAGGAAGGGGAAATGGATTTAACATAGAGATTTCTCCATTTAAAATTCTTTTTAATTTCTCATCATAGATCAGAAGTTTGACAGTGATGAGGTGCTTATAATTTATGGATGAATCGGTTGCATCTTAAGTGTGCCCAGACACACATATGGAAAATGGAAGAAGTGTGATTTTATGTGTGTTCTCTGTATGAATGATGTCCAGTTAGCACCCAGTACACTCTGAGGATGCAAACAGTGCTATTTTAAACATGATTAACAAAATATAAGTGAGAAAAAAAAACATTTTTCAATGCTCCATTTTGTAACACATTCTACAAATAATTTTTGTGTTTAAAGAAAAAAAGCCATTCTGTTGTCTTGTGTAGGTAAAGCATGATTCCTTACCGCCCTCTTGTGGTGATTTTAAAGAATGACGTTCTACAAAATCCCCGCGACCTTCTCCTGACCTCCCACCTCCATTGCTAAGTAATAATGACCCTGAGCGACCGAACTGAACTGAACTGACAGGCTTTTAGGGTGAACCACAGCAAACTGCTTATATTTGACAATTTTTTTCCTATAAACATGGTGATGTCATGTGTTATGGTTGTAACAAATCCTTTACTGATTGCCAGCATCTTTTCTGAATCCCCAGGATAATTCACACACCATATACTTGGATTTGTTTTAAATTAGACCTCCCTAACTGTAAGAGTGAGCAGAACTGGATCATGCTTTCTGGCCACATTTTGATCAGTATCTACCAAAAGGACACTCCAATCCACTGGAGCCGCTTCTCGCCCTCTGTTGTATCCATGATCTCTGCTTTGTCCCTCCTTTCATAAAGGTCCCTTCCTGCCTCAGCCAGTATATATCCAGTTCTTTATTGCCCAGCTCAATGTACCTTTCTTAGATGTAACTTGCTTCCAGGAATCTGCCTCTGCTATTTTGATGGCCAAAATTAAAACCTAATAAATTACTTGCTCTATACTGCCTAAATCTTGAATGTGCCCCATTCATAAAACCACTGTCACCTACCTCACAAATATGTTCTGAAGAAAGAATATCTCTCTGCTACTGATCTATGTATCAAACTATCTAATTTTATCTATCTATCCTTCCATCTATCTATTTACAGTAGGTACAATGATGTTCCCCCAGAGATGTCCATGGCCTAATTTCCAGACATAGGAATATGGTATCTTACATGGCAAAGGAAAATTAAGTGTGGTAATCAGCTAACCTTAAACTAGAAAGACTAACCACAATTATCAAGTTCTTCCAATGTATCAGAGGAAGTTGTAAATGTAGAGAAAAAGGTAGAAGACAGAGAAAAAGAGATTGCAGCAGGAGAAGTACTCAGACCAGCCTGGTCGCCTTTGAAGGAAGAAGAGGGTGTGAGTGGCCTCTAGAAGCTGGAAAAAAACAGAAAAAGGTCCTTTATGGTGTTTAGAAATAATGGAGTCTTAAGGGGATGACAGAGGATGAGATGGTTGGATGGCATCACTGACTCAATGGACATGGGTTTGGGTGGACTCCGGTAGTTGGTGATGGACAAGGAGGCCTGGCGTGCTGCAGTTCATGGGGTCGCAAAGATGACTGAGCGACTGAATTGAACTGAAAGATACAAAATGTTATATATATCACTAACTCAAAAGCAGCAATCCTTTTTTTTTTTCTTTTAAAGAAGAAAGAAAAGCTCACTATATTTCACTCAGGCCTTGTGGACCTGGGCTGGTGTCACAAACTTGAACCCATGCAGGCTTCATTCCCAAGGCTGGACTGACCTAAGGTTAAGAGACCTGGAGAGGATGTGCCAGAAAATGAATTCCCTCTTGGACATGGAGTCCCTGGTTCCCCTCCTGATGGAACCACAAAGTCCAGATCCAGTTGACTCTTCCTAAACCTGGAAGTGTAGGGCACCTGAAGGATGGTGCACCCTCTGGAATGGAAGAGATTTGAAAAGCTTCCTGGGCTTCACATCTGCTGTTGAGGTTCCCAGCTCCAGCCTCCTTTTTTCACAGTTGCCCACCTGGTATACAGCACCCTCAGTGGGAAGATTTGACAGATGATGGTGTTTTTCTGGGCTGTAAAGTGTAAGAGGGATGAAGGAAAGGGACACAAACCTTCGGGTGTTTCTGCGGGCACATAGCACACGATTTTCCCTAAGTCTCCCTTTTCACGGGTAACTAGAGTAGGGTATGAGGAAGTGCTGCCTCCTTGTGGACACATCTCGCAACTGCAACTTTAAAACCACCGGTGCTCAGAACTTGCTCTTCACCAGGCCTGTAGGGCTGTAAACATCCCCTGCCCTCAAGAAACGTCCCAGGGCAGGGCTGTGGAATAAGAAGGTAAAGAAGGCGGACTTCCAAAATGCCAGTTTCAGCAGATACATTATACTTGCACCATTTCAAAGAAGAACAGTAGATTAGATCCCCCAAATCATTAATTATTAGAGAAGTACCCATCCAAAGATCAACGAAGTGTCCCTTGACAGCAGTCAGAATAGCCATCAACAAAAACCCTGCATGCAGTAAGTGCTGAGGAGATCATGGATGAAACACACACACACACACACACACACACACACACCCCAACCTCCTGCACTGTTGTTTAGAACATAAACTTGTACAGGCACTACACAGACCAGTAGAGAGATTTCTTACAAAACAAGGGAGGGATCTATGATTAGATGATCCCACTTCTGGAATATATCCAGAAAAAACAATAATTCGCAAAGATAACTGCACCCCGATATTCATTATAGCACTATTGACAATAGCCATGACCCAGAAGCAATCAATGTCCATCCAAAGATGCATGGATAAGCAACCTGCGGAACATACATACAGTAGAATATTACTCAGCTACAAAATAGCATGACATGCTGCCATGTGCAATAAGATGGGGAAACTCGAGATGATCATGCAATAAGTGAACAGAGAGAGAGAGACAAGAAACATAATAGCTTAGGGTATCACTGATAGGTAGAATCTAAAATTTGATAGGAATGCACTCATTTCCAAAACAGAAAGAGACTCAAGGACTTAGAAACCAAGCTGATGGTTCCCAAAGAGGAAGCATGTGTGGAAAAGGATAAATTAAGAGGTTGAGATGAATATATACACACAACAATATATGATATAGATAATCAATGTGGATTTATAGGGTAGGTCACGGGAACTATACTCAACACCGTCACAATTTCGTAAGACAGTGTGGTGAAATGAACAGTTCATGTCTATCTAGAAATGATTCACTGCTGTATACCTCAAGAAAAAGAGCAGTGTCAGTAAACTATACTCAAGCACGAAATAATAATGTTTTTTTAAAAGGGGGCAGAAATCAAAGCCGCCTATATTCCATCAGGCCTTGGGGACCTGGACAAGTGTTACATACCTGGACTCATTCAGGCTCCATTCCCAAGGCTGGACTGTCCTAGGGCTGTGAGATCTGGAGAGGATGTGCCAGTAAATGAACTTCTTCTGGACCTAGAGTGCCTGGTCCCCCCTTGGGATGGCACCAGAAAGTTTCAGATCCAGTTGATTCTTCCTACAGCTGAACCAAGTGTAGGGCACCTGAAGGATGGTGCAGCCTCTGGAATGGAAGAGCTTTGAAAAGTCCCCTTGTCTGCACATCTCCAGTTGTTGGGTTCCCAGCTCTAGGCTTTTTTCACAGTTGCTCACCTGGCATACAGCACCCTCAGGAAGGAAGTTAGGCAGCTGAAGCTATCTGTGTGGACTGTGAAGGATAAAAGGGATGAAGGAAAGGGATACAAGCCTTTAGTGTTTGTGCTAACACGTTCCACACTCACTTACACCCCAGGACAGACTTTCCCTCTTTTCCTTTTCACCAGTAACAAGAGTGGGGCATAGGGAAGTGCTGCCACCTTGTGGAAATATACAACAACTACAATTTAAAACTTTTCAGGACTTGCTGTTCACAGAGTGACGTGAAAGTTGCTCAGTCATGTCTGACACTTTGTGATCCCATGGACTATAGGGTCCATGAAATTCTCCAGGCCAGAATGCTGGAGTGGGTAGCCTTTCCCTTCTCCAGGGGATCTTCCCAACCCAGGGACTGAACCCAGGTCTCCCACATTGCAGGCGGATTCTTTACCAACTGAGCTCTCAGGGAAGCCCTCACAGGCTGGAAAGGGCTGAAGATATCCCTTGCCCTCAAGGGCAGTAGAAGAAGAATTCGAAAAAGGGCCGACTTACAAGACGTCAGTTTCAGCAAGTACATTGTTCTCGCACCATGTCAAAGAAAAACACCAGTTTGGACGCCCCTACACCACCAGTGATAGAGATGTACCCACCCAAGGGGCTTCCCAGGTGGCGCGAGCGGTAAAGAACACACCTGCCAATGCAGGAGACGTGAGGCACGGGTTCGATCCCTGGATTGGGAAGATCCCCTAGAGGAGGGCACATGTTCTCGCCTGAAGAATCCTATGGACAGAGGAGTCTGGTGGGCTACAGACCATGGGGTCGCAAAGAGTCTGACAAAACAGAAGCGACCAAGCACGCATCACACATCCATCCAAAGATCAGCGACATGTCCCCTCACCGCAGTCAGAGTGACCGTCAGCAAAGACCCTACACACAATAAATGCTGCAGACGTCGTTGACGGGGTGGGGGTGGGGGTGCAGGCAGTAGGCAGATCAGTAGACAGGTTTCTTATAAAAAAAAAAAAAAGAGCTGCCTTATGGTCAGGTAATCCCACTCTTGGATATATCCACAGAAGACTATAACACAGGAAGACAACTGCACTCCACTATTCACTGACGCTCTATGACACCAGTCACAACCCGGAAGCAACCACGATGTCCATCCAGAGATGAATGGGTAAACAATCTGTGGTAATACAGACGAGGGAATATTACTCAGACATAAAATAGCCGGACACACTGCCACATGCAGCAGTTTGGGGGAACTCAGGATGATCACGCAATAAGTGAACCGAGTCAGACAGGAAAGATAACAGTTTAGGATATTACATACATGGAGAATGTAAAATCTGATAGGAATGCACTAATTTCCAAAAGAGAAAGAGACTCAAGGACTTAGAAACCAAGCTGATGGCTCCCAAGGAGGAAACATGTGGGGAAAAGAAGAAATTAGGAGTTTGAGATTAATATATACACACAAATATATATGAAATAGATAATCAACATGGACCTACTGTAGGGCGTACGAACTGTACTCAACACAATCTCATTAAAAAAAGATTGTGAAATTAATAGTTGAATATATATCTAGAAATAAATCATGTTTGCTGATACTGCAAAGAAAAACAACAGTGTAAAATAAACTATACTCAAACATGAAATAATAATGTAATTTTTTAAAAAAGGCAGAAAACAAAGCCTACTATATCCCCTCAGGCTTTGGGGACCTGGGCTGGTGTCACAAACCTGGACCCGTGCAGGCTCCAAATCAAGGTTGGACTGTCCTAAGGCTGAGGGAGCTGGGAGAATGAGCAGCAAATGAACCTCCCTTGGACCTGGAGTGCTTGGTCCACCTCCGGATGGCACCACAAACTCCAGATCCAGCTGGCCCTTCCGACACGTGAGGGTTTCCCAGGTGGCACTAATGGGAAAGAACCCACCTGCCCACGCAGGAGACATGGGAAACGGGTTTGATACTTAGTAGGGTCTGTCTGGTCAAGGCTATGGTCTTTCCAGTGGTCATGTATGGATGTGAGTGTTGGATGGTGAAGAAAGCCGAGCGCCGAAGAATGGATACTTTTGAACTGTGGTGTTGGAGAAGACTCTTGAGAGTCCCTTGGACTGCAAGGAGATCCAACCAGTCCATCCTAAAGGAGATCAGCCCTGGGTGTTCATTGGAAGGACTGATGCTGAAGCTGAAACTCTGACACTTTGGCCACCTCATGCGAAGAGCTGACTCATTGGGAAAGACCCTGATGCTGGAAGGGATCGGGGGCAGGAGGAGAAGGGGACGACAGAGGATGAGACGGTTGCATGGCATCACCGACTCGGTAGATATGGGTTTGGGTGGACTCCAGGAGTTGGTGATGGACAGGGAGGCCTGGCGTGCTGCGATTCATGGGGTCTCAAAGAATCGGACACGACTGAGCGACTGAACTGAACTGAACGGAAGGAAGATCCGCTGGAGAAAGGAATGGCAACTCACTCCAGTATTCTCACCTGGAGAATCCCATGGACAGAGGAGCCTGGGGGGCTGCAGTCCATGGGGTTGCAAAGAGTCGGACACGACTGAAGCGACTTAGCACGCAAGCAGAGCTGAACCAATCAAAAGGCACCCCAGGGATGGTGCACAATCTAGGATGGAAGAGCTCTGAAAAGTCCCCTGGTCTTCACATCTCCGGCTGTTGGGGTTCCCAGCTTCAGCCTTCTTTTTCGTAGTGGCCGCACCCAGATTCACAGCACCCTCAGGAGGGAGGTTTGGCAGATGATGCTATTTCTGTGGACTGTAATGGGTAAGAGGAATGAAGGAAAGCGGCACAAACCTTTTGGTGTTTGCGCTAACACATTCAACACTCATTTACAACCTAGGACCCGACTTTCCCTGGCTCCTTTTTCACCAGTAACCAGGGTGGGGCATGAGGAAGTGCTGCCTCCTTGTGGTTCTGCTCTGCAACTACAACTTTAAAATCACGGCCGCTCAGAACTTGCTCTTCACAAGGCAGGCAGGGCTGTAAACATCCCCGGCCCTCAAAAACAGGTCCCTGGGCAGAGCACAGCCCTTCAAAAGACGGCCAACTTACAAGATGCCAATTTCAGCAGATACACTGTCCTTGCACCATTTCAAAGAAAACCATCAGATTAGATGCCCCAAATAACCGATTATTACAGAAGTACCCCTTCAATAACAACGATGTGTTCCCTGGAAGCAGTCAGAATGGCCCTAATGAAAAATGCTACACAGAATAAATGCCGGGGAGGTCGTGGAAGAAAGGAAACCCTTCTACACAGTTGGTGGATATAAACTGGTATACCTGCCTACAACAGGAGAGACCTGGGTTCGATCCCTAGGTCAGGAAGATCCCCTGGAGAAGAGAATGGCAACCCACTCCAGTGTTCTTGCCTGGAGAATCCCATGGATAAGGAGCCTAGTGGTCTACAGTCCATGGGGCCGCAAAGAGTGGGACACGACTGAGCAAGTAACATTACATTACTACTACAGGCACTATGCTGAGCAGGATATAGGTTTCTTATGAAAAGAAAATGAGAACTACTGTGTGATAAGGCAATCCCTTCTGACTGTGTTTTCATGTGACCCTTCCTTTGTGAGTACACTTCTGCATAAAAGTGACCAGACATATTTGGTTAGGGCCCCGTCATGATGACTTCATTTAACCTGAATAACCTTAAGTCTCGGGACTTCCATGGTGGCCCAGTGCTTAGGAAACCACTTTGCAATGCAGGGGACACAGGTTCGATCGCTGATGTTATGGTACTAAGATCCCACGTGCCCAGGCCCAGAACTACTGAGTCTGCTCGCTGAACAAAAGATCCCACATGATGCCACAAAGATTCCACCTGCTGCTACTAAGACCTGATGCAGACAAATAAATAAGTAAACAAATATTTTAAGAAAAGACTCTACCTCCAAATACAAATTCTTCCCCTATATTTGCTAAGTGTTGATCTTAGGCAAGACACTTATTCTTACAGAAGCTTCTTTTCCTGATCTGTGGTGAATAGCTAACAACAATAAATGTCTCTTGTCTTCACTTCAGTTCAGTTGCTCAGTCATCTCCGACTCTTTGTGACCCCATGGACTGCAGTACACCAGGCTTCTCTGTCCATCACCAACTCCCAGAGCTTACTCAAACTCATGTACATTGAGTTGGTAATGCCATCCAACCATCTCATCCTCTGTCGTCCCCTTCTCCGCCTGCCTTCAACCTTTCCCAGCATCAGGGTCTTTTCCAATGAGTCTTTATGGTCCAAATCTCACAGCCATACATGACTACTGAAAAAACCGTAGCTTTGGACAGACCTTTGTTGGCAAAGTAATGTCTTCGCTTTTTAATACACTATCTAGGTTGGTCCTAGCTTTTCTTCCAAGGAGCAAGTGTCTTTTAATTTCATGGCTGCAGTCACCATCTGCAGTGATTTTTGGAGTCCAAGAAAATAAAGTCTCTCACTGTTTCCATTGTTTCCCCACCTATTTGCCATGAAGTGGGATCAGATGCCACGATCTTAGTTTTCTGAATGTTGAGCTTTAAGCCAACCTTTTCACTCTCCTCGTTCACTTTCATCAAGAGGCTCTTTAGTTCTTCTTCCCTTTCGGCCATAAGAGTGATGTCATCTGCATATCTGAGGTTATTGATATTTCTCCCAGCAATCTTGATTCCAACTGTGCTTCATCTAGCCTGGCATTTCGCATGATGTACTCTGCATATAAGTTAAATAAGCAGGGTGACAATATACACCTTGACGTACTCCTTTCCCTATCTGGAACCAGTCTGTTGTTCCGTGTCCAGTTCTAACTGTTGCTTCTTGACCTGCATACAGGTTTCTCAGGGGGCAGGTCAGGTGGTCTGGTATTCCCATCTCTTTCAGAATTTTCCACAGTTTGTTGTGATCCACAGTCAAAGGCTTTGGCATAGTCAATAAAGCCGTAGAAGTTTTTCTGGAACTGTCTTGCTTTTTTGATGATCCCGCAGATGTTGGTAATTTGATCTTTGGTTCCTCTGCCTTTTCTAAAGCCAGCTTGAACATCTGGAAGTTCATGGTTCATGTACTGTTGAAGCCTGGCTTGAAGAATTTTGAGCATTACTTTGCTAGCGTGTGAGATGAGTGCAATTGTGAGGTAGTTTGAGCATTCTTTGGCATTGCTTTTCTTTGGGGTTGGAATGAAAACTGACCTTTTCCAGTCCTGTGGCCACTGCTGAGTTTTCCAATTTTGCTGGCATATTGAGTGCAGCACTTTCACAGCATCATCTCTTCGTCTAAATCTTGGTAACTGTTCACATACTCAGGAATCACCTGGGCTTTCGTTAAAACATAGATTCTGATTCATCCGATCTAGGATGAACTTGAGATTCTTCATTTCTCACAAGCTCCAGGTAATGCTGCTGTTACCTATTCTGTTGACCACACCTTGACAGGCAAGGTCTAAGTTAGTAGGTACAAAGCATTTAGGATACTGTCTACCACATCAGAAAATCCAAAAAACCTTGACTCTATCAGCATTATTGCAATCGTTCTGATTGTAGATCATTAGAATATGCCTTTGTAGGAATATGATTTTCTAGTTTGTACACCATAGCCCAGCTTTGCCAAACTTCTTTCAGGTCCTCAAAATATACTACTTTTGCACTTGTCCTGGCCATTGAGCTGTTTCCTCTGGTAATCTCTTTATCCTCCCCTCTCTTCAGAAATTCCAGGAAGGTAAGAGTTTATGCTTACGTACTAATGTAGCTTCACATGGAAGGCACAGGGCTTCCCAGGTGGCACTAGAGGTGAAGGACCCACTTGCCAATGCAGGAAACATAAGAGACCCAGGGTCGACCCCTGGGTCAGGAAGATCCCCTGGAGAGGGGAATGGCTAACCACTCCAGTATTCTAGGAAGGAGAATCCCATGGACAGAGGCGGGACACAATCCATAGGGTTGCAAAGTGTAGGACCCGACTGAAGCAACTTAGAAGCACATTCACATGGTTGGCATAGAATAAATACTCAATATGTTTGTGTGATCTATTAGTGAATGAATGCAGGGATGAGTGGGTAGGTGGGTGGATGGATGTCTTGGATGGATGGATAAAAAAGCAGATGTCCCCATTTTTAAGGGATTGTTGACACAGCATTGATCAGTGATAACTTGAATTAATTTTATTCAGCCTGGAATACTCAGACATACTAATCATCTCAAAATCTATAGACCCACTGTTAGGACTAGCCAACCTGTCCCCTTTGGCCCAGCTGAGAAGAATGTTTATGAATAATGGAATCCCTAATTGGGTATTAACATGTGGCAAATATCTGTCCATGATACCTTCCGTGAAGCGGTTACAGACTGAAGCTCATTTAACTTCAACTCCAGTGTAAGCCTCAGATTACAGCTTCATCAGAGTCAGCAATCTCACCCATGTAGAGTGGTACACAGAAAGAAACAAGCAAATACTGAGGACCGGATCTCAATGAACTCACCATCATTACAGGGAAGACACACTACAGTTCTAGTGACTGATCATAGCTTGGCCGCATCATCTTCACAATTCAGAGAAGAGACAGTTTATGATTATTACTAAGATAAAAATAATGAACTTGTTTTCAGCTTGTAAAACATGATCTCATAATTCATCGATCAATTTAAAATAAAATGAATTCTTCCTTTTTGGATTGGACAAACTGAACTCTTATCAGAAATGATGTTACATTTTCAGACAAGAGGGCTTGTATCAAGCTTGATCAATCCTCTGAAAGTATAGTATGCCTTCACAGAAATAACTTGAAAATATATTCTGAGGATTTTATCTTGGTTGGAAGTATAGCACACTCGATTAAGTAGGACAGAAGCCATTCAGCATGTGCCTTGAGGCTTATTAAGTTCCCCAGGACTCTTGATAATGAAGATAAACAGTCTAACCTTTCCTCAACTTGCAACCCTGCTTACCACAATGTCTCATTAGGAAGAAACTCTGTAGGAAAAACATGGATAAATGCGTGCCCTCTACTTTTACACTCTAATTTTCTTTTTACTCCACAATCTGGCTACTTTCTAGAGTCAGAAACAGTGCTTTTGTGAAAGATTTTTGCTACAAAATTCTAAGCTTAGGTTTTAAGAGTTTAAAGTTGCGAACAGGTTGACAGAGTAGCTTGTAATACATTCTATAAACTGGAATTCTTTTTTTAAATCTATTTATTTATATATTTTCCATTTATTTTTATTAGTTGGAGGCTAACTACTTTACAATATTGTGGGTTTTGCCATACATTGACATGAATCAGCCATGGATTTACATGTATTCCCCATCCCGATCCCCCCTCCCACCTCCCTCTCTACCCGATCCCTCTGGGTCTTCCCAGTGCACCAGCCCCGAGCACTTGTCTCATGCATCCAACCTGGGCTGGCGATCTGTTTCACACTTGATAATATACAGGTTTCGATGCTGCTCTCTCACAACATCCCACCCTCGCCTTCTCCCACAGAGTCCAAAAGTCTGTTCTGTACATCTCTGCCTCTTTTTCTGTTTTGCATATAGGTAAACTGGAATTTTTAAGGGACAAATGTTGAGATGCTTTCTAGCACTTACAATAGTTTCTAAAATTTGATATGCAATTATTCCAGGTTCCATTTAAAAAAAAAAAGAAAGGAGAGAGAAGAAAGATATCAGACTATTTATGATTAGAAAAATCTATTACAAAGAAAAACAAAAGTAACAACATATACTGATCATTTCAGTTTGATCATAATAGTAACCTAGTGCCTTGTGTTAATAAGATACAACTGGTGAACTAATAATAATTTGCCTCTGCTTCTCTTGAATAAATCATAGGTGGGAATAAGCCACTGAAAAATCTTGCCTCTGTTCTCCACTTTTTGAGATTAGATGGTCCATTGAGGAATAGGCTCCTGCTTCATTGATAGGAGAAGCAGGGGGGAAGGTGATAAAGCACAGGTGTGGACAGAGAAAAAAATCATCCTTGCTATTTGCAAGAGCCACTGAAACTCCTGAATGGTAACAAGAGCTCTTCTTGAGACTCAGAAGAGTTGAGTCATGATCCAACACCAGACAATATCTAGCTTTGCTCCCAAATAGGCTCTATGTTTCCATGATAGAGCTGAGAATCTGCTGTGCTCCTTGGTCTCCAGGCGTCTGCACATGTTGTTCTTCTGCCTGGTTCACTTCTTCTCTGGCCTTATCAGTCTCACCTCCCTTAACCTCACATTTTTTCTGGATAATCTCTATGTAGGCATCATGACTGTCCTTCTCTGTCCATTCGTCGTCCTCTAAAATGGCACTCATCTGACTTTGCAGTGTGTGCTCAGTCGCCCGGTCAAGTCCAACTCTTTGCCACCCCATGGACTGTAGCCTGCCAGGCTCCACTGACCATGGGATTTCCCAGACAAGAATACCGGAGTGGGTTGCCATTTCCTTGTGACTTCTGGTTTACATATCTGTTTCTCCCTCGAGATAGTATGCTCCTTCAGGGGACAGTGCCACTGTGCAACATTCGAACTCTAGACACTGGTGCAGTCTCTGGAACTTGGAAGACATTCAATAAACAGAAGAAGAAGAATGAATGAATGAATGAACGAGACTTTCTTATATTTAAAGGAAAATTGAGGTATTTCAGGATTCAAATTAAGGTTATATCTGCCACTTCATGTGCTCATTAACTGACAATAATTCAAAGTAATAGGAATATTTCTGATTCCTAATAAGAAATAATCAGAACAATGCAAGTTAAAACCATAGTGTTAATATATCATTTTTGGAAGTCTATTTACATTTATTTTGAGAAGGAAGCAGAGAAACTGTATTCTCATACACTACCCTTGAGAGTTAAAGTTTACATGTTCTATTTGGAAAGATGATTGGCAAGTAAGTAAATGGAAATTCACACATCCTTTTGGCCCATTCATTTTACCATTTTACTTCTCTCTCTCTCTCTCTCTTTGTGCTCAACTTGCTTCATTTGTGTCTGACTCATA
This sequence comes from Cervus canadensis, assembly GCF_019320065.1. Lineage (NCBI taxonomy): Eukaryota > Metazoa > Chordata > Mammalia > Artiodactyla > Cervidae > Cervus > Cervus canadensis. The sequence goes on along the minus strand of NC_057407.1, from coordinate 33,344,524 downwards.
GCCCACCAGGCTTCTCTGTCCATGGGATTTCACAGCTAAGATTTCTGGAGTGAGTTGTCATTTCCTTCTCCAGAGGATCTTCCAGAACCAGGGATCGAACTCCATACTCCATATATATCAGTTCAGTTCAGTCGCTCAGCTGTGTCCAACTCTTTGCCTAACCCATGGGCTGCTGCATGCCAGGCTTGCCTGTCCGTCACCAACCCCTGAAACTTGCTCAAACTCATGTCCATTGAGTCGGTGGTGCCATCCAACCATCTCATCCTCTGTCGTCCCCTTCTCCTCCCGCCTTCAGTCTTTCCCAGCATCAGAGTGTTTTCCAATGAGTCAGTTCTTCTCATCAGGTGGCCAAAGTATTAGAGTTTCAGCTTCAGCATCAGTCCTTCCAATGAACATTCAGGACTGATTTCCTTTAGGATGGACTGTTTGGATCTCCTTGCTGTCCAAGAGACTCTCAAGAGTCTTCTCCAACACCACAACTCAAACGCATCCATTCTTCATCGCTCAGCTTTCTTTATAGTCCAACTCTCACATCCATACATGACTACTGGAAAAACCATAGTTTTGATTAGAAAGACCTTTGTTGGCAAAGTAATATCTCTGCTTTTTAATATGCTATCTATGTTGGTTCTAGCTTTTCTTCCAAGGAGCAAGCATCTTTTAATTTAATGGCTGCAGTCACCATCTGCAGTGATTTTGGAGCCAAAAAAAGTCTCTCACTGGTTCTATTGTTTCCCCACCTATTTGAAATAAAGTGATGGGACCAGATGCCATGATCTTAGTTTTCACAATGCTGAGATTTAAGCCAACTTTTTCACTCTCCCCTGTCACTCTCATCAACAGGTTCTTTAGTTATTCTTCACTTTCTGCCATAAGGATGGTGTTATCTCCATATCTGAGATTACTGATACTTCTCCCAGCAGGCTTGATTTCAGCTTGTGCTTCATCCAGCCCGGCATTTCACATGGTATACCCTGCATACAAGTTAAATAAACAGGGCGACAATATACAGTCTTGACACACTCCTTTTCCAATTTGGAACCAGTCTGTTGTTCCGTGTCCAGTTCTAACTGTTGCTTCTTGACCTGCATGCAGATTTCTCAGGAGGCAGGTAAGGTGGTCTGGTATTCCCGTCTCTTTAAGAATTTTCCACAGTTTGTTGTGATCCACACAGTCAAAGTCTTTGGCATAGTCAATAAAGCAGAGATGTTTTTCTGGAACTCTCTTGCTTTTTTGATGATCCAGCAGATGTTGGTAATTTGGTCTCTGGTTCCTCTGCCTTTTCTAAATTCAGCTTGAACATCTGGAAGTTCATGGTTCATGTACTGTTGAAGCCTGGCTTGGAGAATTTTCAGCGTTACTTTGCTAGCGTATGAGATGAGTGCAATTATGTGGCAGTTTGAGCATTCTTTGGCATTGCCTTTCTTTGGGATTAGAATGAAAACTGACCTTTTCCAGTCCTGTGGCCACTGCTGAATGTTCCACATTTGGTGGCATATTGAGAGCAGCATTTTCACAGCATCATCTTTTAGGATTTGAAATAGCTCAGCTAGAATCCCATCACCTCCACTAGCTTTGTTCATAGTGATGCTTCCTAAGGCCCACTTGACTTCTCAGTCCAGGATGTCTGACTTTAGGTGAGTGATCACACCATCATGGTTATCTCGATTATTAAGATCTTTTAATATAGTTCTTATGTGTATTCTTGCCACCTTTTATTATCTTCTGCTTCTGTTAGGTCCATACAATTTCTGTCCTTTTTTGTGACCATCTTTGCATAAAATGTTCCCTTGGTATCATTAATTTTCTTGAAGAGATCTCTAGTCTTTCCCATTCTTTTGTTTTCCTCTATTTCTTGGCACTGATCACTGAGGAAGGCTTTCTTATCTCTCCTTGCTATTCTTTGGGACTCTGCATTCAAATGGGAATATCTTTCCTTTTCTCCTTTGCCTTTCACTTCTCTTCTATCCACAGCTATTTGTAAGGCTTCTTCAGACAACCCTTTTGCCTTTTTGCATTTCTTTTTCTTTGGGATGGTCTTGATCACTGCCTCCTGTACAATGTCACAAACCCCTGTCCATAGTTCTTCAGGCGCTCTGTCTATCAGATCTAATCCCTTGAATCTATTTGTTACTTCCACTGTATAATCATAAGCGATTGATTGAGGTCCTTTCTGAGTGGTCTAGTGATTTCCCCTATTTTCTTCAACTTAAGTCTGAATTTGGCAATAAGGAGTTCATGATCTGAGCCACAGTCAGCTCCTGGTCTTGTTTTTGCTGACTGTATAAAGCTTCTCCATCTGTGGCTGCAGAGAATATAATCAGTTTGATTTTGGTATTGACCATCTAGTGATGTGCATGTGTAGAGTTTCTCTTGTGTTGTTGGAAGAGGGTGTTTGCTATGACCAATGCATTCTCTTGGCAAAACTCTGTTAGCCTTTGTCCTGATTCATTTTGTACTCCAAGGCCAAATTTGCTTGTTACACCAGGTATCTCTTGACTTCCTACTTTTGCATTCCAGTCCCTCATAATGAAAAGGACATCTTTTTTGGGTGTTAGTTCTAGAAGGACTTGTAGGTCTTCATAGAGCCGTTCAACAGATGGTAAAAAATCCACCTGCAATGCAGGAGATGTGGATTCAATCCCTGAGTTACGAAGATTCCCTGCAGAAGGAAAAGGCTACCCATTCCAGTATTCTGACCTGGAGAATTCCATGGACTCTATAGTTCATGGGGTCACAAAGTGTTGGACACGACTGAACAACTTTCACTATAAATATATATAAATCATTTACTGACATAATTAAGTATATTCACTACAGCATTTGGGGTAATAGCAAAAAATCAGAAACAGCATGAATGTATTTCCAGATGAAAATGACTAAATAAAATTGACTATAATCACAAAAGACTGATATATATAGCAGTTAACATCTTGAAGTATTATAGATAGATCTTAAAAAGCATAATGATGTGGGGAAAAAGCAAATTGCAAGATAATAATTTCTCCATGCTACCATTTGTGTAAATAGACAACTGATAAGCCAAAACAATATATATGGTTTATACAAGTGCATTTATGTTTAAAATATAGGAAGTGGGTTGGAATGATATTCAATGACCCCTTGATAGAGAATGTCTCTGGGAAGGAATATAAGTGATGAGATTTGGGGAGTAGTCAGAGACCTTCATTTTCTCCACGGCACTTTTAACTTCTTTATTTAAAATGAAGTTTGAAGTATAACATTGGCAATGGAAATGTAAGCACTGATTGTTCAGATTATATAGTATATAACTATCTAGGTCTTCTGTGCTGTCCCCAACGATTGTCAGGATAGACAAAGTACGGGCACTAAACAATTCTCTCAGATTTGGAGATGCAGGTGGGAATGAAAGGCCACAGGGTAGTGGAAAGGACAGTATCTAGCCCTACGTGCGGGAATGAAAGGACATCAAGTCAAGATGCCCATACATATGAGATGTCCCTCCTGTTACCCTTAGGGAATGTCATGACAACCTTGCATTATTTAGAGAGGTTCATGAGTACTGTGAAACGAATGACTTGGGAAAAATAAAAGGAAAGTGATTACTACGGAAAGGAAGGAATACAATTGGCAAAATGATGTTGCTCTTGCTGAGATAGAGAGTGGAGAGGCAAACAAGCTGCCTCCCAGGCCTGGTTGTTACAGATAACAGCTGTCTGGATGTAAGAGTCAGTGCACTGAATATGCAAGCAATCAATCAGCAGTCTTAAACTGTGAAACAACAACAAAAAGGCATCCGTAGCACACAGCCCACAAGACAGTCACTGTGCTACCACTATTGACAGGTTTCTTAAAAGGAGATCAAAAGGAACCATATTCCATTTTCTTACAGAGGATGAAAGTGCCAAGGATGAGAAGCATGCAGTGTGTAGTATAGATAAACAAATAGAAGGCTTTCTAACAAGTACATGTTCTGCTGACAGAGAGAAAGAAATAAAGGAGAAAGAAGTTAGGTTGTCAATTGTAAAGAGCACATTAATTAAAATAGACTGTGAATCAGTGCTGTGTCTGTATCAGAGTGCAGTTTTAACAAGATATGAGAAGGGCTCAGAGTGCTGAATGCCTCAGTGGTTTTAAACTGGGACCTTTGAACTCTGTTAATTTATATACTGACTGTCATGAAATTCAGCAAACTGTCAATTGCTATCATAACACTATTGCTTTTACACTGACAGTCAGTGACAAGATTACCCTTCAATAGCAATAGACACGCAGAAAGGTAGAAGGCATTTTATTACAGCAAAAGCACTGGGTTCAGTTCTCGCCTGCCACTGCCCCACCCATCAGTCTGAGTAAGCTGCCCAGCTAACCCGGTTCTCAGACCTGTTACTGGAAGTAGAGAAACCAAAACAACTGCTCCACTAAATCCCTCTCTGCTCTAATATTTTAGAATTTTATTAAACCCATCTAGTATGCTGTGGAAATTAGAAGAAAGAGAAAAGTATTTTGTGAAAGAAAAGGCACTCTTTCAGTCAGTGGTGGAAGATGCATGCTATGGCATTTTATCAATTTCATAAGTAATATATGCTTTTAAAATTAGATATTGCAGAGGGACTCGTGGGTGTTGGAAAAATACTGCATTATAAATTGAATATGGAAATTTGCTGTTTGGCATCTTACTTTCCTTTCTCTGACATATTAGGAAAAAAATTACAAATAGTTCCCCTTTGAATCAGAAATGATCTGAAGATTAAACTCTCTTGGCCTTCAGAGAAATAGAAAATAATTTTGGAGTTACTGATAAATTTGATTCGTGGTTTAAAAGGATATCAAAGTTTATTTTGAAAGAACAAAAGAATTTTTATTTTCCTGAGAGGAAAATGGAATCATTGTGTGAATAGGATTTGGAGAAATGTTATAAAGAAATGGTAATACTGCTGGGGAGTGGTGGGAACATAAAAGGAAGAAAGTGACTAACAGGGAAGAAAGCAGGAAGGAGAATCTCCTTGTGATTGACATGGAATCAAAGAACAGTCGGAAGACCCAGAAGAGAAATTAGATGAAGGTTGCCCCAGAGTCCTGGAATCCACTCCAGTCAGATAATTTGCAGCTGTGATAGCTCAAAATACAGTGAATGAAATCACACAGCCCTTCCCTTATCACTATAGTGCTGAGTTTTCCAGGGTGGTGATCTATTGCATCTTTTTGCTCAGTCATCCCCTAGAGGGCTATTCTTGTGTCTGTGATCAAACCTGCCTCGTGGCCACATCCAGGACTCAGCCCTCAGGAAGCTGACAAGTGAGAAGGTTAGTGGCAAAAAACTTTTCTTTACTTAGAAGTAGATATTGAAGGAACCTGCTTATGTATCTTCTGTTCACATTCCATTGGCCAAAGTTGGTCACATGGCCACATCCAAGTGCAAGGAAGGCTGGGAAATGTAGTCACCAGTGGTCTAGTGGGCAGCCACGTGCCCACATAAAGCTATGCTTACGGCTGCTTCACACTGTTGTGCAGAAGGCAGAAACCAACACAACAATGTAAAGCAATTATCCTCCAATCAAAAATTAACTTTAAAAAGCCAGAAGGATAAAATGGATACTGTCTAGTAAGAAGTTTATAAAGAAGGAAGAGGGTCCACTGCTCAAAAAGAGCTGAGTGGGAAATCTGGCAAAGAGACCTGAAGGAAATATTCTGGGTCTGCAGTAGTCCTGTGAGAGCCACTATTGCCTCAGGACTCCCTGTGACCACTGTGTCCACCTCCTACTTCTTGTTTTCAGGCACTGGCAAAATTTACCCAAGGTGGGTGCAGACTTTACTGCATCAGCAGCTAGAATCTCCCTCACTGACCCATAAGAGGTATGCCTAACTGATCCTGGGACTTTACTTGGGCTCTGATTAACTCGCCCCATGACCTAATTACTAGAAAATCCAGAAGAGAAGTGTAGGGCTCTGGGAGTTTGTGTAGTGATCTACTTGGGAAGTCACGCTGAAATGAATAAACTAAGGACCTGACCATAAGTTGGAATGAAAATTAATAACACCTTTGATACCAATATTTACATAGACATGAATATCACAAAAGCAATCTTCTCATATAATTTTAATGTGATTTAAATGCAGAGTCCATAGAAGGTAGATCAAAAACTATCATAGAGTATGGCAATATTTTCAAATTTCATCCTTAAGTGAGGAATTCTATTGTAGATGCTATTGTGATAGACATTAATTATAGGAAAGGAAATTAGTTTCCTTTGAAGTGTTTTACATATTAATCTCTGGCAAAATTTGAACAATTCTAAATGCAGATTTTTTTCTTACTTCAGTATTAAAATTACTGGGGATTTACATGTTGAATTAGAGAGGTATTTCTTTATGTATAAGTTCCTGTTACATTACTGGGAACAAGAAATAATTTCCTCTGACAGAATGTGTCTGAGATAAAAATGAAATTGTAGTGAGGAAAATTTATTGATAGCTATAGAGAAGGCCAAAGAATATTTCCAAGTAAAAAGACTGCTAAAGGAAAAGCTACACTCTATTTTCATTCATTGTTTTAGTGTGGTAGTAATCCAACAAGAAGAATATGACATGTGTTAACCTCTCCCAAGACTGTTTGAAATTTTATAAAAGGCCACATACAATGCATTTTATGAACGTTATATTTTTGATCTAGACACAGGAAGTGGGTTTTCTTTTTTAATTGGAGGAAAATTGCTTTACAATGTTGTCATGGTTTCTGCCATATAACAATGCAAATCAACCATAATTTTACCTATATCACCTTCCTCCCCTCCTCCCATGCCACCCTCTAGGTCATCACAGAGTACCTGGCTGGCCTCCCTGTGTTATAGAGCAGCCTCTCACCAGCTATCTATTTTACATTTGGTAGTGTAAATATGTCTATGCTACTTTGTTCATTCATCCCATGCTCTCCTTCCCCCACTGTGTCCATAAGTCCATTCTCTATATATGCATCTCCATTCCTTCCCTGATTGAGGGCACAGGAAGTGGGGTTTCAAGGTCTGTTCTGCTATGTGATATTCTCTTTGACTGCTTTTGCTTACTAATTCCCCAGCTTAGAAGTCTGATCCTTCCCAAGGTAGGAGCCAGAAATTGACGTTCTCAACCTCTCTTGAAGCTAGAATGGAGGACTGTAACATATGATCTACCAAGCAGATACACACATATCAGTCTTCTAGTATAAAACTTTAACCTCAGTAGTAGATATCATGCTTGATCCATTTCTGCCATGATAGTTGCACATCTCATCGCCCCTGTTTCTGGCGATCCCACTAGCAGAAATTCTAGTCTCATGGGTCAGAATCCAGTGTAGTATTCATGGCCAAGGGAGCTGAGCAGTTGTGAGTGTGATTTGGATGTTCCTTCTGGATCCATAAGAGAAGGGGGTGACAGAAGATGAGATAGTTGGATGGCATCACTGGCTGCATGGACATGAGTTTGAGCAAACTTTGGGAGACAGTGAAGGACAAGGCTTCCCTGGTGGCTCAGATGGTAAAGAATCCGCCTGCAATACAGGAGACCTGGATTCAGTCCCTGGGCTGGAAAGATCCCTTGGAGAAGGGAATGGCAACCCACTCCAGTATTCTTGCTTGGAGAATCCCATGGACTGAGGATCCTGGCAGTCTACAGTCCACGGGGTTGTAAGGAGTCAGACATAACTTAGTGATTGAACAATAACAACCTGGATCCATAGCCAGGTTTTCAGTCCCTGATAGGGAAGGTGAGTTACATAGCATCTTTCTATTTAGACTAATAGCATACCTCACTCATTAGAAAAACATGGGCTACTAGACCTAACTATTTACATATACATTTGGATCTGGATCTACAAATTATAAAAGGGTGAAAAAGTATTTTACACTCAGATATATTTTAAAAAGAACATTAAATGTGTATGTGTGTATTATTAAGTGTGTGGACTGGTTTCCTTGTCTACAATAGAATTATACCACAGCGGGAGCCCTGAAATTCCTAGTAAAGGGAAAATAGGTCTGATTCCTTCTAGCAATACTAAGTGATACTGAGCACATCTTTTCACTTATCTGAGTCTCAATGAACTTACCTGAAAAATGAATAGAGAAATAAATACACAAATAACATACCTGTCTGATTTATGCTACTGCCAGCTGGCTGTGCTGGTACTTGACTCTTGGCTTCATATTCGCCCTTCTGTGGCCTTTTCTGTTTTGCAAGGGGGCCAAAAGTCTCAAAACTACATTTCCCAGATTTCCTTGGTGGCTAGCTTTCATTCAGATGACAGCAAAAGGAGGAAGTGACAGGAAATTGGAAGGTGGAAGAATGAAAGAAGGAAGGAAGAGGTAGTCTCAACAGTAGCAGCAGACAGTTCTGGGACCCTGGATTCATACTCAGTCAATGAGCCTGTGCCAGCAGCAGCCACAGGCCCAGCAGGCGCCATGGCAATGCAGTGACCGTGGGGAAGGCGGCTCCAGGAAACTGCGAGCCTCAATACTGCACAAGCATCGGCAGGAAAGCAGGCCCCTATCTCAACATGGTGGGACCGCAGTCATTCCAAGCAACAGTTGGAGCAACAGGTGATCCAGTAGCCCCAGGGAAACATCGATCTTGAGCTCTGGACTGCATTCATCCCTAAGGGCAATACCAGCTTCCCATAGTTGCTCATTTATTAGTAACTTCATCTTTCCCTCTCACTCTTCAAGCCCTCCCAACACCTTTGCAAAGGTTTCTTTCTATCAGATCTCCTCTGCTTTGTAATGCTTGTGGTTCTTGTTTATCAGGCTATACATTAGTCAAAATCAGACAAAAGGAATGTTATCTATTTTGAAGTTTCTATGAAGGCTTATCGTTTCAAAATTAGAGACAACCGGTAGGCACTTGGAGTTTCTTACTGAATGTGTCATGACACCAACAGACTTTCATTTTGATTGTAAAAGAATACATTCTGTCAGATCAACACTCTCATCAAGACCACCTAGAAAAGCTGATAAAAGGAAACACAAAAAGTATGACTGAAACCCCTGAGAACATTGTGATGCAGTCAGGATGTCAGAAGCCAATATCTTGGAATGAAGTAAACTGATTGAGGGAAGCCTTAATTTTGCCCCAGCACCCACGGAATCTGCCAGCTCTTAAATGGCATAAAGTGAGAGATTTTGCAGTCAGTAAAAGTCTACTGGTAGAGCACCCAGCCATCTCATGAGAATGGGTAGAAAACAAGGAGGGGTTAAGTCCTACAGAGAAAGAAGGTGCACAGAAGAGACCCCAGTATGTTTTGCCAGTGTCTCCTGAGATATCATCCAGTTCATAAGAGGAGCATGACAAGAAGCTAGAGGCTGAGGAGAGAATGACTAAAAAGTGATTTCAGTGTGATAGAGAGAAGAAAATTGGAGTTCAGGACAAGCAAGTAGGGAATATTTTAGTAAACATCTCAGGTGTTCAGCTGTAGCCCCTGTAGAGCTGACAATGATTGCAGGTCATCAAGTCACCACAGACCCTGACTGAATTTGAGGTAATCTGTTCTTACTTTGGCTGCCTGCAGAGTTTAAATTTTTTTTTTCATTCACCATGTCTGGTATTAAATAAATCAATTAATTGAATCAAGAAAAAACAAAAAAAATTTACACAATATCAACTAAATCATACACATTCCAGATATTAGAGTTATAACTTAGGGATTTTAGAATAATTATTATGCTCAAGAAAAAAAATGAAAGACTTTCACCAAGATATTCTGGACTGAAGTATGGAGTTAGGAAAAAAAAGAATGGAAAATATGGAAAGGAGAATAAAAAATAAATAAAAGGTGACATACGTAAGTACAATTGGCATTGAAAATATCCAATCCAAAGGAAAAGATACAAATGAAAAACTACAGTGACCAAGGTGTTTTCAAATCTAATGGCATCAAGAACCACTATAAACCACAAGGAAACATATGAAATAGAACCACACCTTGGCCCATCATAATAAAAAGAATGAAAATACAAATCGGTAATAAATTTAAAAAGTCTTAAATGAAGCCAGAGGGAATTAAAAAACAAAATGGACAGTATTTTCAGAGTAGCATCAACAAGGGTGCTAATTTTTCAATAGAAAAAAAAAGAAGAAGAAGAAACAGAGAAAAGTAAAAGACCAGAAGACAAACAACGACACCGTTAAAGTGCTAAAAGAAGTAACTATAACCTAGAATTCTATATGCAGAGAAAATAGAGAAATAAGGTAAAATGAATAGATATTTTGAGACAAAATTTGGAATAGTTTGTTCTCACCAGACTCCCACTAAAAAAAAACTTAAAAAGAGAGTTCTTTAGGCAGAAAACAAATTGTCTTAGATTATAATACAGAAAGTCAGGAAGCTATGAAGAAAAATGAAAAGTATAAACATTTAGTTAAATACAAAATAGTATCACATTTCCAAAATGATAATAATAATAATATTTTAATCATTTAAAATATATGCTGAATTAAAATTAAGGACCACAAATATAGAAAAGGCAGTTCATGTGTTCAATGGTCCTGTTATTGACTGGGAAATAGTAAAAGCACTATTTTATAATAGACTCTAGTAAGTCAAATATGCACATTACAATATCTAGGACAATCCACAGGAAGAATAATAAAGAAGTATATAATTACAAGCTAACAGAGGGAGTGGATGAATAAATCCTTTTTTCTAGTCTAAAAGAAGGGGAGTTAAAGAGTAAAACGACAATACAGTGGGATGAACGGAAGAGGAAATGACACCAAGTAAAGCAGTGATTAATTAAACAAAATACTCCTGATAGATGGTAAAGTTTGCCAGTTTGGATAATAAAACAAATTACATGCGATCTAAATATGAGGACATGGATGCACTGAAACTGAGAAGATATAAAAAAGTAAATGATGTAAAACATTAATAGAAAGAAAACTGATGCAGCAATACTATTATCTGACAAAGGAGTCTTTAAGCCAAAAAGTATTGGGGGGAAATTTTAAAAGCCACATTTCTTGTGATAAAAGGTTCAACACCAGCAGATACAACAGTTGTCTGATATCTATTTACTTCAAATTGCCTGGTATTTCCTCTCCTACATCTTATTTGATTTGGAGTAAACTGTGATGGGTCAGAAATGAAATTATTTTTAAACTCCACTATTCTTTCAGAACAGAGTCAAAGACCTCAATGTTCATCTTGAAAACACTGTCTCTATGGGGTACTTAAGGGTTTCCCTGATAGCGCAGTTGGTAAAGAACCCATCTGCAATGCGGGAGACCTGGATTTGATCCCTGGGTTGGGAAGATCCCCTGGTGAAGGGAAAGGCTACCCACTCCAGTATTCTAGCCTGGGGAATTCCATGGACTGGATAGTCCATAAGAGTCGGGTACTTATTACATTAAAAAATTGTTTCTTAGATGATTCTTTTTTCCTAGAAAAAATTAAAAGACTAAAAATTCATAACTTTCTTGGAGCCCTTAAACTAGTCAGAAAAGAATAAAAGGAAAAGCAAGTTAAGAGATAATAATTTTACAAAAACAGTAATCTCTTGTTCTGACTCAGAGTAGGGTATTTATTCCTTGTAGAATGATTGAAAATAAAGAAGTAAAAAGAAGTATATCAAATGTTAAAAGTCACCTCCAAGACTATCTTAAGCTGAACCCATGGGGTTTCCCTGGTGGCCCAATGGTAAAGAATCCATCCATCAAAGCAGGAAAGGAAGGTTCGATTCCTGGGTCAGGAAGATCCCCTGGAGAAGGAAGTGACAATCCACTCCAGTATTCTTGCCTGGGAAGTCCCATGGACAGAGGAGCCTGGCGGGGTAGAGTCCATAGGTAGCAAAGAGTCGGACACTGCTTATAGACTAAACAACAACAAAGCGGAAACCATAAACATAGTTGCTTATTTTCTTCAAGATTGTTTGAGAAAGAATGTGTGAATCATATTAAATATACAGTTGTTTTATTTATTTTTTACTATATGGAGAGGGAACATATCTGTATTCACTAAGTCACTTTTTTTAATATATAAACTTTGAAGACTATATTGTATTTCCCATTTGATCCTCCAAATGTGTGTCACATCTTCCTACATGGATTTCTTTCTCTGAGGCTAATCTCTGAGGAGATAAAACAGTTTCCTTAACCTCTGGATTCAGAGGGAAGGACAGCAAATAACAAAGCCAGAGCTCATGGAATTTTATTCCACTTGTCTCTCCTTGCTGGGTCAGCTCTGACTGACTGCTCTCATCAGAGACTTTCTCTCCCTCCAGATTCCCATTTATTGCTTCCTCCCCATTCCATTGTTGGATTCCTCATGGTTTACTTTCCCACACCTTTATTAGCCCCTCTTCAAATGGCTTTAGCTAGTGAAAACTATCTGTTTTCTTCAGGGTCCCTGGCTGAAGCAACATGCCACTATTGGACTGTATCTTTATTTATTACACTATTTTCCTAATACTTTGCATTTAGGCTTTTCTTGATTATTTTGAATCTAAATACTGCGGTAATGAAGATGCTTATGTGCACAGTTCTAGGGGGCAGCTTTGGTTATCTTTAAATTATATTTTCTGATTGCTGATATGTAGAAATGCTTACTAACATCCACCAACACTGATAAAATCTTTTATTATTTCCAATTTAACTGTGGATTTTCATACATTTTTATGAAGATAATCATATGAGCTATAATTAAGATTTTGTTTCTTTCTTTCCAATCTAGCTGCTTCTTATGCCTGTTTTGTATCTTACTGCACTGCCTAGGACATATAATAAAATGCTGACTGCAAGCAGTATTAATGGGCAATAATTTCTTCCTGATTTCAAAGGAAATGCCTATATTTCATCATTAAATATAAACTATTGCTTTAGGATAAATTTCTAAATGTTGAATTATTCAAGCAATAGAACTGTTTTTAGCTTTTCTGGTATATATCATGAAATTTGGTCCCAGAAAAATTACAATATCTTGCATTATTGTCAATATTTTCTGAAAATGCCCTTTTCCATACAATCATGCCAACATTGGGGGTGAATTATATTTCTTTTGTTTTTTATTACCTGATTTTTTTAAAGTTATGACTCATTATCATTGTCATGATAAATATGTAAACATTACAGAAAAATAAAATCTCCCTTCACCCTTCCTGATATTTCCATTCTCATCTGCTAGAGATAACCATTCCCAAACTAATTTACTAATCTGTAATTATTTGTTTAAAAATAATGTCTGCATTTTATGGTACCTGTTTTAGGAGATTAAATTAGTAAATTATTATTTAGAGGGAAAATATAATTATAACTCCTAACTTCTTGATGAGTTTATAAAAAGGCTATTTGATCCATGCTAAAATGTATTTATGCAATGCTAAAATGACAGAAACTGAAAAAAAAATAATTGAGGTGCACAACTGAACATTACTCTCTCATTTTTCAAATGAAAAAAATGAGTTTCATTAACATGGGAGACATAATTCTCAATTAGACAACAGATCATACAATTAAGAATGCAGACCCAGTCCCAGTGAAGACAAATAATCTTTGTTTGTTCCATGGTCATGCCTAAACCCAAATGTACTACAAGGAAGAAAAAGGATTAAGTTTCTGCTGATAGTCGAAAATATGATTGTATACTTGACAATGTATTTTGTTTACTGTAAAACCACTTCACTAGTTTCTAAACCCATGAAACTATATTTTCTATTTTAAAGTATTTCAGAAGCACTTTAATCATTGAGATACATTTTTCTTCCATGTATAAGTGAGAGTTGGACTGTAAAGAAGGCTGAGTGATGAAGAATTGATGCTTTTGAACTGTGGTTTTGGAGAAGACTCTTGAGAGTCCCTTGGACTGCAAGGAGGTCCAACCAGTCCATCCTAAAAGAGATCAGTCCTGGGTGTTCACTGGAAGGACTGATGTTGAAGCTAAAACTCCAATACTTTGGCCACCTGATGCGAAGAGCTGACTCATTGGAAAAGACCCTGATGCTTGGAGGGATTGGGGGCAGGAGGAGAAGGGGACGACAGAGGATGAGATGGTTGGATGGCATCACACACTCAATGGACATGAGTTTGGGTAAACTCCGGGAGTTGTTAATAAACGGAGAGGCCTGGCGTGCTGCAGTCCATAGGGTTGCAAAGAGTTGGACATGACTGAGCGACTGAACTGAACTGATGAGCTCTTAAAATTACTTTAGAGATGAGCCCCAAGTTTGGGTCATTTTTCTCTAACGTAAATGCTAGAAGCTAAACTAATATGAACTAAAAACAAACCATTCCAATCTACCTGCTACATATAGTTTTCCAAAGTGAGATGTTTGTTCCCTAGCTCCATAAATGTAAGTCATAAAAAATACTAAATGTGGACAGCTTTACTCCACCTGAAATTTACATTAGGTAGTCACTGGTCTATGGAAGGTACAATGTCTATGAAAGAACTCATCAAAAATATAGATATAAAACATACACCTGCCTTTGTTCTCAGCAGGCTGTATGACTTTCATCTCATCCCATAAATAATGGAGGCATCAGCACATCGATCTGCACACAATAACAAATCTCATCCTCTTGGTAATTGTAAAAACACTGAAGCCTGTTATTGACCTTGTGTAAAATATAGGCATGGGACAAACACATGGAGAAACTTTTTGTCTGCCTGTATTCACTTCTAAAGCCCCATCACACACTTTGAAAACCATTAAACTAAAAGTCAGTGATGTGAAAAGACAGAGGAAAAATATATTATCGAATAAAGCAAAACAGACAAGTTAAATCAAAAGATGCATTCAACCACACCATGTCACTCAATGTTCCTATTTTCTTTGCTTAAGTTATTTTTGAGAGATTTGCATTAGGGGAAGGCTAAAATCTTAAGATCTCAAAGCTATGACTTATATACTATTACTTCTCACATTCTTTTACTTTGCTAGCTCATTTTGCAAATGAATAGTTTCTATGGATGTATTTTCAAAGTGTGAAACTTTCCCTACATTGTAAGAGGGCACATAGTCTAGTTGCGTTACACTGAAAATGATCAGCAAATACTTCTTGCAAATGATCACCATTTGCAAGTAATCATTTTATCCTCATCCTGTTCTCTGTCAGGGCTCATTGTCCATTGCCCTGGGGAGTATAATACACATACATTATCAATAGATGACATAAAAATACTGTCATTAAATCTTCCAACAAACAAAGTTTAATAATTACCATAATAGCCTGGAAAAGGGAGAGAGAAATATAAACTATAGCAGGGAAAATAGGCATTTTAGTGTGAAGTCGCTCAGTCATGTCCGACTCTTTGCGACCCCGGGAACTGTAGCCCACCAGGATCCTCCGTCCATGGGATTCCCAAGCAAGAATATTGGAGTGGGTTGCCATTTCCTTCTCCAGGGGATCTTCCTGACGCAGGGATCAAACCCAGGTCTCCCGCTTTGCAGGCAGACGCTTTAACCTCTGAGCCAGCAGGGAAAATAGGCATTTTAAAAGAGGTCAAATTTGAGCTGGTTCATCAAGATTGGAGTTGGAACTATGGTTGTTGTGTTGTGTTAGTTGCTCAGTCCTGTCTGACTCTTTGCGACCCCATGGACTGTAGCCCACCAGGTTCCTCTGTCCACAGAATTATCTAGGCAAGAATACTGGAGTGGAGTGCCATTTCCTTCTCCAGGGGATCTTCCCAGCACAGGGATTGAACATGCATCTCTTGAGTCTCCTGCATTGGCAGGCAGATTCTTTACCACTGCATCAGCTGTCAAAGATGGATGGAGAAGACAACAAAGACTCTTCTGTCCACAACAGACAAGTGGAAGAACACAGTATAAGTGGAAATGTACATGAACTTAACATGTGTTTCAAGGACAAGATGAGGGATTTATATGGGGTCAAAAGATATGAAAGAGGTCTGAATTTGGATGAGGAATATAGTGACCAACTATTAAAGGTTTTCAAAATAGGCTGAGTAGTCTGGATTTGACCAGAAAGGTGAGGGTGCACAGTTATTCAGAATGTGAGCCTCAACCTGCCCTTCCCTGCGTGCCTGCCTGTTAAGTCACTCTCTTTGCCGCCCTGTGGACCGTAGCCCACCAGGCTCCTCAGTGCATGGGATTCTCCAACAAGAATACTGAAGTGGGTGGCCATGCCCTCCTCTAAGGGATCTTCCTGACCCAGGGATTGAACCTGCATCTCTTACTTCTACACTGGCAGGTGAGTTCTTTACCACTAATGCTACTTCAGAAGTCCCCCACTCTTCCACTAGGCATCAAATTTTTGAAGAGTTTATTTAGAGCACTTCAAGGTTCATAGCAAAACTGATGAATTGGTACAGAGATTTCCCATATGCACAAGCAGAGGCTCCTCCATTATCAACGTTACCCACCAGAGTGGTACATTTCTTACACCTGAGGAATTTATATTGCCACATCATTTCATTCAAACACCCAGCATTCCTTGGCTTTGTTCTCAGTGTCATACATCATATATGACAATTTGATCAAAGGGCTCCATCTCCCTGAGGCTAGAAAGAAACTTAGACTCTTTAATTCTTGGTACTAAGAAATTACCACAATTTTCTCATCAGATCAAATGCCTTTTACCATCTTGGATATTGGAAGCCATTTGAACCAGAAAGCCAACAGGTAAGTGATATGAAATGATATGAATGATGGGTTGGGTTATAGGAGGTAGAGTTAATTAATCAATTAAAATATTGTTAAAATTATTGAGACAGTGGATCCTGAAAATATTTAAAGGTGAAGGATTTAATAGAGGGTGTGCTGAAGGATGGGAATAGAAAATCATGAAAAGGGCTGAAAAGGGAAATAGCATAAAGAGAGATAGAAGGGTTCACTTAAAGCAGGTGGATGAAAAATTTATTTTAGCTAAAATAATTAATTCCACAAATATTTACTAGGAATCTAACATTTATCAGCATAGGGCTAGAACATTATAAAACTTATCTGAACTAATTCTTATAAAATCACTACTATTTTTTTGTAAAAGATGAGGAATGACTCAGAGAAATTAAAAAAAAAAAAACTTGTCCCATATTCTTTCAGCTCTATCATGCATCTTCTCTTTCAGATAAGATGAAATATAAGAGAAAGATGAAAAAAAACTTGCTTAGTTGTATTTACATTAAAAATATTGATGAGGAGTTACTAATCAGCAGTTTAATATTATGAAGAATTTAGCATGACAGAAATATTTTCATTACTCTCCTTGTTTTGAAAATTAAAATTTCTTTGTACTCTAAGTATAAAAAATCTGTTAACCTTAATTAGTGATAAACCTGATACAATTAAACTTAACTTTCAAAATTAAGGAAGGTTTGAGAAAAAGTAATCTCATCTAATGGGTAGTAATAGAACATTATCAAAGGGAATGAAATACATTGTATGTGGAGCCCTCTAAACTATGTTTATAGCGCTACTTATTTGGATCATTCAGAAAATATAAATACCGAGAATTTTTTCCTGAGTATTTTTGCTTTTCTTCTTGCTGTTTCAAAAGATTAAGCCAATTGTGCATATTTTATCAAACATTTGTCCATTCCCCATTTCACAATGTCTGGAAATATGCTCAGTTAATATTTGTTGGCTGAATGACTGACTGGCAGGCTGTTGGACCAGAGATAATATTTTTTGACCTAGAAGAAATAATTAGCTAAACAGTTTAGAATAATGTCATTCTTTTGTTTGGGATTCTACAGGCTCACTATTTCATTAAGTACTTTCCCACATTCTTAAAAGAAGCTCAAGATCCATCCCTATGCCTACCCACACCTTCTTTTCTGACCTCATCTCCACCTCTCTCCCTCTTAGTCTCTCCAGCCCAGTCACACTGGTCTTCTTGCTATCCTCAAAAGGTCACACATGTGTATATCTATGGTGGAGTTTGCTGTACCATTTTCTCTGCCTGGAACATTCTTCCCATTTTCTTTCTTCCTTTAAGTCTTTGCTCAAATCTCATCTTAAAGAGACCTATAGGAGCACCTTATTTAATTGTGCTACTAGTTGCCACCTCTAGCCCTTAGCATTTCTATTATTTTTCTCTGTTCTTTTCTTTTTCCTATACCATCTGATGGATCAGATGGTAAACAATCTGTCTGCAATGCAGGAGAGCTGGGTTTGATCCCTGGGTGGGGAAGATCCCCTGGAGAAGGGAATGGTAACCTACTCCAGTATTCTTGTTTGGAGAATCCCATGGACAGAGAAGCCTGGCAGGCTACAGTTCATGGAGTCACAGAAAGTCGGATATGACTGAGCAATTAAGACTCATATTTTCACTGTCATAGCACTCATCACATTTTAATATTGCATGTGGTTCATTTAGAAATTAAATTTATTACTTTCCTATTATATTTACAAGCCCAGCGAAAGTGGGAATCTTTATTTTTCTTGTTCACTGATGTATCCTGGGTATCCTGAAGAAGCCCTATGTCCAAAAATATTTTTCAGATGAGTGAATGAATAAGTAATAATAATGGTTAATGCTTTCCAAGAGCATCTACTTTCTAAGAAAAGTAAATGTTAAACTGCCTACTAAGCATGATTGTGATTTTTTTTTTCACTTAAGGAAAAAAATGAGGAAACTGAGATTTCAGTTGAATAGTATGCCCAGACTTTCATGGCTAGTAACTAAATGTCTAACTGCAAATCTCTAAATCCTCTCTACAGGTTGCTGAGACTAGAACATACCAAAAAACATGCTAGCTCTTTGCTCTTAGTGAAGACATATCACCATCCAAAGATAAGGATTAAAACATGGAAGCTATTTGCAACAGAAGGTAAGTCCTCTGGGGAATGATGCTGTAATATGATCAAATTTATATATTTTTATTCAAGATTGAATCAAGCTCTATAGCAATATTCCCAGGAGGAGAATAAAGGAAATTTTTTCTAAACTGTGTGACTATTTTCTCCATCTTTCTTTTGCTGCTAATTATACTTGGATTCATAAGCTAAAAACTTACTCAAAACATATATGTAAGTTTATCAATTCTTTCACACTCAGAAAAACTGCACAATGATTTCATGCAATGTCTTTATAACAATAAGGTTAATTATCATTCTAAAATATTTCAATGATTTTCTATTTTAAAATTTCATTTTTGAGACAAATAGAGCTTTTCTGTCATGCTACTCAATTATTATAACCCTCTTTCTGCCTCACTCAAACTGGGTGTCAGAGGTCAGTTAAATTTTTTTAAAAAATTATTTTATTTTTTAACGTTTGTTTTCGTTTATTTACTTTTAGCCGTGCTGTCTTCACTGTTGCAGGGGCTTTCTCTAGTTTTGGTGAGGGGGTCCTCTCTGGTTGCAGTGCACGACTTGCTCATTACAGGCTCTTGTTGCAGAGCACAGGCTCTAGGGGGCGTGGGTTTAGTGAGCTCAGTCGTTGCAGCTTCTGGGCCCTAGAGCACAGACTCGGCAGTTGGGGCACACAGGTTTAGTTGTCCCGAGGCATGTGGGATCTTCCTGGATCAGGGATGGAACCTGTGTCTCCTGCAATGGCAGGTGGATTCTTTACCATTGAGCCACCAAGGAAGCCCTTAAAAATGTTTTAAACCTGTCAAGAACATCCTTGAAGTTCCAGTAGCTTAGAAATCTCTTAACTGTTCAATCTTCTGACAGTAATAAAACATTTTAAAATGCAACACAACCTTAAAATGAGGTTGTAGCAAGAGAGAAAAATCCCCAACTTGTAAAAATCTCTAAACTACAAAAGTTTCCATTAAAAAGCAACAAGAAAAAAGTACATTTTAATTTGAGGCAATTGCAGCATATGACAAAATGGAAAATGGTTCCACTGTGAAAGGCAATCTTCCCTTTGTCAAAGCTCTGACAAGCCAAAGATGACTTACTTATTGATCTTTCTCTTTGTAAAATAAAAGAATTGTCTAAAGAAAGGAAAAAAGAAGGTAAAGAGTTAAGCAAGCTTCATTAAAAAAATTAATGAAGGCAAAGATAATTTACCAAAAACTTATGGTATACGATGTGCATCAAAGAAAAACACTTATGTTTTCAGTTGTGATAAGTGGAGACATTTATTTTTGTATTTTGGAACACTGCTTCTTTCCTTTTATAGGGAGACTGTACCACCTTGAAAATACTGTTTTGGAGGGACTGCTACCAAAAACTACTTACTCTCCTTCCCTCCCCCACTAGTATGCTCCTTCCTTCTTTCCTTCCTTCCTTCCCTCCCTTCTTTCTTTTTCATTCTTTCTCCCCTTCTTTCTTTCTCTGAGTTCATTCTTAAAATTACATAAAATACATAAAATAAAACTGATCATTTTAACTATTTTAAGTGTACAGTTCTGTGGCATTAAGTACACTCACATTGCTGTGTAACAATTGTTTTTTTACACTCATAAATAAAATACCTTACTATCGTCCCAGGCTTCCCAGGTGGCACTAGTGGTAAAGAACCAACCTACCAATGCAGGAGACATAAAGAGACGCGGATTGGATCCCTGGATCCCTGCGTCGGGAAGATTTCCTGGAGGAGGGCATGGCTACCCACTCCAGTATTCTTGCCTGAAGAATCCCAAGGACAGAGGAACCTGGCGGGTTACGGTCCATAGGATCTCAAAGAGTTGGACATGACTGAAGTGATTTAGCATGAACACACACACACTTTATCATCTCACCTGCTTTATCATATCTTGTTCACCTGAGTCATATAATAGGAAAGTTAAGGTCAGGGAGAAAGGTTTTAGGGCATTCTATAACCACATGATTTTAATTTCCCAAGTGAAGTATGTGATATAAAAACATTGACGAGCCTGGCAATTAAGACATTTTGTTTGCCTTTACTTTTTTTTTGCCTTTTTTGGGTAAACTCATGTAAATCCCACCACTCTATTCCAAAGTGTGTCCCTTGGATTATCAGTTCTGGGGATGTTGTAGGTGTTGCCCAGAAAAGGAATACATGACCAGATAATTTTGGACCCACTAGGTTAGCAGATTTCCTCTGCAGGAGTTTCTTAAAACATCTCATTTGTTGATGTGCATTGTAACTCCAAGTAAGAAAGGTGATCTGCACGTTTTACAAAGGTATTTAACCATTGAACTGTGATATTACTTGAGAATATTTTAGGTCTACTTCGCAATGGAGAATACTTTGAAAAACATGAGAATCTCTTCTACAGATGTGTCATGCAGATTTTTACAGTATCATTTGGTACTTAAAAAAAAATGATAAAAAACCTTTTATTTTAATGTTTAGTCATTCGGAAACCTGCCATCATTTTTCACATCCACCATCTGTCCTGAACTGCCCACTGGTTACCTCAAAACTGTATCTTTCTGCCATCTGTTCATCTAATGTTTTTACTCTTGAAATTGTGTGTGTGTGTGTGCTCAGTCGTGTCCGACTCTTTGAAACCCCATGGACTGTAGCTTGCCAGGCTCCTCTGCCCATGGGGTTTTGGCAGGAATACTGGAATGGGTTGCCATTTCCTACTCCAGGGGATCTTCCCGACCCAGGGATCGAACTCGCATCTCTTGCATCTCCTGCATTGGCAGGCAGATTCGTTACTACAGAAACTGTACTTCCCTTCAAAAGTGGCTATGGCAGGAAATATATATATATATATAGTGAGAGAGAGAAAAGAAATTCATTATTTAAATCTTAACAAACAGAAAACCCAAAGCATACTGAGGGAAGCCTTGCAAGTGAGGTGGCTCAGGAACTCTGCGTTGTGGCAGGTGTCAGGAAACTCTAAGGAGGCCATTGCAGCAATCCCTCTGCAGACTTTCCTCCCAGTGGCCAGCACTGGACATGTCTTCACAGGGAGCGATTGATCACTCTTCTGTTTAATACTGTGTTCACGTGTCCTCCTCACCCACCAAAACCCACCTCTGCTTTAAAGAAAAGACTGATTTTTCCAGCCCCTAGGAGGAGATCAGAGTGTTCAGTTAAACCTCTGATTAAGGAGGAGAATGGGTCCCAGACCCCAGCCGGTGCCAACAGAACATTAGCTCCCAAGAAAAACAGTCTTCAGCTGCTTAAGATCACTGGCTTTTCTCTTAAATTTGGGTCTTCTGCAAAGTCAACACAGAACCACCAACACATAGTAAGAATAACAGAACTTTGTGCATATAACAGAACTTTTTACCTATCTTTACTTATAGCATATTCTGTGGTAGACAAAAAGACATGCAAACCCACTGGCATTGGAAAAGGCTTCATTTTTTAAAAAAATTATTTATCTGTTTGGTTCCACTGGGCCTTAGTTGTGGCACGTGGGATCTATCCATTCCAGTTTGGGGATTGCTCTCTCTCTCTCACTTTCTCTCTCTCCATCAAAACTTCTGTTTCTTCCCCTCTCTCCTTGGCTTAGTCCCTCTTTCAGATTCACTAACCATCCTTTCAGCATATTTTCAACAAGAAGCACAATCAGTTCTGAAAACAAAAGTGAGAAGAACAGGGAAGGTGGGGTATGTAAAGGCAACATCTGCTTTGGGTGTTATGACAAAGTATCGTGGATTGAACTGTGTCCCCAGAAGATATGTTGAAGTACCTAATCTCCAGTACCTGTGAATATGACCTTATTTGAAAATAAGTGCCGTAGTGAAAGTCGCTCAGCCATGTCCAACTCTTCATGCCCCAGGCCAGAGTACTGGAGTGGGTAGCAAGAATTACTGGCATGTTTTGCCATGTCCTACACCACGGGATTTTCTCAACCCAAGAATTGAACCCAGATCTCCCACATTGCAGGCGGATTCTTTACCAGCTGAGCCATCAGAGAAGCCCAAGAATACTGGAGTGGGTAGCCTATCCCTTCTCCAGCAGATCTTCTCGACTCAGGAATCGAACTGGGGTCTCTTGCATTGCAGGCGGATTCTTTACCAGCTGAGCTACCAGGGAAGCCCTAAATCCAATGACGCATATCCTTATAAGAAGATAGAGATTTGGAGACACAGCGGGGGAAAAGCCATGTGAAAATGGATTAAGGAATTGGAGTGATGTAACTATTAGACAAGGAACATTAAGTATTGCCAGCAACCCCTGGAAGCTCTGAAGAGCCAAGGAAGGATTCTTCAAAGAGCATTAAGAGGAAGCATGGTACTGCCCAGCCCTTGATTTCAGATTTCTAGCCTTCAGAACTATAACAGAACATGTTACAAACCACTCACTTTATAGTAATTTGTTATAGCATTCCTAAGAAACTATTATACAAGTGAGCGCAAGAAGCTAGCTGCAAGAAGAAAAGGAAAATAAATAATTAGGGAAGAATAAAACCCAGATTAACTTCCTAATAAATTATCTGGTACAACAGGAAGTTCACACAGGAGACAGTAACATCTTACAAGTTATCAGTAACTGTGGTTACTTTCAGTTTACAAATATTTATTGAATACCTCTTCTGGGCCACTGGAAGGTAAATAGACCATGGCTTTACCCTAAAGCCATGGAGCTTCCCTGGCGGCTCAGGCGGTAAAGCGTATGCCTACAATGCAGGAGAGCTGGGTTCAATCCCTGGGTTGGGAAAAGCCCCTGGAGAAGGAAATGGCAACCCACTCCAGTACTCTTGCCTGGAAAATCCCATGGATGGAGAAGCCTTGGCTACAGTCTATGGGGTTGCAAAAGAGTTGGACATGACTGAGCGACTTCACTTTCTTACCCTAGAAGGAGTAAAACGCAATGGATGAGCACTAGACATACGACCACAAACTCTCAATAAGTGTGTAAGGATACTTTCAAGGTAGATAGAAAGAGAATTTAATATGAACCTGAAGGTCTGGAGAACACTTCCTCCAGAAAATCAAGCCTTGGCTGGGGTCCTGCCCGCTGAGTAGGCACTGGACAAGGGAAGGATGGTATAGACAGCATCTCAAGCATCTACAGCATAATCAACACCAAAGGTGTACTACGGCATATGATGGCCAACTGTGTGTTCTGAAAGGGTAAACTTTAATTTAGAAGGTAAGCCCAGAGAGGCAAATAGAGACCGGGATATGAAAGGTCTCATGCATCATGCTAATACAGTTGTTCAGACTTTATAGTGTGAAAACAGGAACTAATGGTGGCTTTTAAACTAAGAGGTCAGGAGTTCATTGTGCGTATTTCACTTTAGCGTAGAAGATGAACTGGGGAAAGACAAGGCCTCCTGCACAAAAACTGGAGTTGGAAATTGGCTGAGCCAGGAGTGATGTCTCACAACAGGAAGGGTGAACCACACTGAGGCTGAGCCCAGCACATCCTGCATCACTAGCAACAATCTGGGGACTACTGCTTGGCTAGGGAGTGCCTCTCTCCTCTGTGCTGTGATCTGGTGACAAGCATTCATAGGCTCAGGCTGGTTTGAATTCAGAGTCCCTATTAGTCATCTCAAAGCAGATTATATTAAAGTCTTACAGATGTCCTCCCTTCTCTATCCTTTTATAATGGAATGGGTTATTGGTATTTGGCCACTAATCCATATCTCTAGAAAAAGTTAAGATGTAGCACTACATTTTTCTCTAATGAATTCATCCTCATGAACTCTATCCATCGTAATATTCTCAAGGAAACAGACTGAACACTGAAGGGACAGAATACAGCTTTTCTCAGTGCCAACTATTGATTTCGAATGATCCATCAGCCATTCTTGTGGCAGCGGGTCCCTGGATCACAGACTGCTAGGCTGTCTTTGCACACTGGTCTTGTTGTTCTGCCACAGAGAACTTTCCCATAGCTCTGCTTCTTCACTCACAAAAAATGTACACAGTGCTCTCA
Organism: Cervus canadensis; assembly: GCF_019320065.1. Taxonomy (NCBI): domain Eukaryota; kingdom Metazoa; phylum Chordata; class Mammalia; order Artiodactyla; family Cervidae; genus Cervus; species Cervus canadensis. The sequence continues at coordinate 33,319,849 of NC_057407.1, read as the reverse complement.
TTTTATCTGTCCAACCTTGTACCTCCTGATGAATGTCAAGTCTTCCATTAATTTCCCTTGGGCTCCTAGTTCACATCCACATAGTATCATGATTTCCTTGTTGTTCAGTCGCTCAGTTGTGTCAGACTCTTTTGTGACCTCATGGACTGCAGCCCACCAGGTTCCTCTGTCCATGGAATTTCCCATGCAAAAACACTGGAGTGGGTTGCCATTTCCTTCTCCAGGGGATCTTCCCGACCAAGGGATTAAACTTGTGTCTCCTGTATTGGCAGGCAGATTCTTTACCACTGAGCCATCAGAGAAGCCCCCATGATCTCTTTAACTATTCCTAATTTTTCTTGCTGCAGTCCATGGGGACACAAAGAGATGGACATGACTGAGCAACTGAACTGAACTGAATTTTTCTTGACTTACAACCCCTTGAAAAGACAAGTGGTTGTCCTTTGCTTTGATGGTGAGATATAGAGTAATGTTATTTTCACTGAATACAGTTTTTCTGGGACTTATGTTTACATTAGTCTCAGCCTACTTCTTACAAAAAAGGATTTGCCAGCAGGACAAATTGTGTGCAGAATTAAAGGATAAATCAATCTTAACCTGGGTGATTTGAGCTACAATAATTCATAAAGAGCCTCAAATTCAAAAACAACATTTTATCTTCTATTAACACAATACTTTGTTTTATTCAAGCTAATAAAAAGGTTATCTTTTTCTATAGCAAGGAAGAATAAGGGCTTTTGAGCAGAGTTTTATCTAGTTAAAAAAAGAAAATGTACTGTCAAAAGCATAATTTGAATAACATTAATAAAAAGAAATTAGAAAGAAACTTCTGTCTGTGACAGAAATTTAACTCCAACAAGCTTAAACAAAATAAAATCTTTACCTTATTCACAACTAGAAATTCAAGGGGTACAGATCAAACATGTTGGCTTAAAGCTCAACATTCAGAAAACTAAGCTCATGGCATCTGGTCCCACCACTTCATGGCAAATAGATGGGGAAACAGTGGCTAACTTTATTTTTGGGGGCTCCAAGATCACTGCAGATGGTGACTGCAGCCATGAAATTAAAAGATGCTTACTCCTTGGAAGGAAAGTTATGACCAACCTAGATAGCATATTGAAAATCAGAGACGTTACTTTGTCAACAAAGGGCCATCTTGTCAAGGCTATGGTTTTTCCAGTGGTCATGTATGGATGTGAGAGTTGGACTATAAAGAAAGCTGAGCACCGAAGAATTGATGCTTTTGAACTGTGGTGCTGAAAACTTTTGAGAGTCCCTTGGACTGCAAGGAGATCCAACCAGTCCATCCTAAAGGAGATCAGTCCTGGGTGTTCATTGGAAGGACTGATGTTGAAGCTGAAACTCCAATACTTTGGCCACCTGATGTGATGTCTTAGGCAATCACTCTCTTACGAGCACAGGAAAACTTAGAAGAGGGAGAGAATTCTGGTCGTGCCATGCCTTTAGGCCTTAGACTGAAAGACAAGGTATGGGGGAAGGAATCTTTGAGATTAAACAATTAGTATCTTTGGGGTAATGAACCTGAGACAGAAGAGAAATTCCCCCAACTCCACTAACTTTAAGCCCCAAAAGATGTCCGAGTCCCTGGCCTGGATCACCATGAACTTGGTGTTCCCTTTCATATTTGCCCATTACTTTTGCCTCCAGGTTGCCTATGAAGATGTAGATACTCTCACTAAACTTCTAACCTTTCAGATAATGAATGCAAATTTAAACACAGATTTTACTTATTGAAAGGCATTAATCATTTTAAACTGTATTAATGAATAACTAATTAACGTTGGGGAAATCTTGTTAAATTTCCAAAATCAAATTTAACTTTTATATGACAATGATACTCAGTCATCCATTAAACTGGTAGTAATTATCTATTAGTCTAGTGACATTCAATACCACAGAAAGGTTGTATATTAAATGGCTTCTATTCTGGGGACCATCTCCAGACTAGAAATGAAAAAACAAAATAAAAGAATTTGAGTTGTATACATATAGACTAGATTCAAGATTGACAGCAGCAATGTAAGATGTAACATAGTTCCTTCCACAAACATTTTCTTCCTCCTTCTCTCTCGACCATACTTCTCTCCCTACCTCCTCCTCCTGTCCTTCCTCTTTCTTTCTCTTTCTCTGTCCTTCTATTCTTCCATCCTCCTTTTCCTTTTTCCTTTATTAAAAAAAAAAATTAACATTTCCTTATATTCTTTCCAAAATAATCCAGTAGAGGGCGAATGTTCTTTGCTTAAATTTTATAAATCTTTATGAAAGTGAGTTTAAGTAAACCCTGCCTTCCTCTTTGTGTTACAACTAGAGGATTTTCACACTTTCCTGGGTTCCTGAATGTCCCCTCTTTTCTTGCAGTAATCCGTGGTTAACAAACCTACATAAACACACCAAGAAATGATTATCTTTTTTTATTAGCAATTTGTTTATTGTTTCTAAATAAAAATGTGCTCCATGAGACATATTAAAAAAAAAACAGTTAAGTCCCCATATCTAATTTTATGTTGCTATAAAACTCCTTCCTGTAAATGTGTAAGTAAACATCATATAGTAAAGTTGGAAAATCAGAGTCATAAATTAATAGTGAACAAGCAGAGACAAAGCAGCACTAAAAAAGTAGTTGCCTTAAAGCTTATGAAAGTTATGGCTCAATTTTAATCAGCATAATGTGGTTGCGTTGTATTTATGTATGAGCGGTAGTTTTACCCTATTCAGAGAATGCTTCTGGGAGATACACTGTGGAATTACATGTGAAATTGCCAGGAGCTCTGGGTCAACAAAATTCTTTTTCACTAATGCTTACATTAGAGAAAATATAGTATACCTTTATGTTTCTAATTTAAAAAAGAATTAAAAAATTTAACTAATTTTTAAGAGAAATCACCTAGTCGTTTCACTCTCCAGGTCTCCTTGATGACTATTTCATACTTCCTCCTGTCTTTGCAAATCCCGAACATTCCTTTCCCTATGACATTAAAGCAGTCAGAAAAAAACTAGAAAAGCTCCACCCACTCCATCCACTGCATCAACACATCTCATAAGTCTACACCCACATGTTCATTCTTACCTCCAGTTTCTATTGATTTTTTCCTTCTTCCACCAAAATCCAGCCCCTCTTTTTGTACTCTGGATTCTAAAGTGTGTGTGTGTGTGTGTGTGTCTGTGTGTCTGTGTGCACGCGTGTGCACGTGTGTGTGTGTTAGTTGCTCAGTCATGTCCAACTCTTTGCAACCCCATGGACTGTAGCTCTTCAGGTTCCTCTGCCACGGAATTCTACAGGTAAGAATACTGGAGTGGGTTGTCATTCCCTTTTCCAGGGGATCTTCCCGACCCATGGATTGAACCTGGGTCTCCTGTATTGCAGGCAGATTCTTTACCATCTTAAGCCATCAGGGAAGCCCATTCTGAAGTGTACTTCTCTCTATTTCTCAAACACTCCACACTTGTTCTTATCTCACAGGCTTAGTGTTCAGTATTACCTTACCAAGAAATCTCCTTTTTCCAGATTACCACACTATCCCCTGCTCACCTTGCTCATAGGTATAACCTCAGTACCCCACTTCATGTGTTGCTGCCTCCACAGAAGCAAACCTGATGTCCACTAGCTTGCATTATGTCTCCACAGCATTCTTCTATAAACTAGCATATCATTTTTTAAAAAATTTGTACATATTATATATCACTCCACCCTAGAATAAGCTCAGTGATGACAAGTGTTATTCATTTTGTCTTTTATTCACTGATCTATGTTGCCAGTTTCTAACACAGATCGTGGACACTGTAGATGGTTTAAAATATTGCTGAATGAATAAATTAGTATCCCCAAGTACTCATGTTTAATCCATGCCAATGGAATTGCTGGATCTGCTGGGAGACCCATTTAAAATTTGATAGTTTCTTATAAATTCTCTAAAATGATCAAACCATTTTAAAGTCCTATAAATAATATGAGACTATGTGCTTCTCTGCAATTTAATAAACAGTTTTCATAGCTAAGTTTTAAAAGTCTTTGCCAGTCTAATAGCCCAAACAAATCTTAATTTGTTTTGAGTTGCATTTCCTGTATTGCTTGTTGGGTTGAGCATATTTTCCTGTGTTTGCCGGTGATTTGTATATTTTAATGAGTAGACTGATTTTCTAGGCAACCTTTAAGAATTACAGACTTACCCTTTTGTCCCTTATATATGCTAAACATGTGACCAGTATTGAAATCAGCAGGACTCTAGGGGTTAATTCATTTTCACTCTGCTTTCTCTTTACTGAAATGAAACTTGTTGTTGTTGTTGCTTGTTACTTAAATGAAACTTGTTCTTCCCTAGCTGTTGGGTGAAAAATTGGGTAACTTCATTTCTAGTCATGTTTAGGTAATACAAGTAGCACAGATTTAGTAAAGTATACAAATAGTACAGGTTTGGAAAATGCAAACAGTATATAGATAGTATGGAAACAGCACAGATTTAGAAAGAGCACTTTCTCATTTGATGCTCAAAACTCTGAAACTGGCTTGAAGGTTGAGCCTATCTGGGCTCTGTCTGAGCTGTACAGGGGAGCCACAGTTCGAAAAAAAGGGATATGGCTGGCTTTTGTATGCTTTCTTCTATTCTCCCAGCTTTACTAACTTTAATTTCTAGCCCCTGTAGGGCTGAGGTATTTGAGGAAGGAGGAAGGGAAAGAAGGGGGCAGGGGTTAGCAAAATGCCCTTAACTGATAGATACTGCAGTAAGATGACGTGGAGTTTTCTCTGCTTGGCAGACAATTAAAATGGACTCTCACGTGGGGCTTGCATGGATCCTGTTGGGCTGTCTCATCTCTTTTCTAAAATGTTTATTTATTTAATTTTGGTTGTGCTGGGTCTTCGTTGCTACGTGCAAGGACTACTCTCTAGCTGCGGTTTGCAGGCTTCTCATTGCAGTGGTTTCTCTTCTTACAGAGCCAGAGCACTGGCTCTTGGGTGAACGGGCTTCAGTAGCTGCGGAACATGGGTTCAGTGCTTGGGGCTCGTGGGCTCTAGAGGATGGGCTCAGTAGTTGTGCCGCGTGGGCTTAGTTGCTCTGAGGCATGTGGAATCTTCCCGGACCAGGGGTTGAACCCATGTCTCCTGCATTGGCAGTTGGATTCTTAACCACTGACCCACCAATGAAGTCCTGGCCTTCTCATCTTTTGACCTGGGCAAATGCTTGGGAATCCTGCAGTAACTCAGCTCCAGTTACTTTCCATTAGGGTTTGACTGACCTGTGTGGACAGGTCCTGAAATGCCTTCTTCACTCAACCTATTTCCAAACTATGACCCAGACCCTGGTCACTCATGAGTCAGACACATTCTGGGAGAACAAACTAAACCTAACGCAACAGCAACTTCTGTGATGGCTCACAAACCCACTTCTCAACCCCGACATTTCTCTGGAGAGAATCAGGCACAATTGTCACTTTTAAGTGCAATGGACATTTTGCAGGTTCTCCTCTTGAGCCACCAGTCTTCCCAGTGGTCTTGAGAAGTGTATTTTCTCACGAAGGAGACCAGAGTGGGATTTGTCAGTAATGCAAAAGTTCACTTGAGACGTCCTTTTCATAAATACAAGTTTCCCTTGTGGCTCAGATAATAAAGAATCTGCCTGCAATGGATCCCTGGGTCGGGAAGATCTCCTGGAGAGGGACTGGATACCCACTTCAGTTTTCTTGCTTGGTGAATTCCATGGACAGAGGAGCCTGGCAGACCACAGTCCATGGAGTCACAAAGATCTGAATACAACTTAGTGAGTTTCCCAAGTGGTGCTTGTGGTAAAGAACCCACCTCCAGTGCAGGAGATGTAAGAGCTGAGGGTTTGACCCCTGGGTCCAGAAGATCCCCTGGAGGAGGGCGTGGCAACCCACTCTCATATTCTTGCCTGGAGAATCCCACGGACAGAGGAGCCTGGTGGGCTACAGTCCATAGGGTCACAAAATTAACTTGTCTTTTTTGCTGTATTTTCATCCCATCCCATCTTAAAATTTTTATACAATTAAACATTTCAATATTTTCCCTGTGGTGTGTATCTTGTTCAACAACACCATGCTTAACTCAAGGTACTAAAATTCCCCTATTTCCTTCTATATATTTTATTGATTAGTCTACTTATAGATAAATATTGACTCCATCTGTGATTTATTTTGATACATTTTGTAATGTAGGTCATCTAATTTTATTTTTTCCTAAATGAAAGCCAACCACTGTCTAAATGGCTGTGCTTTCCCCACCAATGAGAAATGCCATTTTTATCACATATTTAATTCCTCAGTAGGTTTTAAATCTGATCAAGCAGGAATTTTTTTCCTTAGTGAATAATGGGTATTATATATTTTAAAAGGCCAGATAATCTAATTACTGAACTCAGCAACATGTCTATTTTATATGTTTCCATAAATTCTACAGAACAGTCAGCAGTCATTATTCTAGGCACCTTAGTCATTTTCTAGCTTTTTCATAAGCTTAAAAATAGGATAATATATAGATTTAGGCCTTTGGAAAACCATGAAATCATTTATAAATTTATACATTATTCTTTTTTAATCTTCCCTTATTATGACAATATACTTAAAAAAATTTTTAGACAACCTACAGAATGGGAGAAAATATTTGCAAACAGTGCAGCCAACAAGGGGTTAATTTCTAAAAACCACAAACAGCTTAAACAGCTCAAATATCAAAAAAACAAACAACCTAATCAAAAAATAGGCAGAAGACCTACACAGACATTTCTCCATAAAAGACATACTTAACGGCCAATAAGCACATGGAAAAGATGCTTAATGTTGCTAATTATCAAGAAATACAAATCAAAACTAAAACAAAGTATCATTTCACATCTGTTAGAATGACCATCATCAAAAAGTCAACAAATAATAAATAATAAATTTATTTAAATAGTAAATAAATAAAACCTGAAGAGGTTATGGAGAAAAAGGAACCTTCCTGCACCATTGGTAATAATAAATTATCAGTATGAATTGAGGGGGGGGGGCACTATGGAGAACAGTATGGAGGTTTTTAAAAATTTTAAGTAATAAGAGACGGACCAAAAGCCTCCATACCTACACTGAAACCAACCACCACCCAAGAGCCAATAAGTTTTAGAGCAAGACATACCAAGCAAATTCTCCAGCAACGCAGGAACATAGCCCTAAACGTCAACATACAGGCTGCCCAAGGTGACACCTAACACATAGACCCATCTCAAAACTCATTACTGAGCACTCCATTGCTCTCCAGAGAGAAGAAATCAAGTTCCACGCAGCAGAACACCGACGCAAACTTTCCTAACCAGGAACCCTTGACAAGCCAATCGTCTAACCCCACCCACTGGGTAAATCCTCCACAATAAAAAGGAACCACAGACCTCCAGAATACAGAAAGCCCACTCCAGACACAGCAATCTAAACAAGATGAAAAGGCAAAGAAATACCCAACAGGTAAAGGAACATGAAAAATGCCCACCAAGTCAAACAAAAGAGGAGGAGATAGGGAATCTACCTGAAAAAGAATTTAGAATAATGATAATAAAAATGATCCAAAATCTTGAAAACAAAATGGAGTTACAGATAAATAGCCTGGAGACAAAGATTGAAAAGATGCAAGAAATGTTTAATAAAGACCTAGAAGAAATAAAAAAGAGTCAATTAAAAATGAATAATGCAATGAATGAGATCAAAAACACTCTGGAGGGAACCAAAAGTAGAATAACGGAGGCAGAAGATAGGATAAGTGAGGTAGAAGATAAAATGGTGGAAATAAATGAAACAGAGAGGGAAAAAGAAAAAAGGATCAAAAGAAATGAGGACAACCTCAGGGACCACTGGGACAATGTGAAACACCCCAACATTCGAATCATAGGAGTCCCAGAAGAAGAAGACAAAAAGAAAGGCCATGAGAAAATACTCGAGGAGATAATAGCTGAAAACTTCCCTAAAATGGGGAAGGAAATAGCCACCCAAGTCCAAGAAACCCAGAGAGTCCCAAACAGGATAAACCCAAGGCGAAACACCCCAAGACACATATTAATCAAATTAACAAAGATCAAACACAAAGAACAAATCTTAAAAGCAGCAAGGGAGAAACAACAAATAACACACAAAGGGATTCCCATAAGGATAACAGCTGATCTATCAATAGAAACCCTCCAGGCCAGAAGGGAATGGCAGGACGTACTGAAAGTAATGAAAGAGAATAAACCTACAACCTAGATTACTGTATCCAGCAAAGATCTCATTCAGATATGAAGGAGAATTCAAAAGCTTTACAGACAAGCAAAAGCTGAGAGAATTCAGCACCACCAAACCAGCTCTTCAACAAATGCTAAAGGATCTTCTCTAGACAGGAAATGCAGAAAGGTTGTATAAACGTGAACCCAAAACAACAAAGTAAATGGCAACGGGACCACACCTATCAATAATTACCTTAAATGTAAATGGGTTGAATGCCCCAACCAAAAGACAAAGATTGGCTGAATGGATACAAAAACAAGACCCCTATATATGCTGTCTACAAGAGACCCACCTCAAAACAAGAGACACATACAGACTAAAAGTGAAGGGCTGGAAAAAAATATTTCATGCAAACGGAGACCAAAAGAAAGCAGGAGTCGCAATACTCATATCAGATAAAATAGACTTTCAAATAAAGAATGTGAAAAGAGACAAAGAAGGACACTACATAATGATCAAAGGATCAATCAAAGAAGAAGATATAACAATTATAAATATATATGCACCCAACATAGGAGCACCGCAATATGTACGGCAAACGCTAACGAGTATGAAAGAGGAAATTAATAGTAACACAATAATAGTGGGAGACTTTAATACCCCACTCACAACTATGGATAGATCAACTAAACAGAAAATTAACAAGGAAACACAAACCTTAAATGACACAATGGACCAGCTAGACCTAATTGATATCTATAGGACATTTCACCCCAAAACAATCAACTTCACCTTTTTCTCAAGTGCACACGGAACCTTCTCCAGAATAGATCACATCCTGGGCCATAAATCTGGTCTTGGAAAATTCAAAAAAATTGAAATCATTCCAGTCATCTTTTCTGACCACAGTGCAGTAAGATTAGATCTCAATTACAGGAAAAAAACTGTTAAAAATTCAAACATATGGAGGCTAAATAACACGCTTCTGAATAACCAACAAATCATAGAAGAAATCAAAAAAGAAATCAAAATATGCATAGAAATGAATGAAAATGAAAACACAACAACCCAAAACCTATGGGATACTGTAAAAGCAGTGCTAAGGGGAAGGTTCATAGCATTACAGGCTCACATCAAGAAACAAGAAAAAAGCCAAATAAATAACCTAACTCTACACCTAAAGCATTAGAGAAGGAAGAAATGAAGAACCCCAGGGTTAGCAGAAGGAAAGAAATCTTAAAAATCAGGGCAGAAATAAATGCAATAGAAACTAAAGAGACCATAACAAAAATCAACAAAGCTAAAAGCTGGTTTTTTGAAAAAATAAACAAAATTGACAAACCATTAGCAAGACTTATTAAGAAACAAAGAGAGAAGAACCAAATTAACAAAATTAGAAATGAAAATGGAGAGATCACAACAGACAACACTGAAATACAAAGGATCATAAGAGACTACTACCAGCAGCTCTATGCCAATAAAATGGACAACTTGGATGAAATGGACAAATTCTTAGAAAAGTATAACTTTCCAAAACTGAACCAGGAAGAAATAGAAGATCTTAACAGACCCATCACAAGCAAGGAAATCGAAACTGTAATCAAAAATCTTCCAGCAAACAAAAGCCCAGGACCAGATGGCTTCACAGCTGAATTCTACCAAAAATTTAGAGAAGAGCTAACACCTATCTTACTCAAACTCTTCCAGAAAATTGCAGATGAAGGTAAACTTCCAAACTCATTCTATGAGGCCACCATCACCCTAATTCCAAAACCAGACAAAGATGCCACAAAAAAAGAAAACTACAGGCCAATATCACTGATGAACATAGATGCAAAAATCCTTAACAAAATTCTAGCAAACAGAATCCAACAACATATTAAAAAAATCATACACCATGACCAACTGGGCTTTATCCCAGGAATGCAAGGATTCTTTAATATCCGCAAATCAATCAATGTAATACACCACATTAACAAATTGAAAGATAAAAACCATATGATTATCTCAATAGATGCAGAGAAAGCCTTTGACAAAATTCAACACTCATTTATGATTAAAACTCTCCAGAAAGCAGGAATAGAAGGAACATACCTCAACATAATAAAAGCTATATATGACAAACCCACAGCAAGCATCACCCTCAATGGTGAAAAATTGAAAGCATTTCCCCCGAAATCAGGAACAAGACAAGGGTGCCCACTCTCACCACTACTGTTCAACATAGTGTTGGAAGTTTTGGCCACAGCAATCAGAGCAGAAAAAGAAGTAAAAGGAATCCAGATAGGAAAAGAAGAAGTGAAACTCTCACTGTTTGCAGATGACATGATCCTCTACATAGAAAACCCTAAAGACTCTACCAGAAAATTACTAGAGCTAATCAATGAATATAGTAAAGTTGCAGGATATAAAATTAACACACAGAAATCCCTTGCATTCCTATATACTAACAATGAAAAAACAGAAAGAGAAATTAAGGAAACAATACCATTCACCATTGCAACAAAAAGAATAAAATACTTAGGAGTATATCTACCTAAAGAAACAAAAGACCTATACATAGAAAACTATAAAACACTGATGAAAGAAATCAAAGAGGACACAAACAGATGGAGAAACATACCGTGTTCATGGATTGGAAGAATCAATATTGTCAAAATGGCTATTCTACCCAAAGCAATCTATAGATTCAATGCAATCCCTATCAAGCTACCAACGGTATTTTTCACAGAACTAGACCAAAGAATTTCACAATTTGTATGGAAATACAAAAAACCTCGAATAGCCAAAGTAATCTTGAGAAAGAAGAATGGAACTGGAGGAATCAACCTGCCTGACTTCAGACTCTACTACAAAGCCACAGTCATCAAGACAGTATGGTACTGGCACAAAGACAGAAATATAGATCAATGGAACAGAATAGAAAGCCCAGAGATAAATCCACGAACCTATGGACACCTTATCTTTGACAAAGGAGGCAAGGATATACAATGGAAAAAAGACAACCTCTTTAACAAGTGGTGCTGGGAAAACTGGTCAACCACTTGTAAAAGAATGAAACTAGAACACTTTCTAACACCATACACAAAAATAAACTCCAAATGGATTAAAGATCTAAATGTAAGACCAGAAACTATAAAACTCCTAGAGGAGAACATAGGCAAAACACTCTCCGACATAAATCACAGCAAGATCCTCTATGACCCACCTCCCAGAATATTGGAAATAAAAGCAAAAATAAACAAATGGGACCTAATGAAACTTAAAAGCTTTTGCACAACAAAGGAAACTATAAGTAAGGTGAGAAGACAGCCTTCAGAATGGGAGAAAATAATAGCAAATGAAGAAACAGACAAGGGATTAATCTCAAAAATATACAAGCAAACTCCTGCAGCTCAATTCCAGAAAAATAAATGACCCAATCAAAAAATGGGCCAAAGAACTAAACAGACATTTCTCCAAAGAAGACATACAGATGGTTAACAAACACATGAAAAGATGCTCCACATCACTCATTATTAAAGAAATGCAAATCAAAACCACAATGAGGTACCATTACACGCCAGTCAGGATGACTGCTATCCAAAAGTCTACAAGCAATAAATGCTGGAGAGGGTGTGGAGAAAAGGGAACCCTCTTACACTGTTGGTGGGAATGCAAACTAGTACAGCCGCTATGGAGAACAGTGTGGAGATTTCTTGAAAAACTGGAAATAGAACTGCCATATGACCCAGCAATCCCACTCCTGGGCATACACACTGAGGAAACCAGATCTGAAAGAGACACGTGCACCCCAATGTTCATCGCAGCACTGTTTATAATAGCCAGGACATGGAAGCAACCTAGATGCCCATCAGCAGATGAATGGATAAGGAAGCTGTGGTACATATACACCATCGAATATTACTCAGCCGTTAAAAAGAATTCATTTGAATCAGTTCTAATGAGATGGATGAAACCGGAGCCCATTATGCAGAGTGAAGTAAGCCAGAAAGATAAAGAACATTACAGCATACCAACACATATATATGGAATTTAGAAAGATGGTAACGATAACCCTATATGCAAAACAGAAAAAGAGACACAGAAATACAGAACAGACTTTTGAACTCTGTGGGAGAAGGTGAGGGTGGGATGTTTCGAAAGAACAGCATGTATATTATCTATGGTGAAACAGATCCCCAGCCCAGGTGGGATGCATGAGACAAGTGCTCTGGCCTGGTGCACTGGGAAGACCCAGAGGAACTGGGTGGAGAGGGAGGTGGGAGGGGGGATCGGGATGGGGAATACGTGTAAATCTATGGCTGATTCATATCAACGTATGACAAAACCCACTGCAATGTTGTGAAGTAATTAGCCTCCAACTAATAAAAAAGAAAAACAAAACAAAAACTAAATACAGAGTTATTATATGATCCAGAGAGCCCACTCTTGGGCATATATCTGGAAGAGACAAAAATCTCTAATTCAAAGAAAATGTATGTACAGTTCACAGCAGCACGATCTGCAATAGTCAAGACACGGAAGTGACCTAAGTGTCCATGGACACATGAGTGGATAAAGAAGATGTGATTTTATGTACACAGACACACACACACACAATGGAATATTACTCAGCCATAAAAAGAATGAAAAAAAAAGAATGAAATAATGTCATTTGCAGCAACATGGATGGACCTAGAGATTATCACATTAAGTGAAATAAGGCAGATAGAGAAAGACAAATATATGAAATCACTTACATGTGGAATCTTAAAAAGTACTGATACAAATGAATTTCTTTACAAAACAGAAATAGACTCACAGACATTGGAAACAAATTTATGGTTACCAAAAGGGAAGGCAGGGGGAGAGATAAATGAGGAATTTGGGATTAACAGACACACAATACTATACGTAAAAATAGAAAAGCACAAGGACCTACTGTATAGCACAGGGAACTATATTCAACATCTTGTAATAACATACAATGGAAGGATTCTGAAAAGTAATCTATCTATATAGCTAACTGAATCACTTTGCTGTACATCTAAAACATTGTAAATCAACTATACTTAGGTTAAAAAAAATTCTGAGCCAACTGTCATTGTAAAACATAGCCCTAATTAAAGTCTCATATCCATTTTTAAACATTATACTCAATAAGATAAAATTTATCCATTACAAGCTGCCTATTTTAAAATTAGCTTTATGTAAGAAAATTATGTATGACCTACTATTTCGTCCCAAAATATTACATAGTTTAATAAATGTCAACTCTGCACTTCTTTGACATTATATCTACATTTGGTTTGAAAAGACCAAAAGGGAAAAAAAACTGAGTTCAACAAATTTGTCTCAAATTCAGCTGAGTCTGCTGAATTGTGATAATGGAATGACATGATGAAATGACACAAATATTGTTATAGCTGCAATAAATAGGATGTGTTTTCCCCTGAGGAGGGAAAAAACAGAGGTTAGCAATATCAGAAAATTTTATTTTTGTCAGTTTCATTCTGCAGGTAGCTTTTATATGTTTTTATATTTTAAAATATGATGCACAATGAATGTACTGAGCAGTTCATACCTAGCCTAGTAGTTAAAAAATGAAATAGCACCAATTTCCTGTTAGTAGACTACTATAAAGAAAGCTCTCCTTAGATTACAAACATAATGAGAATATTGTACAGCATGCTGTCAACTGCACATTTGTCTAATAACAAATTCTTCTAAGGATGAAGAGTTAATTAAAAATTACCTAGCAATCTGTTACCTAGAAGTTTGAGGTCAGGCCTGGAGGATAAAAACTGGAAAATTCCTCTATCATAGACTTGAATTACCATATGGTTTCAGCAGATATATATTTGACCGCTGGCTGCATGTTTTTCAAAGGAAATATAAAAGAAATTTTAGGAAAGCTTTGTGCTCAGACAGGAGTCAAGTCTAGTTCTTCAATAATCTCATTTAAATTAAGGTGAAAGTGCAAAGTTCGAGAGATCTTAGTTCCCTGACGAGGGATTGACCCACACCCTCGGCGGTGACAACTCAGAGTCCTAGCTTCTGGACCACAAGGGAATTCCAAGAGACACTGGTTTGATGATTACAGGAAGGTGAAGAAGAGAGGGGTAATGATAGTAGACAGGCCAATTCCAAATTTTATACACATTTAAACCTGACATGTTTTAATAAGTTAAGACACTTCCTTATTGTTTCTTTTCTTTCTTTCTTTCTTTTTTAAATGAAATAAAAGCCCATCAATTCATATACAGTCTCTTCTTGTACAGAATCAGAGGAGAAATTGGTGCTTCAAAGAAACTTTGTTCATTGTTAATGGTGTTCCATGAGCTATCAGACCTCCACACACATAACAACTGTCTGCTCTCTCTGCCCTCTGACTTCTATGTTCCAGCCAACTAGATAGCTGTCTCGGGCCTTCCTGTCAAGTTAAACTCATGGATCTGATTTGTGTTGGTCCTGCTACCTCAAATGTTTTTCAGTTACTAACAGGAAGAATGCAGGTTAGAGGCAGGTATAAAAGCTATAATCCTAAGGGAAGTGGACTGATAATAGTTATTTCGTATTTAATAAATTCCAATGATTGTGCTAAGTGCTTTGTATGACTCATTACAACATCTGATGCAGTAAGCACTCTTTTTTTAAAAATTAAATTGTCTATATATATACACACATATAAAACACTTTGAAATTTGTATTGGGGAAACAGAAGGGGAAACAGTGGAAACAGTGCCAGACTTTACATTTTGGGGCTCCAAATCACGGCAGATGGTGATTGCAGCCATGAAATTAAAAGGCGCTTACTCCTTGGAAGGAAAGTTCTGACCAACCCAGATAGCATATTAAAAAGCAGAGACATTACATTGCCAACAAATGTCCGACTAGTCAAGGCTATGGTTTTTCCAATGGTCATGTGTGGTTGTAAGAGTTGGACTGTGAAGAAAGCTGAGTGCCGAAAATTGATGCTTTTGAACTGTGGTGTTGGAGAAGACTCTTGAGAGTCCCTTGGACTGCAAGGAGATCCAACTAGTTCATCCTAATGGAGATCAGTCCTGGGTGTTCATTGGAAGGACTGATGCTGAAGCTGAAACTCCAATACTTTGGCCACCAGATGCGAAGAGTTGACTCATTAGAAAAGACCCTGATGCTGGGAGGGATTGGGGGCAGGAGGAGAAGGGGACGACAGAGGATAAGGTGGTTGGATGGCATCACCGACTTGATGGACATGAGTCTGAGTAAACTCTGGGAGTTGGTGATGGACAGGGAGGCCTGGCGTGCTGCAATTCATGGGGTCTCAAAGATTCAGACACAACTGAGCGACTGAACTGAACTGAACTGATAGCCAATTAACAATGTTGTGACAGTTTCAGGTAGACAGCAAAGGGACTCAGCCATACACAAAAACATATACATTCTTCCCCACACTCCCCTCCTATCCAGGCTGCCACGTAACATTGAGCTGTGTTCCCTAGAGGTAAGCACTCTTATTATTGCCACTTTTTGAAACTGGGATACAACCCAAGGTGTCACAACTTATCAGGAGGACAGCCTGGGACCCTTGATCTGAAACACTTTCTCCTGCTTCTCCCATGTCCTTGGGAACTGAACTGTAACAAAAAGGACGCTACCTCCCACCTGTGTATTCTTTGAGTCAAAGTACATAGAGGCCCAGGACAAAAAGTAGGAGGTTAAATGCTACTCTCTGAAGGTAAGGACAAAGGTAAGAGTAATTATGACTTCCAGTTTGTTGAAAGAAGATAGAGATGGGTGAGTAGGGGATAAACTACTTGAGCAATCCAGTGATGCTAACCAAATTACTTCATCCCTCATGCCCTCAGGCATCTTATAATGCCAGGATACTTTACAAAAAGTTCACAGACTAGACGTTTTCAGAGTCCAGAAAAAGTTTCAGAGGGACTACCATTTTCACAACAAAGGCTCAGAGTCTGAGTTGAAGAATGATGGAGATAGACTTGGCACCAAATTCAAGACAGATTTGTAACTTTTCAGTATCCACCTAAATTGAGAAAATATTTGGAGTAATGTTTTACAGCATTTTGGCAAAAAAAAAAAAAAAAGAGAAACAAAGAATAAAAAGATATGAAAAATGACATTTTATAAAATTTTGCTTTAGAAATTTTGACTAGTGATTCAGCTAGAAAGGCAGAATTTGCCTGACCCTGTAAGCTCTACTGGGATAAGACAGAACTTCATTATTTGGACTTATTCATTCATTCCACACATTTTTTTGAGGGCTCTCTAGGTTTTGGGAATAAAATCGTAAACAAGACAGATACATTTTTTGGTTTTGTGAAATTATAGTAAGAGAGACAGGTAATAAACCAGTAATTGATGAAACAAAATACGACATGGTGGTTAGAAGATAGATAACAATAAATGCAAAGCATTGGTAGATAATAAATGGAAATTTATTTGAGAGCTGAGGCTATCTGAGTAGGTGACATTAAAACTGAGACTTGAATAAGAAGATGGAATTAGCCCTGGGAAGCTCTGGAAGAAGCCTGTTCCCAGGAAAAGAAAAGCTCTTGTGCAAAACCTCTGAGGTGAAGAATCAGAGAGCAAGTGTGATGGGAGGGGTGTAGTACATGAGATGAAGCTAAGGAACAGGGAGGGCCAGACAACACTTCAGGACATTAAAGCTCAGAATCAATAGGTACATTTAATTTTAAGCACAATTCAAAACAAATGGAAGGTTGCAAACAGTGATCATATATATATATATTTTTTTTTTTTTTTTTCCAAATCAGGATATTTTTAAGAAAGAAAGGTAGTTTTCCTAGTTAAAGTATCAGGGCAACAGGTATAAGCTGGAATCATTCTAAGCAAAGTGTGTCCAATATATTAATCATATTTGTAAAGAGGTGGTGAACCATGACCTGATTGCAATGTTCAAGGATTACTCTGAATGCTGAGCAGTCAAGGAGAAGGGAATAACAGAGGATGAGATGGTTGGATGGTGACATCAACTCAATGGACATGAGTTTGAGCAAACTCAGGGAGATAGTGAAAGGCAGGGAATTCTGGAGTGCTGCTGTCCATGGGGTCGCAAAGAGTCGGGCACAGGAGAGTGACTGAACAACAACAAAAAATGGAAGGAGGGAGAAAATAACTAAAATTATTTTCATTAACCTAGAAGGGAAAGAATGGTAGCTTTCATGAGTGTGGAAGTAGTGAAAATTTTATTTCACTGAACACACACATGTGCCAGCATTGAGTGTTATACCTGAATGTAGAGGCAACAGGATTTGCTAATACGGAGCAGAAAACTTTTAGCCAAGAGGGCTCACAGACAGAGAGGAAAGAACAATGACTCCTAGTTTTCTGGCCTCAGAAATTAGGTGGATGCAATTAGGTTAAGGCAGCATCCTGGGCGGGAAGGGAATGACAGTTCTCTTTGGTTCATGGTAAGTCAGTGATCATTCTTACAGTAGTCACTTAGCTTTTTTTTTTTCCAGTAGTCATGTACAGATGTGAGAGTTGGACCATAAAGAAGTATAAGCACTGAAGAATTGATGCTTTTGAACTGTGGTGCTGGAGAAGACTCTTGAGAGACCTTTGGACTGCAAGGACATCCAACCAGTCCATCCTAAAGGAAATCAACCCTGAATATTCATTGGAAGGACTGATGCTGAAGCTGAAGCTCCAATACTTTGGCCACCTGATGAGAAGAGCTGACTTTTTGGAAAAGACTCTGATGCTGGGAAAGATTGTAGGGAAAGGAGAAGAGGGTGGCAGAAGATGAGATGGTTGGATAGCATCGCCAACTCAATGGACATGAATCTGAGCAAACTCCATGAGATAGTGAAGGACAGAGGAGCCTGGCATGCTGCAGTCCAAAGAGTTGGGCACGGCTTGGTGATTGAACAATTAAGGGATGCTTATTCAGCATCCAGTTGGAGATGTTAAGTAGTCAGTTGGGATATGAGTTTTAAGTTCATGGGAAGACATGGTTAAAGGTATATATGTATGGATAAATTCTATGGATAGTATTATTGCAGTTGCCTGATCTTTGCTTTCTTAGTCTTTACTGATCCTCAGGATCCATAAACAAGTTGAAAAAGTCAAGGTCATATTTAGTACATGGTTTCCCAGAGTCTGGCCCTCCAAACAGATCAGAATCAAACTTGGTATTTGTGTATAATTCATCTTCTGATGTCCCAGTGCTGGAGACCTTTATCTGACATGGCACACAGTAGAGCCAGGGAAACTGTGCTGTGAAGAAGCTCTTCGGGGATTCAAGTACCCACCAAGTTTCTGAAGCACTGCCTTCATTGTGGCCATAGCATCATATGAGTAATCAAAGAGGCAGAGAGAAGCAGGCAATTATGCTCCTTGTGCTGGAAGAGTTTTTGATGATGGGGGTGGAATCGGGGTGGAGGAATATGATTCTTTTATTAGTGTCTTAATTTTGTCATTATTATCACTGTTACTTATTTTCATCCTCTGAAATGTTATTTGGACTCTATTTTGTTTCACCTTAATGCAGTATAATAGAGTGGTCCTCTAAGTTGGAAGACAGGGATCACGGCACAGGCTTTACTAAAAACATGGACTTAATGATCAATTTGGGTTCAAAAGTTATGCTCAGAATCTTTAATTTTAACAAGTACCTCAGATACTTCCAAAACTTCGATTCCCTGGGTGATTCAGCACAAATTCCTGCTCTGAGTTTCCACATGAGGGCTTCTAATCACTTGATGTGGAAACCCTATTATTTGGATATGTTCAAGTAGAGAGTTTGATTTACATTACATTACAGCTCCATCTGTTTGTTCTCCTGTTATGTTTAAAGAAAGAGATTAATGAGAGTAAACAGCTGAGTTCTACATTGACTTTCTGAAAATTAAAAAAAATATCAAACTTTAGTTGGTTTCATGGGAACCTTATTATAGTCTCAAGAAAAGAAGCTTTCTTTCTATTAATCTTTAAGTAAAATTTCCCAAAATATGCCAATGTCAAAAAGATCCCCTCAGATGAAATGTTCAAGTGAAAATATTTTTAAGCACTCCATGTTAAGCTGCTACTCATTGTTAGCTTTATGCATTGCATCAGTTTTCCAGGTCTAAATTTAATAATTCTGAGAGTATGGTAAACCTGAATAGATTATCTAAAGGAAAAAAATAGATACAAAGATGGAAATAAGCTACTTAACATAAGTGGAAAAGCACACTTGACTATTATTGTTAATAATTCATCCTATTTTTAGGTACACCATAATTTTAAAAGCTCTTACATATCCACTACTTAATTTTCTTATAGCAGTCCTGTAAAGTAGAAGGCAATTATCATTTCCACTTTATAAGTAGAGTTCTAAGAAAATAAGTGACTTTCCAGTAAGTGCTAGATCTAGGGCTTAAACTCAAGTCTCTTTTATTCAAGTCTGGAGTGTCATACAAAATACCTGCATGACCTTGTCAAAATAAATTTGGCCATTCTTTTTAGTTTGTTTTTAAGATGATGCCTCCAGATCAAACTTCTCTTTTAAAAAACTTATTTATTTATGGCTGCGCTGGATCCTTTACCTTTGCACATGCTTCCTCAAGGTGTGGCTAGTTCGTTGTGGTGTCAGAGCTTTCACTGCGGTGGCTTCTCTTGTTTTGGAGCACAGGCTCTAGGCACACGAGCTTCAGTAGTTGCAGCTCACAGGCCCTAGAGGGTGTGGGTTTCAGTTGTTGCAGCGTTCAATTAGTGATTGTGGCAAGTGGGCTTAGTTGCTTTGCAGCATGTGGAGTCTCCCAGGACCAGGGACTGAACCCACGTCTCCTGCATTGGCAGGTGGACTCATCCACTGCGCCACCAGGGAAATCTTAAATGTGACCACTCTTTTCCTTGACATTTGAATCAGAAATTCCCCCATTTGCCAGCTGTTTGTGAAGTGCTTATAAACAGCCTTAGACAAGCCCTCCTGAGTGCATCAACCTCTTTTTCAATAAAATTAGAAAGTATATTTTTCATGACACTTTTGATGCAAAAAACACCTCAAACTGGTTTTTAAGTAGAAAGGGAAATGTGTGCATGTGCATGTGTGCATGTGTGTGTGAGGGGGAGAGGAATTTATTGTCTTACGTGAAAGAAAATTCAAGGAAAAGAAAATTTTCGGGTAAAGCTGGATCCAGGATTACACATGATGCTATCCAGACCAGGCCCCTTTCCAGTGTTTGGTCAGCTCTGTTCTACCCAATGATGGGGTTCAAATATCTTTGCATGAAGGTGTCTGGAAGATTCAGACTTTATTTTCAAATCTCCATGTCAAGGAGATATGCCTCCTCAGTTCATGATATCCCAGCAAAGTTCTAGGTGTACCTTCTGTTGACTGAATCAGTGGTCTGGGGAGGCAGACACATCGCTCTGACAGCTTCTGAAGAGCAGGTCCTACCGCTGCTTGCCCATCAGCTGGAAGCTGCAGCCCACCACCCACACTGGGGACAAGGAATGGCTAGATACTTCCACTACATTGAGAACATCAAAAAAATATTTAGCATAATTTTCTTCTAACTTAGCATTTCCTGAGAAATGTATGATACTAACTTGTTTCATCGTTATGAAAAGAATTCAAGAGTTTTAGGACTTGGTAGTGTCAGTGGGCTTATGACGACCAGTCTCCTGTGTGCAAGTGGGTGACCCAAACATTTATACGTTAACTGATTTACAAATTAGTTTTAGAAAAGAAAAGAAAGAAAAAAAGTCACTTCAGCTGTGTCTGACTCTTTGTGACCCCGTGGGCTACAGCCCTCTGGGCTCCTCTGTTCATGGAATTCTCCAGGCAAGACTACTAGAGTGGTTGCCATTCTCTTCTCCAGGGAATCTTTCAGACCCAGGGATCAAACTCAGGTCTCCTGCATTGCAGGCAGTTTCTTTACCATCTGAACCAGCAGGGCAGCCCCCATAAATTAGTTTACTGCCATTTAAACAGGTGAAGGGGATGGAATAGGTGGAACATAGAAAGTTTTGGAAATTCCAGAAGCTCTAATGCTTTGAACTTAGACTGTGAGGGGCTATTATAGTCAATCACTGTAATACATTTATTATACTGCGGTGCTTGAACATGTCCATCGGTAGACAAATCTCAGATTTATAGGCAATCATACATTATGTATCAGCTATAAAAAAAAGGTTTATGCTATTGCACTACATTTGAAGAAAATAAAAAACCTGACAAAGAGGATACTACACTTAAAAAAAAGAAAACAAAAAACCTGTAGCTTATGTTCAACCCCTTGCGGTTGCTTCAGCTTCAGCAATCAGCTGTGTATTTGTGTTTAGGTTCTCACAAAGCACATTGAGACACTAATCGTAGTTTTTAGAAGCAAAAGTGCTGTCTAGAAGGAAGAAAGCTTTTAGTTCTGAAGAAATTGAGTCCATTTTTTCATTTTAAGGTCTTGAAGGTTTTAGTGTTACTAAGCCCTAGGACCACCCTAAGACCACCCTAAGATAAGAACATCAATCCTAAATAACGGTGCATCTTGTTATTTTAGTTAGATGGCAGGGCAAGAATCAGAACTCAATTTTTAAAGAGCAATTATTATTACTAGAGCATTAAAGACTGTTGTATAATACTAACATAAGTTTTTAAATATTAGGGATTCTCACCCTTCACAAAAAGACAGTAAAACTAAGAGCAAGATGAGATTAAAATAATACTTGTCACCGCAAATTCCTTGCTGGGTGAGTCATCTTACTTGAAGAGTAAAGACAATTTAAACACTAGATAAAATATATTGCCCTGGACTACCAAATAATATGCAGCTGAAATTCAGTAAGTGCACAAAAGGAATCTCATATAGGTGTTTTCAATAAATGGAAAATTAATTTTTAAAAGGAAGAGATCAGAATGCTAACTTTTAATGTGTCTACACACATTTTCAATGTGAACAGGTGTCTCTGGTATAAATAAATACACATTTATTTGTACATAATGACACAGCAGTATTTGCTCCCTCTATCTGGTAGAGGGCTTCCCTGCTAGCTCAGTTGGTAAAGAATTCGCCTGCAACCCAGGAGACTCAGGTTCAGTCCGTGGGTGGGGAAGATCCTTTGAAGAAGGAAATGGCAACCCACGCCAGGATTCTTGCCTGGAAAATCCCATGGACAGAGAAGCCTGGTGGACGACAGTACATGGGGTCGTGAAGAGTCAGACACAACTCAGCGACTAAACCACCACCATCACCACATTTTATCTAACCAATTGCTGATAAACATTTTTTTGTGCAAATTTTTCCTATTAAAAATAATGCTGCACCTAGCATCCCAATTTATATATTAAGCACACAATTTCAAATACATCTGTGGGGTAAATTCTTAGCAGAGAGATTGCTGCACTGTATTGTTGTCCATTCTTTTTAATTGATCAAAAGGCATTAAAGGTGCTCATACAAAAGAAAAAAAAATCTTTCAGGCAGTTGACAGTGTGAGCCAAATATATCAAAGGTAATCCTCTAAAAAATACTCAGGATTTTAGAGTATTTGGTTTAAGTCCTTATCAGTCTTACTTCTTAGAAAATAAGCTATAGAGAATGGCAGGGGATTTTAATGAGCATCAGATTCTACTCATGCTTCTTATAAAATCATGGCTATTTTTTTAGTTTAAAAATTAATGTTGATTATATGTTGCAATATATAAAAGTGAACTTGAGCATTATTTATTTTTGATATGTAAGATAGATGAATCTAATTCTCCTGGTAAACCCCTAAAATAGTGATTGGACAATAGAAAGTACTCAATACATTAAAATTATTGAAATAATTTATTCATGACTCTAGACACTTGAAAACCATAGCAAGCCTCATTTGGAGATCCAAAGGTGCTTGCTTACTTAAGCAAGTCTGGCTTGTTTGCTCCCCCAGAGCTTCCTGGTTTATAGGTTTGTAACTAAAACCTCATTTACCAGCAGAACATGGTAGTTCATGGGACAGAATTACAGAAGAATCAGGGAACAGATTCATAGTAATCAAACATGACACTGATGTATAAATGATGATGGCAAATATACTAGTTCACAGTGAGAGTTATAAACTTCTGGGATGGCTGAACAATGTCTCAGGTATTCTCTACTGAGGATTCTCAGATTCCCTCCCCCACAAATTTTAGCTGAATTATGTTATTCATTTGAAATTCAGCCAACTCTCAGAAAAATTTCTCAGCGTTATTGGGATATGATTGACAAATCATAGGTTAAGGGGTAAAATGTGATGATTTGATACACATATATAGTGAGAAGATTACCTTTCAGAAAATGTGAACAGTAAGATAAATAATCTTTTAATTTCATGGCTGCAGTCACCATCTGCAGTGATTTTGAAACTAAAACATGCTTGCTCCTTGGAAGAAAAACTATAACTAACATAGACAGCATATTAAAAAGCAGAGACATTACTTTGCCAACAAAGTTCTGTCTAGTCAAAGCTATGGGTTTTCCAGTAGTCACGTATGGATGAAGAGTTGGACTAAAAAGAAAGCTGAGTGCAAAATTTATGTTTTTGAATTGATGTCTTGAATTGATGTTTTTGAACTGTGGTGTTGGGGAAGACTCTTGAGAGTCCCTTGGACTGCAGGGAGATCAAACCAGTCAATGCTAAACAAAATCAGTTCTGAACATTCATTGGAAGGAATGATGCTGAAGATGAAACTCCAATACTTTGGCCACCTGATGCGAAGAACTGACTCATTAGAAAAGGCCCTGATGCTGGGAAAGATTGAAGGCAGGAGGACAAGGGGATGACAGAGGATGGGATGGTTGGATGGCATCACCGATTCAATGGACATGAGTTTGAGCAAGCTCTGGGAGTTAGTGATGGACAGGGAAGCCTTGCATGCTACAATCCATGGGGTTGTAAAGAGTCAGACACAACTAAACAACTGAACTTACTGACAGAGGATAAATAGCAATAGTAATGGGATATAGAATAAAATAGTAATGGGCTAGAGAATAATGGGAGAAGAGTGGAGAACTAACTCCAGAAAGAATGAAGAGACAGAGCCAAAGCAAAAACAACACCCAGCTGGGGTGTGACTGGTAATGGAATTAAAGTTGATGATGTAAAGAACAATATTGCATAGGAACCTGGAATGTTAGGTCTGTGAATCAAGGTAAATTGAAAGTGGTCAAACAGGAGATGGCAAGAGTAAATATCGACATTTTAGGAATCAGTGAACCAAAATGGACTGGAATGGGTGAATTTAACTCAGATGACCATTATATCTACTGCTGTGGGCAGGAATCCCTTAGAAGAAATGGAGTAGCCCTCAAAGTCAACAGAAGAGTTCAAAATGTAGATCTTAGGTGCAATCTCAAAAATGACAGAATGATCTCTGTTCGTTTCCAAGGCAAACCATTCAATATCACAGTAACCAAAGTCTATGCCCCAATCACTAATGCTGAAGAAGCTGAAGTTGAATGGTTCTATGAAGGTCTACAGGACCTTCTAGAACTAACACCCAAACAAGATGTCCTTTTCATTATAGGGGACTGGAATGCAAAAGTAAGAAGTCAAGAGATACCTGGAGTAACAGGCAAATTTGGTCTTAGAGTACAAAATGAAGCAGAGCAAAGGTTAACAGAGTTTTGCCAAGAGAACGCACTGGTCATAGCAAACACCCTCTTCCAACAACACAAGAAAAGTCTCTACACATGGAGATCACCAGAAGGTCAATACCGAAATCAGACTGATTGTATTTTGCAGACAAAGATGGAGAAGCTCTACAGAGTCAGCAAAATCAAGACCAGGAGGTGACTGTGGCTCAGATCATGAACTCCTTATTGCCAAATTCAGACCTCAACTGAAAAAAGTAGGGAAAACCACTAGACCATTCATGTATGATCTAAATCAAATCCCTTATGATTATACAATGGAAGTGAGAAATAGATTCAAGGGATTAGATCTGATAGAATTCCTGAATAACTATGGACAGAGGTTCATGACATTTTACAGGAGGCAGTGATCAAGACCATCCCCAAGAAAAAGAAATGCAAAAAGGCAAAAGGGTTGTCTGAGGAGGCCTTACAAATAGCTGTGAATAGAAGAGAAGCTAAAGGCAACGAAGAAAAGGAAAGATATACCCACTTAAATGCAAGTTCCAAAGAATAACAAGGAGAGATAAGAAAGCTTTCCTCAGTGATCAGTGCAAAGAAATAGAGGAAAACAAAAGAATGGGAAAGACTAGAGATCTCTTCAAGAAAATTAGAGATATCAAGGGAACATTTCATGCAAAGATGGGCATAATAAAGGACAAAAGAGGTATGGACCTAACAGAAGCAGAAGATATTAAGAAGAGGTGGCAAGAATACACAGAAGAACTGTACAAAAAAGATCTTCATGATCTAGATAACTACAATGGTCTGATCACTCACTAGAGCCAGACATCCTGGAATGCGAAGTCAAGTGGGCGTTAGGAAGCATCACTATGACCAAAACTGGTGGAGGTGATAGAATTCCAGTTGAGCTATTCCAAATCCTAAAAGATGATGCTGTGAAAGTGCTCACTCAATATGCCAGCAAATGTGGAACACTCAGCAGTGGCCACAGGACTGGAAAAGGTCAGTTTTCATTCCAATCCCAAAGAAAGGCAATGTCAAAGAATTTTCAAACTACCACACAATTGCACTCATCTCACACACTAGCAAAGTAATGCTCAATATTCTCCAAGCCAGCCTTCAACAGTACGTGAACCGTGAACTTCCAGATAGATGTTCAAGCTGGATTTAGAAAAGGAAGATGAATGAGAGATCAAATTGCCAACATCTGTTGGATCATTGAAAAAGCAAGACTTCCAAAAAACAAAAAAATTTACTTCTGCTTTATTGACTACGCCAAAGCCATTAACTGTGTGGATCGCAACAAACTGTGGAAAATTCTTCAAGAGATGGGAATACCAAACCTGCCTCCTGAGAAATCTGTATGCAGGTCAAGAAGCAACAGTTAGAAGTGTACATGGAACAGCAGACTGGTTCCAAATTGGGAAAGGAGTAAGTCAAGGCTGTATATTGTCACCCTGCTTATTTAACTTATATGCGGTGTACTTCATGCGAAATGCCAGGCTGGATGAAGCACAAGCTATAATCAAGCTTGCCGGGAGAAATATCAATAACCTCAGATATGCAGATGACACCACCCTTATGGCAGAAAGAGAAGAAGAACTAAAGAGCCTCTTGATGAAAATGAACGAGGAGAGTGAAAATTTTGGCTTAAAACTCGACATTCATAAACTAAGATCATGGCATCCAGTCCCATCACTTCAAGGCAGATAGGTGGGGAAACAATGGAAACAGTGAGAGACTTTATTTTTTCAGGTTCCAAAATCACTGCAAATGGTAATTGCAGCCATGAAACTAAAAGACACTTGCTCCTTGGAAGAAAAGCTAGGACCAACCTAGATAGCATATTAAAAAGGAGAGACATTACTTTGCCAACAAAGGTCTGGCTAGTCAAAGCTATGGTTCTTCCCATAGTCATGTATGGATGTGAGAGTTGGACCATAAAGAAAGCTGAGTGCCGAAGAACTGATGCTTTTGAACTGTGGTGTTGGAGAAGACTCTTGAGAGTCCCTTGTACTGCAAGGAGATCCAACCAGTCCATCCTAAAGGAAATCAGTCCTGAATATTCATTGGAAGGACTGATGCTGAAGCTGAAACTCCAATACGTTGGCCACCTGATCAAAGAACTGACTCATTTGAAAAGACCCTGATGCTGGGAAAGATTGAAGACAGGAGGAGAAGGGGATGACAGAGGGTGAGATGGTTGGATGGCATCACCGATTCGATGGACCTAAGTTTGAATAAGCTCTGGGAGATGGTGATAGACAGGGAAGCCTGGTATTCTGCAGTTTATGGGGTCACAAAGAGTCAGGCATGACTCAGCGACTGGAATGACTGAAATGAGAGAATAAACTATCTATGTGTTCAATATGATATAAGTGAATGAAGGAATAAGATAGAATTATTCCATGCTTTAGAATGTAAGCTAATAAATATAGAAGTAACTATGTAGTTAAAAAAAATCACTATTTGTAAAACTAGGGTAAAAAATCATTTCAGAAAGAATCATCATTGTCACTAAAACTACTGGGTAAATGTTTGATGATAAACATAATATTTTCCCTAAAAAAAATAAATAAATTCAGAGAGGGAAATAGGAATTCTATAGTGAGGAAAACTGGCAGATACCTCCTTAGACAAGTGATCAAGGAGTTGTTTGTATATTTTTGAGATTAATCCTTTGTCTGTTTCTTCGTTTGCTATTATTTTCTCCCATTCTGAAGGCTGTCATTTCACCTTGCTTATAGTTTCCTTTGTTGTGCAAAAGCTTTTAAGTTTAATTAGGTCCCATTTGTTTATTTTGGCTTTTATTTCCAATATTCTGGAGGTGGGTCATAGAGGATCTTGCTGTGATTTATGTTGGAGAGTGTTTTGCCTATGTTCTCCTCTAGGAGTTTTATAAAAGGATTAATCTCAAAAATATACAAGCAATTCCGGCAGCTCAATTCCAGAAAAATAAATGACCCAATCAAAAAATGGGCCAAAGATCTAAACAGACACTTCTCCAAAGAAGACAGACAGATGGTTAACAAACACATGAAAAGATGCTCCACATTACTCATTATCAGAGAAATGCAAATCAAAACCACATTGAGGTACCATTACACTCTAGTCAGGATGGCTGCTATCCAAAAGTCTACAAGCAATAAATGCTGGAGAGGGTGTGGAGAAAAGGGAACCCTCTTACACTGTTGGTGGGAATGCAAACTAGTACAGCCACTATGGAGAACAGTGTGGAGATTTCTTAAAAAACTGGAAATAGAGCTGCCGTATGACCCAGCAATCCCACTCCTGGGCATACACACAGAACTGAAAGAGACACGTGTACCCCAATGTTCATCGCAGCACTGTTTATAATAGCCAGGACATGGAAGCAACCTAGATGTCCATCAGCACACGAATGGATAAGAAAGCTGTGGTACATATATACAATGGAGTATTACTCAGCCATTAAAAAGAATACATTTGAATCAGTTCTAATGAGATGGGTGAAACTGGAGCCCATTATACAGAGTGAAGTAAGCCAGAAAGATAAACACCAATACAGTATACTAACGCATATATATGGAATTTAGAAAGATGGTAACGATAACCCTATATGCAAGACAGAAAAAGAGACACAGATGTATAGAACAGACTTTTGGACTCTATGGGAGAAGGTGAGGGTGGGATGATCTGAGAGAACAGCATCGAAACATGTATATTATCAAGTGTGAAACAGATCGCCAGCCCAGGTGGGATGCAGGAGACAAGTGCTCGGGGCTGGTGCACTGGGATGACCCAGAGGGATGTGATGGGGAGGGAGGTGGGAGAGGGGCTCAGGATGGGGAACACATGTAAATCCATGGCTGATTCATGTCAATGTATGGCAAAAACCACTACAATATTGTAAAGTAATTCGCCTCCAACTAATAAAAATTAAAAAAAAAAGTTAAAATCACCATTAATAGTGATTTGCTTCCTTGAGAAGGACACATCATCCCTTTGAGGTACTCCTGTGAAAAAAGCAAAGCATAACCTGAATCTATCTGCTAGACCCAAATTGTAGGACAATCTACAAAAGCAGAAACAAAAGAAAGACTTTTATTCTTAAAAAATGTCAACGGCATGAAAGATAAAGTCTGAGGAACAATTCCAGATTAAAGAAAGTTAGAGAAGCATGGCAACAACATGAAGTATGTGCTGTTGGATGAAATCCTGGACAGGAAAGCTTATTTTTTCTGTTGTATTTCTAATGTGTATTCAACATTAGTGAAATAATTCAGAATATGAATTTAAAATTTGATCTAAACAATGCCTATAGATCAGAAACTAGTAAAGTTTCAATGCCAATTTCTTATTTTTAGTAATTATACTGAGGTTATGTGAGAAATATTTTAGTTTCAAAGAAATACGCATTGGAAAATTTAGGAGACATGGGGTTTCATGTCTCCAACTTACTCTCAGACACTTTAGAAAAAATATAGAGAAAATGTGTCTGGTAAAATGTTCATATATTAATATTCCTGAAATCTGGGTGAAAAGCATAGTAGAGTTCCCTGACTTGATCATAACTTTTCTTATGTATGAGATTGTTCCAAAATGAAAAGTTAAAAAGTACTCTAAACCAAATATTCTGGCTACTTTATTCTTAAGCCAAATGTTATTTTTCCATATGAGGAGATCTTATCAAAATACTTTGCAGAAAATGTATTATGTTACTTTTTGAAGATGCTTTAGTGTATGTTTGAAGCCAGCGTTAAATAAATATTGCATATATGAATAAAAATAATTTTAAAATAAAGAAAGAAGACAGGGAGGGTTAAAGGATGAGGAAAAGAGACACAGCATATGAGGGATAGAGAGAATGAAAGAAGAGAGGTAACAGTAGTCCTTCCCCCGCCTTTACTGACAGCTGAGCTTTCTGTGGTTTCAGTTACCTGAGGTCAGTGTAGGTCCAGAAATGTTAAATGGAAAATTTCAGAAATAAATAATTGTAAGTTTTAAATTAAGTGCCATTCTGAGTAGCATGATGAAATCTTGCTCCAGACTGGTCCCCTGCCCCGACATGAAGCATCCCAAATATTCCTTTGATCCAGGATTTCCCACATAGTAGTCACTTAGTATTAAAAGCTCTATAGGTTAGCAGATGGACTGGACTGTCCAAGGACTGCCATCCTTGTGTTCAAGTAACTCTTATTTCACTCAGTAATGATCACAAAAAGCAAAGAGATGTGATGTTAGCAATTAGGATTATGCCAAAAAGAAGCCATAAGATGCTTCTTTTCTGTGAAAAGCTGAAAGTTCTCAGCTTATTAAGGAAAGTCTAAAAATCATTTGCTGATTACTAAAATCTGTGGTAAGAATGAATCTTCCATCGCTGAAATTGTGAGGGAAAAAACCCTCATGCTAGTTGTGCTATCTTACCTCAAACTGCAAAAGTTATGGCCACAGTGTGAGGTAAGTGCTTAGTTAAGCTGGAAAAGGCATTAGCTTTGTACAATAAGATACTTAGAAAATACATTCACATAAATTTTATTACAGTATATAGTTATAATGGCTCTATTTTATTATTACTTATTATTGTTCATCTCCTACTGTGCCTAATTTATAAATTAAAATGTAATTATAGCTATGTATATATAGGAAAAAAAAACCTAGTATATATAGGGTCCAGTACTTTCTGTGGTTTCAGGCATCCACTGGGGGTCTTGGAAAGTTTCCCTCACTGATAAGAGGGGAAACTGCTGTACAGGTGTTTCAACAAAATATTGTGGGTTCGCTTCCAGACAATGTCAATAAAGTGAATATTGCAATAAAGCAAGTCACACAAATCATTCTG
This sequence comes from Cervus canadensis, assembly GCF_019320065.1. Classification (NCBI taxonomy): domain Eukaryota; kingdom Metazoa; phylum Chordata; class Mammalia; order Artiodactyla; family Cervidae; genus Cervus; species Cervus canadensis. The sequence goes on along the minus strand of NC_057407.1, from coordinate 33,289,279 downwards.
TTTCCCAGTGCATATAAAGTTAACACTATACGGTAGTCTGTTAAGTCTGCAATAGCATCATGTCTTAGAAAACAACGTTCATGCCTTAATTTTAAAATATTTTGTTGCTAAAAAATTCAGACCATCATCTGAGCCTTCACTGAGTTGTAGTAACATTACAGATGATACATCACCATAACAAATATAGTAAAAACGCAAAAGTTTGAAATATTATGAAAATTATATGACAGAGACCATGAAATGAGCAAATGATATTCCCAAATAGTGCTAGTGCTATCAACCCTTGCTTGACACAGGTTTGCCAGAAACCTTCATTTTACTAAAAAACGCAGTATCTGCAAGTGTAACATAGTCAAGTGCAGTAAAACCTGGTATGCCCGTAGTGCCTAAATATTTAGACTTTTCTACCAGGTGAAAAGTGAAAGTGAAAGTCGCTCAGTCATGTCTGACTCTTACAACAGATAAACAAAAATGAGCTCAAACTCTTAAAAAAAAATGTCATCTAATGAAAAAGTAATAAAAACAGCAAGGGGGAGGTTAAAGGGGACTAAAAAATATTTTTAAAGTGCATGACACTTGACTGAGTTTGAATTGAATTTTTAAAAGAAATAGTTCTAAATGCCACTGGGGACTTCTGGGGGAAATGTAAATAAAGCCTATGTTAGATGATATTTATTAGTGCTAATCTTCCTAAGTGTGATAATGGTATGGAGGTTATGGAGGACAATGTATATTCCTTAGGATATGCACATTGAATGTTTAGAGACAAGAAGCTGAACTCCTATATATTGTTTTCTTAAGGTTTAGCAGATAAAAAAAAGGTGTGTCTGGGTAGATAAATATGCAGAGGGTGTGGTTTAATAGCCATAAATATAAAGGAAAGTGCATGCAATGTTATACTACTTCAGCATTTCTGTAGGTATGAAAATTTTGAAAATTTTTGAAATTTTCCAAAAATATTTGGAAAGACTGATTGTTGAAGAAAACATTCTGTATGATATAAAAGATTATGTTATTTGTAGTATTTTGCTTAGTTACAGATTGTTATGTTCAATGAGAACTTTCTAGTTAAAATAATAAGGCAAAAAAATACTAATAATAAAGTGGACCAGTGTAAAAAGTGCTATCATATATCTTCTGCACAACATAATTTCATAGTCAGTATTTTTGTCTGATATTTATAGTCACCAAGTCATAATCCATCTGTAAGTCTAGAATTTGTTACCTTAAATTCTATGTTTCTCTATGCTTGAAAAAGCTCATTAAATAAGAAATATTTATAGTTGCTGACTTAATAAGAACATACATATTGAAAAATACTTGTGTAAGTAACTAAGGCATGTGACCAGAATTTCTTTAGGGGAATGAAAAACAAGAGGCCAATCCTAAGGAAAGTAACTGTTATTTAATTTCTGCCAATGGTCTAACTCACTCTAGAAAGTCCTGGGAGCTTTTTTAATCTACCACCTTGTGTGAACAGTCCTCTTAGGCCAGGGAAAATACTTGCGCAATAAGAGCCACAGGAACGTGGGAAGCCCCGAAGTTCTCAGAGAAGTCACATATCTTAGTTCCCAGGAACCCCACACCTGGCTACACAACAGAAATACCAAAGGAGCTTAGTCTATAGATAGAATGTTGGGCTCCACCCAATATTTGCCTCAGAATCTATAGGATTCATCCCTAGGAATTTTTACTATTTTTCGTTAAGTTCCTTTAACTGATTCCAAAGCCCTGCTAGGTATAGGAATCAACAAGAAATTTACTTTCATAGGACTGAAACAGTTACCCTAGAAAGAGCTGAGTTCTATATGTTTAAATTCTTTCATTAAAATTAAAAATTATTCACAATTTGACTAAGAAAATAGTGAATATCTAATGCATTTGAAAATTGAAGAGCTACATTTGAATTACCTTTCTACAATTTACTATTCATGTAACATAGGAAGAATAATGTTATTTCTCAGCACTCCCCTGTGAAAAGGGAATAACCATGTCTATGAGTCAGTACTGAGTTATGTCACCGTATTTATGCTTGTGAAACACAGTCACTTCTAAGACTTTATATTTGGAAAACCTACATCAACAAGTCTAATACAATACTAATCAATATTAGTATGCAGAATCAGCAGGCACAATGCTATAACATAAAAGGAATCAAAATTAAAATCTGCTTGTAAAATTTGGCACAAATAAATGGAAACTGTTACATTTGACCTTCTTTCTTCTTCCTTTCATTTCCGGGTAAAAGAACACTCTAGAATGTCTGTATAATACTGAAGGAAATTCATTTAATATTAAGCACATCAGAATATGCTCAAATCCACTTCTCTGTGATTTACTTAGTGTAAGTCTTCAATGAATATCATCACACAAATTTGTCAGGGACCTCTTGCCATATCTGCCTGTGCAAGTTGACGTCTGTGGGAACTTGCATTACTATTAGATGTGATATAAAATTTCATTTATTTAAAATACTGAAATAAGAACAAGTTTTGGAATTTAAATAAATTTTCACTAGGGAATTAAGGAGGGGTTTTCGAGCCCAATCACTTTGGAACTTCCCTGGTGGCTCAGACAGTAAAGCATCTGCCTGTAACGTGGAAGACCTGGGTTCAATCCCTGGGTCGGGAAGATCCCCTGGAGAAGGAAATGGCAACCCACTCCAGTACTCTTGCCTGGAAAATCCCATGGACAGAGGAGCCTGGTGGGCTACAATCCATGGGGGTCGCAAAGAGTCAGACACGACTGAGCGACTTCACTTTCACTTTTCACTTTTCTTTATAAGAAGATGATCTTAATCAGAGCCAAGGTATCACTGGTTTAAATACTAAAGTTATTTATATTTTGCAGCAATTTCCCAAAGTTACATCCTGTGTTATTACCCCAAATTCCTACAATTTAAGGAGTCTAAGATAATCTTGTGCAATTAACTTTCAGGCATGCACAAATGTTGAACAAAATAAATCAAATTTCTTAAACACTCAATGTATTTATTAAGGAGTCATCACAGTGCTAGGGATTCAAACCTAACTTTGATAGAAAGCCAGGTGCCAGAGGAGTGCATTTTTGACTATAAGATTTGCTGTATTTTATAACACCATGAAAACACACGTTGAACAATCAAGTATAAACGATAAAGTCTTAATGTGCCCACTCATTAGAATAAACTGCTCATTAAATTAAAAAAATGAAATAAGTGCTTAAAGGCTAAGTTGTGGGGAAAGGAATTGTCTAATCTTGTAAATACTGTGCAATGCTGATACAAGTCAGTAATTCTCAGCACCATTAAATGTAGAAGACATAAAATTTCCTGTTTTGTACAGTGTTTCCTTTATATCCCTCCCACCGCAACCTATGCTAAGGCATACACATTCTCCTCCTTGCGCCTTTTGTGGTTTATGTACCTCATCTCAGCAGATGCTTCACCAATCATAAATTAAAGGAAGACTTTATTGCCTCTCATTTCTCTGACATTATTAGGCTTGTCACAGCACTGGATGTAGCATTTTATGAGACCTACTAAATCCCTCTTGGTGTTTTGTTGCATGTAACTATTTCTCTGCCATCAGTAATTTCTTAACATACACACACACACACACACACACACACACACCTTTATGATTAGAACAGCTATTCCAGAGCCTATACTTATTTATTTATTTTTTTTAGAGCTTCTTACAAGGAAATATGGTTTGTTTTTTTTTGTTTGTTTTGTTTTTAATTTATTATTATTATTATTATTTTTTTTTTCCAGTGGGTTTTGTCATACATTGATATGAATCAGCCATGGATTTACATGTATTCCCAATCCCGATCCCCCCTCCCACCTCCCTCTTCACCCGATTCCTCTGGGTCTTCCCAGTGCACCAGGCCGGAGCACTTGTCTCATGCATCCCACCTGGGCTGGTGATCTGTTTCACCATAGATAGTATACATGCTGTTCTTTTGAAATATCCCACCCTCACATTCTCCCACAAAGTTCAAAAGTCTGTTCTGTATTTCTGTGTCTCTTTTTTCTGTTTTGCATATAGGGTTATCGTTATCACCTTTCTAAATTCCATATATATGTGTTAGTATGCTGTAATGTTCTTTATCTTTCTGGCTTACTTCACTCTGTATAATGGGCTCCAGCTTCATCCATCTCATTAGGACTGGTTCAAATGAATTCTTTTTAATGGCTGAGTAATATTCCATGGTGTATATGTACCACAGCTTCCTTATCCATTCATCTGCTGATGGGCATCTAGGTTGCTTCCATGTCCTGGCTATTATAAACAGTGCTGCGATGAACATTGGGGTGCACGTGTCTCTTTCAGATCTGGTTTCCTCAGTGTGTATGCCCAGAAGTGGGATTGCTGGGTCATATGGCAGCTCTATTTCCAGTTTTTTAAGAAATCTCCACACTGTTCTCCATAGTGGCTGTACTAGTTTGCATTCCCACCAACAGTGTAAGAGGGTTCCCTTTTCTCCACACCCTCTCCAGCATTTATTGCTTGTAGTCTTTTGGATAGCAGCCATCCTGACTGGTGTGTAATGGTACCTCATTGTGGTTTTGATTTGCATTTCTCTAATAATGAGTGATGTTGAGCATCTTTTCATGTGTTTGTTAGCCATCTGTATGTCTTCTTTGGAGAAATGTCTGTTTAGTTCTTTGGCCCATTTTTTGATTGGGTCATTTATTTTTCTGGAATTGAGCTGCAGGAGTTGCTTGTATATTTTTGAGATTAATCCTTTGTCTGTTTCTTCATTTGCAGAGCCTATACTTAAATAGCTAGTTCAAAGCATTACATTGAAGTCTGAGGGAAAAAAAATCTGATTATCTTTGATCATGTTGAAATTGCTAAGTGAATGCCAATTGTCCCTATGAAAATGCAAATAGTTCAATCATATATATTATACTTTTTCTCTTAAAGTATAATAAATGTCAGCATTTATAATTATTAAAATCTTTTCAATTATTAGATTTATTGGAGTCTAAAAAAGAACAAAGAGAATGCATTTCCTTTTGAAAAGATTAGTGTTCAAAAACAGCGGCAAAGGATATTCTGTTTCAGTACTGAACCCTAACAGCATGGCACAGAATAAGATTTGTGTAAACCTTTAACTTGGAATATGCATGTTTTTTATTCAACCAGTCAAGTGCTTTTAAGAGACCTGGAGTATGAATTATTATTATTGACCTAAGAGGGTCAAGTATTTTAAATCCAATCAATGCATGATTATTCATTTGTGAACTCTCCAAGCTAGTTGCTTTCTCAATCATATATCCCAGCTCCTTCAATTCTTTGCTGTTGATTTTTTTTTTTTTAATTAAATGGTTGGTGGAAACAGAAACCCATCCTTGTCTTTATTCCAGGGTCTTTTAGCACAGTTATGCCATGATCTATGTATTGAAATTCACTAAGACATTCCACAATGTCTTATAATAGGAGTTGTTCATTCATGATACACTGTTTTACCTGCCACAGTTGCTTCATATTTGTGTGTACGTATATTTTCAATTCTCTAAGGTAAATAGCAGGAAGCAACAGTTAGAACTGGACATGGAACAACAGACTGGTTCCAAATAGGAAAAGGAGTACGTCAAGGCTGTATATTGTCACCCTGCTTATTTAACTTATATGCAGAGTACCTCATGAAAAATGCTGGGCTGGAAGAAGCACAAGCTGGAATCAAGATTGCAGGGAGAAATATCAATAACCTCAGATATGCAGATGACACCACCCTTATGGCAGAAAGTGAAGAGGAACTAAAAAGCCTCTTGATGAAAGTGAAAGAGGAGAGTGAAAAAGTTGGCTTAAAACTCAGCATTCAGAAAACTAAGATCATGGCATCTGGTCCCATCACTTCATGGCAAATAGATGGGGAAACAGTGGAAACAGTGTCAGACTTTATTTTTTTGGGCTCCAAAATCACTGCAGATGGTGACTGCAGCCATGAAATTAAAAGACACTTACTCCTTGGAAGGAAAGTTATGACCAACCTAGATACCATATTAAAAAGCAGAGACATTACTTTGCCAACAAAGGTCTGTCTGGTCAAGGCTATGGTTTTTCCACTGATCATGTATGGATGTGAGAGTTGGACTGTGAAGAAAGCTGAGCACCGAAATATTGATGCTTTTGAGCTGTGGTGTTGGAGAAGACTCTCGAGAGTCCCTTGGACTGCAAGGAGATCCAACCAGTCTATCCTGAAGGAGATAAGTCCTGGGTGTTCATTGGAAGGACTGATGCTGAAGCTGAAACTCCAGTACTTTGGCCACCTCATGTGAAGAGTTGACTCATTGGAAAAGACTCTGATGCTGGGAGGGATTGGGGGCAGGAGGAGAAGGGGATGACAGAGGCTGAGATGGCTGGATGGCATTACTGACTCGATGGGCATCAGTTTGAGTAAACTCCGGGAGTTTGTGATGGACAGGGAGGCCTGGCGTGCTACGGTTCATGGGGTCACAAAGAGTTGGACACAGCTGAGTGACTGAACTGAACTGAACTGAAGGTAAATACCAAACATCGAGCTGATGGGAATATGTATAGTTTTAAGAAACTGACCAGCTGTTTTCCAGAGTGGTTGTGAATTTTCACATTCCCAGCTGCAAGGTCTGGGAGGTCCAAGGGCTCCACAATCTTTACAACCCTTGGTGTGGTAATTCTTCTAAATGTTAGTCATGAAAGTGAATGTGTAGTGGCAACTTCTAATGGTTTTCATCTGCATATGTACTAACATTGTTGAGCCTTTTGGCCTGTATTTGTTTACCACTCATATATTTTCTTTTACCTTTTGCCCAATATTTTCATTTTGTCTTCTTAGTATAAAGGTGTAAGAGTTCTTTATATATCTTAGACATAAGCTTTTGAAATATGTTTTGAAATATCTATTTCCCAAGTCTATGGCTTGAGTTTTCATTTTGCTAACAGTGTCTTTCAAAGAGCAAAATTTCAAATTTTGATGAACTTCCAAATTTTCAATAATTTCATTTGGTGGCTCATTCTTAATGTTCCATATCTAAAAATATTTGCCTAACCTATAAAATTTTAATAATAATGAATTCTTATGTTTATTTATGTTATGTTCATTTCTTTTAACATGATATGCAATAAGGGTCTAATTTCAATATATACACATTAAATATATATCATATCTAATTGTTTCAGCAGCCTTTGTGGACAAACTGTCTTTTTCTCATTGAGTTTCCTTCACAGCTTGGTTGAAAATCAAATGACAAGATACATGCTGTGCTGTGCTAAATCACTTCAGTGGTGTCTGACTCTGCAACCCCATGGACTGTACCCGGCTAGGTTCCCCACTCTTTGTGATTTTTCCAGGCAAGGATACTGGAGTGGGTTGCCATGGCCTCCTCCAGGGAATCTTCCCGACCCAGGGATCAAACCCACATCTCTTACATTTCCTGCACTGGCTGACGGGTTCTTTACCACTATTAACACATGGGAAGTCCTGACAAGATATATGTGGGTCTATATTTAGATTCTCTTTTTCAGTACATTAACCTTTTCATGCTAATACCACAATGTCTTGATTAATGTAGCTTCTTTTGCTATAATTTTGCTTTATCTAAAATTTTACAGAATGAAATTATATAGTATGTGTTTTGAAGTCCTTTATTCTCGACTTCCTTTTTCTCCCTGACTTCCTTCATTTGACATTATCCTTTCGAGGGTAATCCATACATGCCTGTGTTTTGTTTCTTTAAATTTCTGAATATACTGCCAACTGTTCAGTAGTAAGAGAATTCTCTCTTATTGTCAAACTACCCCTATGTAGTTGAAAGAATTAGAAAGCAGATGAAAACGGCAAAGTAGATTGCACAATTTCTAGAAGAGTCCTCTAGGAAATTTACTCAGAAACGAAAGAATAATGAAAAAAGTACTGTTGAGCAAGCAGCAAAAACTTGGTTGATAACTGAATTGCATGTATCTATAGTGAATTACATATTCAAGACACTGTGAGCATTTTCAGTGAAAGTTTGGTTAAAGGTGATAGTAAAATATCTAGACAATGAGGATACCAATACGTGTCTGTCAGTTTTGACATTCTTTTTTCCCTTTGTGTCAATCAAAATTTCCATGTGGAATCATTTTATTTTTGCCTGAAAAAAAATTTGTTTAACAGCTCTAGGAGTTCAAATGTGCTGGCAATGAATCCTTTCAGCTTTTGTTTGAGAATGTATTTATATCACTTACATTTTTGAAACATATTCTACTTAAAAATTCCTAGATGAAGTTTCTTTTTTCAGTTCTTCACAAATCTCTATTGTTTTCTACCTTGTATGGTTTCAGGTAAGAAGTCTTCTATAATTGTCTTTTTTATCTAGCTGCTTTTGTAATCTTCTTTTTTCTTGGTCTGGCTGCTTTTAAGAATTTTTTTAATCACTTGTTTTTAGTAATTCGATTGTTATTCAAGTTGGTGTGGTGTTCTTTATATTGCTTCTGTCTGGGTTTGTTAAAATTTTTGATTTTGTGGTTTTAGTTTTCATCAGATTTGCAAATATAGATTGATATTGTCTCACAGTTCATTATTTCTGTACCTTTTTTGGTTCAGTCCTTTTTCCAGGTGCTTAATTTTGGAAATTTTCTATTACTAGGCTTTCGATTCCTCTGATCTTTTCTCTGGGTTATCTACTCTTCCATTAATCTTATCCGGTGTCATTTTTATATTTCTGATATTGAGTTGTTCATCTCTAGAAGTTCATTTGGATATTTCTGAGGTTTTCTATTTCTCTCTTAATATAGTCATATTATTTCTCACATCTTTGAACATATTTTAGATTTATGTATGTGTTTAGTCGCTCAGCCATGTCCGACTCTTTGTGACCGCATGGACTGTAGCCTGCCAGGCTCCTGTGTCCATGGGAATTCTCCAGGCAAGAATACTGGAGTGGGTTGCCATGACCCTCTCCAGGGGATCTTCCCAACCCAGGGATCAAACTCAGGTCTCCCACATTGCAGGTGGATTCTTTACCAGCTGAACCACCAGGGAAGCCCATGAATATCAGAGTGGGTAGCCTATCTCTTCTCCAGGGGATCTTTCCAACCCAGGAATCGAACCAGGGTCTCCCAGCATTGCAGGCAGATTTTTTGCCAGCTGAACTACCAGGGAAGCCATAACTATTTCAAAATTCTTCTTTATATTTGGGTCTATTTCTATAGAAATGTCTGGTAATGTTTTGTTTAATTTTAAGCATTGTTGGCTTATGTTGTTGAATGTTGGATTTTGTTTTATTGCTTCAAAGGGGGTGTGGTTTTATTTTTCCATAGGGATACCTACTTGTGGATAAATTTTATATTTTTGAGGCTTTCTTTTAAGCCTTGTTATGACAAATCCAGTGTAGACTTAATCTAGGACTAATTTAGCCCTGCTACTAAGGTGTGCCTCTTCAGAACACTTTAATGATTCTTCTATTAAAAGACATTTCCACTTTGACTGCTGGGAACACAAATATTTCTAGTCTTGTGTGAGTACTGAATTGTTCAGTCTGTTTTTCAGTGGTTCTTTATAGTCTTGGAAAATTTTATCCCACTCACGCGTGGATCAGTTCTCAGCCAAAGACTCAAAGGGACCCTGGGTACAAACCTCTAGAACACTCTCCTCCAGAGCTCTCTCCGATCCAAACTCAGCTTTCTATTCTCTCAACTTAACATGATTTTGAGGCTTTCTTCTCCCTGCACTGTGTTCTAAGAACTACTTTTAGGCAACAGACTAGGTCAATCATAGAATTCACCTCAATTGATTTCTTTCTTCTAGTCATTATAGTCATGCATTGGCTATTGTCTGATGCCTCAAAACCATGGTTTAATCAACTAATTTTTCCCATTTTTGAGTCCTTTCTTTCAACTCCTGGAATATATGGAAAATTGTTAAAACTACAACAAATACACATTTGGCCAAATACTGAAAAGTCAAAATCAAAATTAAGTTTGAACCAAGGCTAAAGTCAGAAGCAAATATCGCTATAACAAAATGAAGTTATGTGATACATAATTAAATCTAAGTTTCAGAAAGAAATGCAATTATTAATAAATATTTTTGTAGTTAAATTTTAATACTGTGATATTAGATGACAAAAACAAATATTCTGCAGTACTAGGATTGCTCTACTACTCATTTGTAATATTAACTAGTGAGTCACTTGCACCTGAGATTGTTGGAGGCATATATTGCATAATATTTGACTAGCTCTGCTGGCGTTAGATTCTGCTGATATAGATGTTCTCATCTAATTATTCAATGTTCCTTCACCTAAATAAAATGGACTTAATATAGTAGATGAACACTGATAGCTCAGTTGGTAAAGAATCCACCTGCAATGCAGGAGACCACAGTTCAATTCCTGGGTTGGGAAAATCCGATGGAGAAGGGATAGTCTACCCACTCCAGTATTCTTGGGTTTCCCTTGTGGCTCAGCTGGTAAAGAATCTGCCTGCAATGCAGGAGACCTAGGTTTGATCCTGGTTGGGTAGATCCCCTGGAGAAGGGAAAGGCTACCCACTCCAGCATTCTGGCCTGGAAAATTCCATGGACTGTATAGTCCATGGGATTGCAAAGAGTCAGACACGACTGAGTGATTTTCACTTCACTTCACTTCACAGTAGATGAGCACCTGGACTTTCCTCCTTTTCTCCACTTCCATTCCTACATTTGAAGATTTGCTATGTAGTAAAGTTGAAATCTCATTGAAGGCAATCCCACAAACATTTTCTTACTGCTTGAAGAAAACTCTTTCAGCATTTTCACAAGCTGATTCAAAGTTGTTTTCTTTACTTTTTAAAAAAAATTTGTAATAATCTTTCAAATACTTGCTGTTTCTCATAATCTCTTGAGGTTATTTTCCTTTTCATCTTTAATTTAGATGTTTGGCAAAGTAGCAATATTGGCTTTCTAGAAAAAAAAATCATACAAGTTTCCACATTGCTTATATACCAATTTTAGCTTCATTCCAGGAATACAATGATATGAAGATCTTCAGAGCAGATGGCATGCAAAAGTACTATCTATAGTATTTTTGTTACTTCTCAGCAAGGATCAGGGGAATTCTGTCAGTGCATAGGTTCAGAGATAACAGAAATGGTATTAAAGTTGGCAACTGAACTTTCAAAGATTGAGACAAGAGTCAAGTTCAATAGTTGCTTTGAGCTGTTGATATAGGAACTATCTTGATCTTGGCTGGAATTTCTTAAGACTTCTGGAAAATACTCGATGGTTGTCTTATTCTGCCATTATTAGGCCTCCCATATTAAAGAACTCTCTTGAGTATTCATTCTAGAACTCCACTTGAAAAGACTGTACTCAGAATTCTCAAGGCAGGTGGCCTAGAAAGATTTCCATTTATCTCAGAATTTCATCATCTTCTCTCTAACGTTTTCTCCCATTTCCCTTTCGATGGCTCAAATATATAGTTTATATTTTTTCACTACTTAATATTTTTCATTCATTTCTATTTTAGTTTTTATTCTTGCCAATCTGCTGAAAAAGTCCCTCAAAAAAATTTAAATTCCTTTCAGTGACTTTTCTTAAATGTCAGTGTTGGAGATGGTGCAGAGAAATAGTCCCTATGTCCCTACATTGTTGTTGCTTAATTGACTGTTTATAGAAGTTTCATGCACAGCACCACAGGGAGAAGATTCCTTTTCTTTCTTTTTTTTAAAATAGGTTTGATCTCTTTTGATTAATGGCCTGATCCAATTAGCACGCAATTCTTACATTCATGAAAATGAAAAAACCTGAAAACATTATCTGAACTAGAAAGTTACCTATTTTCTTATCTTTTGGAAATTTCAAGTAAAAGTATAACATTTAATTTAGAAAAAAATAAAAATGATATCAGAAACACAAATGGAAATTCAGGCATTGATTCAGTGTGAAAAAACTTGAGTTTATCCATGGTTCTTGTTTTATCTCTGGATTGTCTTCTTCTGATAGTTATTAAATAGCGAAGAAAATCTGCTTGTGATATTAAAAATCCAATAAACATATTGAATCTCAAAAAAAGGATATCAAAATTAAAATCTTAATAGAGTTGGAAAACAAATTCCTTCACATAATAGAGATATTAAAAATGAATTTGTCAATTTTGACCCCTCTCATTCTTCAGAGACACTGGCAAGAGAACAAACTATATACATGAAGATTCTTTATGGTACATATTTATGCTTACTGAAAGCTGTTAAGGAAGCATTACCCATCTCTGGTGAACTCTGCATAGATTCCCTGCAGTAGCTGCTCCAAGTCTATTCACCCTCCTTAGTACAAAACAGGAATGCTAAGATGTTAACACTTGGAGTTCAAAGCATTTTAGTTCCCATATCCTCTCTCTCCTCCAGCCAGTAACTCTCCTTGCCTGTTGACTTGATGCCAGCCCCTGTATGCCAGCTGTTCTGCTGTGAGTGCTAGGTGCTTCAGTTGGGATTCTACTGTACTTACTGCACTGTAAGACTTAAAAATATTTTTTAAACTTTTTTGTTTACACAAAAATTTACACACAAATTCTTTGTGTAAAAAGCATTATAAGCCTATTATAGTACAGTACTATATAGCCAATCATGTTAGTTGGGTACCTAGAACAAATTGGACTTAAGAGCATACTCTTAGAATGGAACTCATTCATATGTAGGACTTCAGTTCAGTTCAGTTCAGTTGCTCAGCCATGTCTGACTCTTTGCAACCCCATGGACTGCGTCACACCAGGCCTCCCTCTCCATCACCAACTCCTGGAGTTTACTCAAACTCATGTCCATTGAGTCGGTGATGCCATCCAACCATCTCATCCTCTGTCATCCCCTTCTCCTCCCGTCTTCAATGTAGCACTTACTGTATACCAATCAGCTTTTGCTCTAAAACAAATCACTCCAAAATTCAGTGAATTAAAACAACACCATTTATTTAGCTCACAAGTCATTGGGGACAGCTTAGTGGTTCACTGGTCTGAGTCAGCTCGGCTGGTCACTTAGGTTTCCTCATGCGTCTTTGCTCAGATCCCAGACTGGCTGGAAGCTGGGTGATGTTGGCTGGTCTCACTTACATGTTTCACACTCGGTAGACTCTCTACCAGGGTGTCTAAGTTTTGTTTTTTTTTTCACATGGCTTGTCATCCTGCAGCAGAACAGCTTGGGTTCCTTTGCAAGGCAGTTAAAGGATTGCAGATGGCAGCAAGAGAAAGACAGGGTGTTCCTTTATTCAGGAACTCTTCAAATATATTCTTGCATTTTATTTGATATTGTGCCAATGGCCAAAGCATGTCATATGGCTAAACTCAGTCTCACTATTCGAGAGTACATCCATGGGTATGAATGAAGAAGAAAAGAATTTGTTGTGATTTTTACAATTGGCTTAATTATTGATTCCCATATTATTATATCACGTATTCACAGTGACTCTGTTCTCTTTCTAAATCCAGACTTTTAAAGAATTAATAGTTGAATCAAGGCAGATGAACTCGAGCTGGCACAACCATAATATTGTATTACTACAACAAAGAAGTAACACCAGACAGTTTATAGTATAGAAGTATACACATTCATGATCATTCTAAGAGACAAAATAAAATTAAAGATAATTAAATGTACTAGCCTATGTAGCATAAACCCAGAGAAAGCAAGAATAGTTTTGATGGAGACGTTAGTTGGTTAAGAATACATAATGAAAAAAATAGTGACCTATTTGCTAGCCTTCAAATTCACCTTCCGCTAAGGTGCCTATTGGAAACTCCACATGGATTTGTCCATGATATTTTATGCACATGTTCAAGATACAAATGAATTATCTTCCTTCACTCAAATCTTCTTCCCACAAGTCCCTTATTTTGATTCACTCATTGATTCATTTCACAAATATTTATCTAGTGGTTACCAGGTGCTACTTTTTTCTAAGTGTGGTGATAGAGTAAACAGTTTCTTCCCTAAAGGATCTTACGTAGAGTGCATGATGAGTACATAGAAAAATTTAAAAATTAAGAAGTCATAGAATATTGTTGCAAGATAAATACAAAGACAAAAACATATACAGGCAGTATCTCTTAGTAGCGAGTAAAAATTTAGCTACCTTGGGAAACAGTGTTGCATTGCTTTATAATTTGAACACTGCTCTAACTTATGACATTGAAATTCTATTTTCAAGTATATGCCCAATATACATTCTTTCATATGTACCAAGACATAGACATATAAAACTGTCAAAAGCATCATTTGTCCATAAGAACAACAATCTAGGAAAAAAACCAAATGTGTATTAATATGCAATAGAGTATTATTATATGGATTGTAAGAAGAAAAAGAAAACTGTGCTGGTAAAGTGCATACATTTTAACAGCCGCTTTGGAAAATAGCTTCACATTATATTAATAAGTGGAACAGTCATATATCTTAAAACTTAGTAGTTCTACTCCTAAGTTTTTATCCTGGAGAAATTATTACACATGCCTGCCAAAACATATGCAAAAAGATTCATGTTAACTCTGTTTATGTCAGCAAAAGATTTTAGAATGTTTAAGAGTGGAAGAATGGATAAATTAAATGTACTCACACAACAGATTATTTTATGCCAGTAAAAATAAATAGAACTTGATAAATCTTAGAGAATATAAAAAAAATCCATCTAAATTAAAATAAAATAGTTTAAAGCATTCATAAGCTACTGAAGTTGCTGAGATTTGAGGGGTAATATTCTGAATACAACAGAAGTTCATTGAGGTGAGCACAACATTCTCCATACTGTTTTTCCCCCATAGAATATTTCATGAATTTTGGAGAAGGACAAAAGACTAAAAAGCTGGGCAGATCCAAGCTTCTATGAGTCAGAAAAATCAGCAGTCCCTTTAGTACCCTCAATGACCTCGGGAGGCAAACATGGGCATTCTGATATGCCAAAAGGAAGCTCCAATACTTTGGCCACCTGAATATTGCAAAGAGCCAGTTCATTGGAAAAGACCCTAATGATGGGAAAAATTGAGGGCAGGAGAAGTAGGGGGCAACAGAGGATGAGATGGTTGAATGGCATCACTAACTCAATGTACATAAGTTTGAGCAAACTCCAGGAAATAGTGAAGGACAGGGAAGCCTGGTGTGCTGCAGCCCAGAAGCTTGCAAAAAGTCAGACAAGACTTAGCGACAGAACAACAGGACAGTCGCAGGAGGGGCTAAGATTCTAGAGGAATACAAGGTGCAAATAAGTGACAGTGCCATCACAATTGTTACCCGCTTAGGGAATTTCTTGAAATGTTAGCTAAACAGTGTGAAAGTCTAAGAAGCCAAGCAGAAATTATCTGAAAAGCAAAGTTCTTTTCAGAAGTTTCACATTGCTAGGGAGACCAAAACTGTAGTTTATGATAGGCCAAAGAGAAGAAATCTGAGTAAACACACAAAGCTCTCATTTGGGAATCCTGAAGAGCTTCACTCCAGAAGTAGGAATATGTCAATGACAGAGAGAACTTAAAAACAAAAACAAGAAAACTATAAAGATTAGTTCAGTCCTTGATTAGACACAGATGGTCTGCCCCTACTCTTATTGCAGGTCAAAGGCTTCCCTGATGACTCAGATGGTAAAGAATCAGCTTGCAATGCAGGAGTCCTAGCTTCGATCCCTGGGTCAGGAAGATCCCCTGGAGAAGGGCATGGCAATCACTCCAGTACTCTTGCTTGGAGAATTCCATGGAGAGAGGAGCCTGGTGGGCTACAGTCCATGGGGTCGCAAAGAGTTGGACATGACTGAGCAATGAACAAAACAAGATCGAGGAAATGCCAGCATCCTGAGTCTCTGCAATAGTTCATACTCAATATATGGCATTTAATAAAAAATCATGCATATGAAATGCATCAGTCAGCTATATCCACAATTGTGTTGCAAAACAAGCAGTCCTACAATCTCAGCATCATGAGACAATGAGTATTTCTTTGCTTCACACCTACAAGTTGTCTAGCAGTGTTTTTTTCCTGAACTGTGAGTCTGCAGGTCAGCTGGGATAGTTCTGTTTTAGGTTGCATATTTGTACATAAACAGAGGTAGTTCTGCTCTGGCTGTTCTATTCTGCAGTTCAGGATGAAAGGGTGACGGTTACCCAGAATCATAAGTGTGCAAAATAGACCATGTAAGCATATCAACAGCTTTGATATCACTTCTATTAAGCACCCATTCACCAAAGACACCTGGCAAAGTCCCAAGTGAAGGAGTTGGCAAGTACTTTCCATCATCAATGGGGCCATGGAAACTATGGAATCTATGTGCAAAATTAATGCTAATTGGATGCAGAAAGTGAAGACAAGGGTAAACAGTGCCAGGACTCAGTTTACTTTCTTGGTCAAAATTATTTGTGTCACTCCTACTCACAAAATATCTTTATATTCATGTCAAGATTCAGAAAATCTCATCCAACTATGTTATCGAGTATATATAGATATGCTATCCAAGATTTTTTATAATTTTAAAAGACCAATAGTTCTCATTAATCACATTAATATGGAGAAAAAGTAAATGATCTTCTCAAATATATAATAAATCAGCTGATGAGATTTAATGCACATCTATGATTAAAAACTCTTATTGACTTAGGAATAGAAGGAAATTTCCTGAATCAAACAAAAGATAGGGACAAAAGCTCTGCAGTAAACCTCATATTTAATGGCAAAATTTAAAAATCTTCTCCCTGAAGACCATGAATAAGACAAAAATGCTCATTCTCACTACTTTTATTCATCATTGTCCTACTGATCCAAACCAGTGGAATAAATCAAGGGGAAAATTACATAAGGATAGAAAAGAAAGACACAAAATTGTCATCATTCACATATGACACAGCATATAAAAGTCCATAAAAAATCTGCAATACAAGTATTAGATTTGATGAGCGAACTTAGCAAGTTTGTTGACTATTTAGTCAATATAAAATAAGCAAACATCTATAAAGAAAGTACATAAAAATAGATATGCAAATTAAAATATGTCCTATAATAACATAAATACCTTAAACATCCAGAAACAAAAGACATATAGAACCTATACACAGAAATTATTGAGAGAAATTAAAGGCATAAATAAATGAAGACATAAATACTGAGTTTATGGTTTGTATTTTATAGATGATTCAGTATTGTTAAGATGTCAATTGTCAAAAAATACATTAATTAAAAAATAAACTTGAAAAGGATGTCAATTGTCTTCATGTAGATCTATAGGTTCACTATAATTCTATTTAGATTGTAAACAATCTGTGTGTGAATTGACATGCTGATTTTTCAATTACATAAACACTCAAAGTCAAACCTAATCAACTCAATCTTAAAGAAAAAAGCTGGAAGATACATCGTTAAGTATTAAGAGAGCCGCACTGACATAGATCCCACTTACACTGCAATGGACAGAAGTCACCCACTTCACAGCAGAGGAGGCACAGCAGTGTGCACGTGACTAGCGTATCTCCCTGTCCTGGCCACACTGCACCACTCAGAAGCTACCAGCTCTATGAGTGACGAAACAGTTCTTCCATCTGCAGCTAAGATAACAGCTGGGAGAGAACTCCCTGTGAGGACAAGATGCCATCTTCCAGGATGAAGTACATGCCCTAAGTCAACTAAAATGATATGGTTCTATATCCCCAGTAGATAAAGTATCCGGTCTAGACTCTAAACTGTAAAACTTAATTCACTTAACATCATTTCAAGTTGGCCTCTGGGAATTCGTGTTTCTTACTTTAGGAACCTTAGGTCTGTGGTCTGAAGGGGCAAAGTAAATGTCTAGTTGAACTTACAGCCATGGCTGAGGTTTTTCGCTCTGTGTCTAGAGTTAAAGAAAGGAATTAGTATACTAGCATGAGTAATAAACCCTAATCCTGGGAAGGAGATAAGGTTGCTGTTACATAAAGGGGCAGCTTAGAGTAGATTGTGCGGAACCCTATACCAAGGTCACAGGACAAAAATCTCCAAAACTGACTGAGCCCCATAGCAACTGTTGCCATGAGCCTCTGGATCTAAACCAGCCAGCTCACTGACTCTATATTAGGTAAAATACCCACCCTATAGCATCCTAACCAACCACCTAATGCCACCTTTCCAGCAGGAGTTTTCTTTGTCTTGAGGCTGTAAAAACTGGCTACTAGTCCACAAAAGATGTAGGCTCTCCCTTGAGCTGACCAGATGTTCTAACAGCATCTCCCTTCCCACAGTGTCTCCTGCTCTAATAAACTCATTCACCTCTCATTCTGCCTCATGTCTGGAAATTCTTTTCCAACCTGCACATGGATCCCCACAGGTTTGTTATTTGGTGATACGGAGGGGAGACTCTAGGCACTCCATGCTGAATCTTGCTGATAAATGCACAGTGCAGCAGCTACGACCTGAGAAGGGCATGCGTGGTGACCAGAAGCTCAGGTACAAGCTCCAGACCCAGGGCAGGCAGGGAGGCTCCTTCTAGTATCTTCCTCTTTCAAGTTTCAGCAGGAAAGGAGACCAACCGGAATCCCAGAGAAGTTGTTCACAGATAGGATGAACACATATGCAAATCAAATGAATTTAAGCAAACAAGGCATGACCTATACTATGTAGAACATCACCCAGATATGGCCTTCTGAGAAAAACTTACTTATGCCACTAACTGCAGAAAATGTTGCTGATGGCTTACAGCCATGTCCTTCTCAGGGCTTTAGTCTCATGAAGGGAGCTTCATGAGACGTTCATCCATGTTTCAGTCCCCACTCTGGGGCACCAGCCCTTACTTCAGCCTGGGACAATTCTGAAGGTCATTCCCAGTCTAGACTGTGAGATGGGCTATGGATGGCCTTGGGTTCATTTTACTCAGTCCTGCTTTCTTCATTTCTAAAGAGCATTTGTCCCCAAACACAGTATCCAATAAATCTTCTTCATACAAATTCCCACTTTAATCTGGTTCTGGGGAACATATCCTAAGACAGTGTTCCTATTTAGGTTAAACCATAAACACCTACAGCTAGACTGTCAACACCCTGAGGGCAAGCAGAGTCTCTTTTCCTACTGTAATTCTGGTTGTTAGTGTAGAACTTTGCACATTGTTAGTGCTTACTGGAAATGGCAACCCACTCCAGTATTCTTGCCTGGAGAATCCCATGGAAAGTGGAACCTGGCAGGCTACAGTCTATGGGGTTGCAAAGAGTCGGGCATGACTGAGTGGTATAACTGATGACCAAATCATGAGCTGTCCTTCCCACAAGACTGTAAACTTCTTGAGAACAGGACTACAACCAATTTTAAAAAATTTTTTTACATTATCACACATTCAATAATAACATTCAGCAGACGCTTTAAATAACTTTCCCTTGCTCTTTCAAAAGAAAGATCAACTTTTAGAGTGCTACTGCATAACAAAAGAGAAATTAATATATTCACTTACATTGAAAAACACTTTCTTTGTTAGCCTAATAGCATCTGCTTTCCATTTTCTCTTTAGAAAATTCAGATCAGCACCTTTGATCTACTAATTGATGTGGACAGGGAAAAAAGCAACCTGACATGGTTTGCCATTCTGCTCTTTTTAAAATTATTTTGACACTGATGCAAAGAAAGCGCCAGACTTGTGTTCAGAGATATCAAACGTTAAACAATAAATTTTCAGAGGAGATAATGATAGATAATGATGGAAATGAGTTCTTACCAGAGTCATCACTGGGTTTGAGCTCTTCAGCTTCAGACACTCCAAATTGGTTGAGTGCTTCTGTAGCGACGTGAACAAGGACAGTTTGAGGGAAACATCAGGGAGCGCTGATTCTATTAACTGTAATCACTGTGGTGTTTCTGCTCACTGGTACAACACATTTTCCATGTAGCAATAAATGCTGGAGCACATTTCATTAATTCGTGCTTTCCCCTAAACAGCAATGTGTTTAGCCGCAGATCAGTGTGTGACTTTATCACAGAAATGGAAGCAAGGGAAGTGCAATGAAACAAACCACTGAACCATCTTCCAGAAAAGCTGCTCTTTGCTGCGAGGTGCTTTGAACTAGGTCTACTGCCATCAGCACAGTAAGGAACCTGCTCCCCTGAGAGTCCTGGGCTCCCCGGGGAAATCTCTCAGGAACCTGAGGTTAAACCAGATTCTGCTACATTCAGTCAGCTTTGCTAGTCAGCTGCAGTTTCTCTCTGGAGGCTTGTGTAGTCAATCTGTCTGTGCTTAAGTCAGGAACTTGAAATTCTAATCACCGCCCGGATGGCAGTTTGCAATATGTCTTTTGTGCAGGCCACCGACTGCTTCTGGTGATCCAGCAGTTTCTCAACTGGAGCTTTAGAGAAGGGGCAGTTCTTAACTATGGCTCTTCAGAGAATTAATATTGACAGAACACTTGTATGTCTGTAGATGAATAGTAAGGTAGCCTTGTAGAGACTCAGTGAAGTAGAACATTTTCATTTGTAGTTATCAATGGAATAAACACCGTTCTTCTTGCAGTTATTATGTGTAAAGTGTGTAAAGAAATTAGTTCAAGACTGAGAAAGATAATATGAACTGTATTTGACATGGAATTGTAATTTTATTATCACTGGCTACTCATATCCCAATGTTATACACTCATTCGAAAGTTAGAGGCACATATTTAGATGTTTTTGTTCAGTGCTTGCATGCATGAGGGGCTAACATCAAATAGAAGGAAATTAAAGGCAGTCTGTAGATCTCAGAAGACTGATAATTGTATGAAAGTAAGACTGCTTCTTTGCCAGGTAGTTTCTATTTTCTCTTTAAGATCCCTTACTCTTTCACAGCTTGTCCTGTACAGATAATCACAAAGGACTCCTTTTCCTTTGGCTTCCTCTCAACTCAGACGATGTACAGCCCCCAGGGAAGTCAGAGGGTAAGAGGAGGATGAGGTCAAAGTATTTATTCCCCAAGCTCCCTTCCTCCTGTGGGGTCTCTCTTAGGCTTGTAGTGAGCATTACCTGGAGGTAAGAGTTCTCAGCAACTAACCCTCTCTACATAGCTCCCTTTTCCTTCTAGGTTTCAGTTTAGCTCCTTCCCTTTAATCCTTCAGATCTAAGTGTACACGCTCCCCAACTCATAATGGTTCTACTTATGATCTGTGATTTTACAATGGTGGGGAAGCTTTACACATTCGGTGGAAACCATACTTTGAATTTTGACCCTTTCCCAAGTTAGGAATATACAGTACCATACCTTCTCTTGATGTTGGACAGTGGCAATGAACACAGCTGCCAGACAGCCAGGGATCATAAGAGTAAACATCCAACAGACTTAGAATCATTTTGTATCCGGATGACCACTCTGGTTTTCACTTTCAGTACATTATTCAATAAATTCCATGAGATATTCAAAATTTTATTATAAAATAGCCATTGGTGTTAGATGATTTCCCCAACTGTAGACTAATGTAAGTGTACTGTGCACATTTAAGTAGGTGAGGCTAAGCTCTGATGTTTCTTTAGGTTAGTTGTGTTAAATGCATTTTCAACTTATAATACTTTTAACTTACATTGAATCTATTGGGGCATGACCCTATTGTAAGTCAAAGAAGATCTGTATACTGAAAATGTCCTTAATATTTTCATACCCTCTGACCAAAGTTTTGTAAATAATCCCTTTAGCAAACATCCTTATGCTATCTTGCTTTGATGTGACATCTGCTTACCCTTCCAAACCAAGTGACATACCTCCATTTCTTCCTCTTCCATCAAGTTCTGCTTTTTTTTGACATTCCTTATGATCTGGTTGCTATTCCATAATGCAACTGGATCTCTTCCATCAGAGAATTCATGTCGAATCTCATAGTTTCCAAGTCAATGCTGTCCAAGAGAAATATAACACAAATCACATATGTAATTTTCCATTTTCTAGCAGCTACATATGAAAAAGTGTTCAAAAGTCTTAAATTAATCTTAATTATCTATTTCGTTTTACTCAGTACATCTGAGTACTCTGCTAAACTCTTTATAAACTTTATTTTTTCTTTTTGCAATAAATTTATGAGTGTTACCCTGATATATTCCATGGTTGAGAAAGGTTCATTCCTTGATGCATTTGCTCATCAATAAATATTTATTAAATCTACTGTGTACCAGAACCATCCTAGGCTCTGTAAGCCCAATGAACAAAGATACACATTCATGGTGCTCCTATTCCAATGAATGATTCCATTCATTTTGGAATCAAGGTCTTCTAAACCAGATTTTCAAGTCATCTACTTAACACATGGTTGTTATGTGATTACATTACTTACATCACTTCATTTATTCATCTTTTCCATTCCAAAAACATTCTATGACTTTTTTTTTTTTTTAATTTTTTTATTAGTTGGAGGCTAACATTCTATGACTTTTTAAAAGTTACTCTGTGATAATAAAGAGAATAAACTTAACTTGGTCTCAACGTTCTTGCACAAGTGTGTTAGTTGCTTAGTCATATCCAACTCTTTGCAACCCTGTGAAGTGTAACCCACCAGGCTCCTCTATCCATGGAATTTTCCAGGCAACAATATCGGAATGGGTTGTTATTCCTGTCTCCAGGGGATCTTCCTGACCAAGGGATGGAACCTGGGTCTCCTGTATTGCAGGCAGATTCTTTACTGTCTGAGCCACTAGACAAGCCCATATTTAATTTACTTGCACAAATTTAATTCTTATAGTCCTATCAAGAATTTCCCCAGGTTCAGATAATATCCTCTGTTCATGTTCTGTATTTTTGTACCTTTTCTGTATGTGATATGGTTCCCTGTGTTTAGTTGTCTCTTTTTCTTTGTCTAACCTTCTACGAATCAACACCTCCCTTTACCACAGTGAGTAAGATATATTCTCTCTCCCTGTGTACATTCCAAGATTGACCTCATATTGATTATCCACATTGATTTCCCTTGGAAATTGTTTTCACAATACAGGAAGATTACTCATGAAGTCTGTAATTTAAGCTGGCATATTTTTAATTCCTGTGTTGTTCTTAGTGCCTTGAAATAATAACAATCATAATAAAGCTGTGATTAAGCACATGAGAAATATTCTGTTATTTGAAGACTTAAATCAGAGACCTGAAAAATAAATGCTAATATGTTTGATGACAATTATGAAGATTCTTCAAATTATAGAACCCAAATTCAAAAAACAGATTTTTTGCTCTAGCTTTAAAGTATCTGTGCATGATGAATATAGTAATTAAGTCAATGAGGGGGATTCTTTCATATATATAAGCTTCCCTGGTGACTCAGATGGTAAAGCACCTGCCTTCAATGTGGGAGACCCCGGTTTGATCCCTGGGTCAGGAAGATCCCCTGGAGAAGGAAATGGCAACCCACTTCAGTACTCTTGCCTGGAAAACTCCATGGACGGAGGATCCTGGTAGGCTACAGTCCATGGGGTCGCAAAGAGTCAGACACGACTGAGTGACTTCACTAAGTCACTAATATATATATATCAAATCATGACACCATACACTTTAAACATCTGACAATTTAGTTGTCAATTATACCTAAATAAAGCTTAAAAAAAAAACCACCAAACTATAGAAGTATGTAGGCAAGTTTCTAGTAAAAGCATAGAAACAGAAGATTAAAGATCTGCAATTTCTTCCGAGCATTAGCTGTATGTCTTCCTTAGTCAACCCTTCTGGCTTTTTTCATACTTAAACATCCTCATTTCTATTGTTACGGGTAAATATATTTTCTTAAGTGAAAGATTTTTTCAAAGTTTCTTTTTTCTTCTTTATTTTTTGTTTTTTTAAATTATGAAAGTATGATAACACATTTATAGGAGACTTGGAAAATAGAGAACAAAGTTACATATAGTTCCATTATATATTTAATTATTTTTATAAACAGATAAATTAAGATTTTTAGTTGGAGTTTCAGTATCAAACCCTCAAAAATTAATAGAATGAATAGACAGAAAAGTAGAAAGATACAGTAGGCCTGAAAAGCACTATGAACCAATTCAAAAGAATTAAGATTTATGCAATTTTCACACAATAGCAGGATACAAATTCTATTCAAGTTCCCATAGACTATAAACCAGGAGACATTGGAACATACCTGGGGACATAAAGCAAGGTGTAAAAATTTCATGGTCTAAAGGTATTGAAGTCATACAGAGACTATTGTCTTATCACTGTGGAATTATATTAGAAATCAATATCACAAGATATTTGAAAATAATCCACATATTTTCAAGTGCAATGTGACATTTACCAAGAGAGATCTTTGACTTAGCCACTGAAAGCCTCAGCAAAGTTAAAAGGCTAAAAAACACAGAGGGAATTTTTAAAAATTAAAAAATTTTAAAGCATTTAAAAACTAATATCAAACTGAGAAATTAATATAAAGATGAGAAATTAATAGCAAAGATATTTAAAAATCTTATGTATTCAGAAATTAAATATCTGCTTTTGAACGATGGGTATATCTTATAAGCTGTAACAAGGAAAAATAGAAAATATTTGCAACAGAATAAAAATGAAAAGATAATTTTACAAAATTTGTTGCATGCAACTGAAGTTGCTTAACACAACTAAATACAATGTCAAATTTTGAATAAGTTATAAAAACAAATAATGGACACTAGCATAAAATTTTTCGTAATTTAAACAAAATTTGTACTTTATAGTTAATAATGCTGTATCACAGCTGAAATATTTCCTTTGTTTTTTTTTTCTTTACAACAGAGTATTTCATTATATTCTCAGAATTAGAGTAGAAGTTTCAAGCTTCATTCAAATTTATTTTTAATAATAAGCTTTTAAACTTTTAGTAGTAACACTAGATGCCAGAATAAATGGAACTATATCAAAATTTTTAGGGAATACAAATTAGAAATCTAGCATTCTATTCATACTTGGTCAAACAACTGGAACCAGAATGTCATAATTTTTTTAGCTAAGCAAAAATTCATGTTTTCTAAATTATATATATTATATTATATATACTCTATATGTATGTGTGTATGTATGTGTATACACACACTCTATATGTATGTGTGTATGTATACAAAACTTTTCTACTACACTTGATAAAAGCTTGAGAAAGAACAACCCCCAAAAAAAGGTGATGGAGAAACTGGAAAACATAAAAAAAATGAGAGCACTGAATGTGAAATAGAAAAAAGTGAAACAAACTAGGTAAAAAATCATCATATAGTCCAGCTGTTTTTAAGCAATGCTGCTCATTAGAAACACATTTGGAGCTTTGGAGAAAAACATAAATACCTGGGCATTTGCATTTTTCGAAACATTCTAAGATAAGTCTAATGTGCATTGAGATTTTAAAAAGTGATTACAGGGTTTTCTATTAAAATGGTAGTTCTAGTGATACAGAATTATATTATTTTCTGTTGACCAATCATGATACATGGTATCAAATGAATAATAGTTACATAATCAGAATAGTAAATGTTTATCAGTTTTTACAATCAATAGTCAGACAAAAAGTAAAAGATAATTATAATCACAAGTCATAATGGGAGCATGATTAACCTAACAATGTAATTACATAAATTTGGGGACTTAAGGAGAGTGATGTGGTAAGTGGAAGTGCATGCATGAACATATTTTCATCTACCCAGCCAGTCTATGTCTTTTGCTTGGTGCATTTAACCCATTTAGGTAATTATCAATATGTGTGATTCTATTACGATTTTCTTAATTGTTTTAGGTTTATTTTTTTGTAGGTCTTTTTCTTGTCTTGTGTTTCCTGACCTAGAGAAATTCCTTTAGCATTTGTTGTAAAGCTGGTTTGGTGGTACTGAATTCTATTAACTGTTGCATGTCTGGAAGGTTTTGATTTCTCTATCAAACCTGAATGAGATTCTTGCTAGTAGAGTATTCTTGGTTGTAGGTTCTTTCCTTTCATCACTTTAAATATATTGTGCCATTCCCTTCTGCTTGTAGAGTTTCTGTTGAGAAGTCAGCTTATATAATCTTATGAGTTTACGTGTATGTTATCTGTCATTTTTCCTTTGTTGCTTTTAATATTTTATCTTTGTCTTTAATTCTTGTTATTTTGATTACTGTGTGTCTTGGAGTGCTCCTCCTTGGGTTTATCCTGCCCGGGGCTTTCTGTACTTCCTGGGCTTGGTCGCCTACTTCCTTTCCCTGGTGAGGGAAGTTTTCAGCCTTTATCTCTTCAAATATTTTCTTAGGTCCTTTCTCTCTCTCTTCTTCTGGAACCCTATAATGTGAAGGTTGGTCAAAGTTTCTTTTTTTGAAATCAGGGTGTGTTTTATAATCTAAATGTCAAAAGAAACAAGTGAACTCTCATTTAATAAAATGCAAATACTATTAAATCAATTATGTGTCTAATTATATATGTCTAATTATATGTCTTTCTCAAGGCATCTTATAATCAAAGAAATAAGGTGATCATCAGACTATTAGAAGGACTTGAATATATAACATAATGAAACACTATCTAGCTCAATTGGAAATCCCTCTATGGCAGGGAAAATGTAAATGAGATAAAACAGAAAGTCTTGGATTACTCCTCTCCAAAAGACAGTGGTGGGGTGGCAAGTGAGGGAACACCAATAAGCTCTACATTATAGTTGTTTGGCAGGGTGAAGACTGAGTTTTCAGGATAGCCTCGTTTTTTAAAGAGAAGCTAGAGATCAGAACACTAGCACCAAGATGCTTACATAGTCCGTTCCTGACTTCACTGCTTCTTATGAGAGGGACAACTAACAACTCTTCAAGAACAAGATACCACTGAGAGAATCCTAGAATGAGGGAATGGGACTGAAGCATCCCTTGTTCCTCAAAGACCCAACCAGACTGCATTAGGAGATAAAAGAGTGGCTGCACAATGATAACACTGCCCATCCTCCAGACCTGCACATTTTTAGTCAAGGAGGTGTTCCCTGAGCCTCTGGCGACTCCAGTGAAAAAAGAGAACTCAGTGGGGACGACCAGCCTCCTCCTGCATTACGGTCACTTTGTAAAAACCCCTATTTTGATCTTGCACCACGGGCATCACAGGGAAATCTGCAAGACCCAAACTGAGAATCTGACTGTGAGAGAGAAAGTGAGGGAGGGGCTTCCAACAGTCAGCACGTGGATCTTAGACTGAGTTCAGAGCTGCAGCATCCAAGCAGTAATCCCAACCGGTGGCTTTGCTCATCTGCAGAACCAAGTTTGGGGCATTTTCAGACCAGGAAACTCTGCAGGGTGCAGATCTGCTTGATTTGAATCCTCAAGTGACAAGTTTTGCAGGCCCTAGAGTCCAGTTCGCCCATACCCAGGAAAATTGCTGAGTCACAGCATCACCCAAGTGAAGAACGTCTTTTGGTCCCTTCTGACCAGAGGTACAGCCCAGCACCACTGGAACAGAGAGGCAGGGAGGCAGAGCTGATCTCCCCCAGAGCAAAGCCAGTACTGGGCATGAGGCTTCGAATGCTATGCAGAGGCAGAGGGATTAATTTATAGCCAAGGAAAAGGGTAGCTCCGTGTCCCTCCAAAACAGGGAGCCTTCTTGAGAAACTGAAAGTAGCCTGGAGAAGCCCCTTTCCCTTCCTCCCAGGAAAGGGATCTCAGACATTGTCTCATCCACCTCAGAGAGTGTCTTCAGACCCCATCTGACAAGAAGGACTGGCAAAACATCTGAAAGCTATGCACCCAGCAGGACTCAGGCCAAGAGATGGGCAGACAGAGTCAATACTTTGCAGAGGAAAGCCAGTGGCCCTGTTTGGCCAGGGAACTTAGGGTACAGTTCTGCTTGAATTAAGACAACAAAGAGTTAAACCAAAGGTTTTCTTCTGCTGTGTCTAGGCAGGGAATCTAAACTGTAGTTCCACTCATCTCTGAATAAAACCTTCAGCCAGTTTGACCAAAAAACCTAACCAGGGCACTTGAGTCGCTGTATGGCCCATTCAATAGCCCTATGAACAGAGATTCTTCAACAAAGAGCTTACCAGTGACACGCCCCACACTAGTGACATGCAGACTGACCTACCAGGGCGTGGAAGTTAATTCACAGTCCCATCTACTACTGAACATTGTATCCAGTCCTGACCATCCAGAAGCCTGACTGCAGCACTCAGACAACGGCAGAGCCCATGTTACAGCTCACAGGTGCAAGGATTCAACCAGCAGTTCTATCTATCTGTTCTCAGGCAGTAGCACGCCCCCTTAAACTCCATCACTATCCTCAGAGACTAAAGAGTTGCTTCTCCCAAAATGGACCATAATAGCAGACCCCACATGCTTAAAGACATTACCAACAGAGCATCCAGAAACCTCTACTGAACTGACTGGTGAAGAACTATTTCTGCCAAAGCAAATTTTTGAAGACTGGAGGAAGTGTTCCATTACTCAGATATGTATATATGAATGTAAAACAATTGAAGGATCAAAAACTATAAGGTAAAAATGACACCACTCAAGGAAAATTTTAAAGTTTTAATAACTGACCCTAAGGAAATGGAGATCTATGGACTTGTTGGACAAAAAATTCAGAATAGTCCTCTTAAGGAATTTTAGTAAACTACAATAGGGATAACCAAGATACCTTACAATGAAACTAGCAGAAGTCAAAAACAAAGAAAGAATTTTAAGATCAGTAAGAGAGAACTTATACAAGGGAAGAAAGTGAACACTACCTTAGCAGAAGAAAGGAAATGACACAGAAGAGAGGAAAAATAAATGAAATAGGAAACAGAAAAACAAGGGAAAGACTAACCAAACTAAGAATTGGTTCTTTGAAAAGATAAAGATGACAAATGAAGGAAAATCCAGACTAATAAAGGAAAAAAAGAGAAAGGACCCAAATCAACAAAATTAAAAATAAAATAGGAGGCATTATAACTAATACCACAAATCTTCAAAGGATTATAAGAGGTCACTATGAACAACTATATACCAACAAACTGGACAACCTAGAAGAAATAGAAAAATTCTTTCAAACATAAAATATACCAAGACTGAATCAGTAAGAAATAGAGACTTGTGATTACCATGAGCAGATGTAGATGGGGGAGGAATTTGAGGAAGGTTGTTGAAAGGTACAGACTTTCAGTTACAACCATGTGGAAGGGATGTGGTATACAAACATGATGACTATAGCTAACAGTGCATGCTAAGTCACATTAGTCATGTCCAACCCTGTGGATTGTAGCCCACAAGGCTCCTCTGTCTATGGAATTCCGCCAAACAAGAATACTGCAGTGGGTTGCCATGCCCTCCTCCAGGAGATCTTCCCAACCCAAGGTTGAAACCTGTGTCTCTTGTGTATCCTGCATTGGCAGCCGGGTTTCTTTATCACTAGCTGCACCTGTATAGGAAAGTTTTTAAGAGGGTAAATCTTAAGAACTATAATCATAAGGAGAATTTTCCCCTTTATCCTTTACATCTTTCTTTTATCTTTATTGTACATATACGATAAGATAGATGCTAACTGACCTATTGTAACAATCATTTCACAATATGTGAAAATCAAACCATCGTATTGTACCCCTTAAACTTAGTGATATATGTCAATCATGTCTCAGTAAAACCAGGAAAAAGAAGCTAGAAATCTGTACCTGTTTATGTATGTATTTGTGTGGGAAGGCATGTGAAAACTTCTAATTCCTATATTTGAGCAATAATTCAATTCTATTTTTGGTTTTAACAGATTATAAGCCAGCACTGCATGGCTTGAGCCAGCTTCTATCCTCAAATATAAGAAAATCAAACTCTCAGAAAATGACCTTAAAGTCACTTAGCATTTTAATCTTAATAGATACATTTATAATTTGTATAACACATTCTTGAGTAATTGAAGTTGAGGGAACCTGGTGTAAACACAATATTGGTGTAAATACAACTGTTATCATGGAGAAAAATGGATATTTTACAGATATACGTGAAATTTTGAATAGTATCCACACAGAGAGAGTAGTCTGGTTTATTCTAAGTAATAAGCCAGTTACTGCATACTTTACACACTGTTAATTTTAAAGGTACTTTAATTACTTCTCATTGCAAATCTGCAATCATTGAAGATAGAGTGGTATGGCTATCATTAACTCTGACAATGCTTTCAGAAATACATTAATGCATTAATGTAATATCAAAATTTTATAGAGATTATTATGAAACTTTTCTTCACTGAGGTGTTTGTAGTTATTGTGAAAATATACAAATATGCATTTTACATTGGAAAATTATGAACAGACTTTAGAAAATTGATTTTCTTTTAATTCTATGGGGTATATAGTCATATAAGAAGGTATCTTTCAAAAATTGTTGTGCAATACTTGAAAATAATCAACTTAGACCTGGTTTCTCATCTTACATAGCCACTTGAACTGTCTGACAGGTGAACTAGACCCTCAAATCCAAAAAGCCTATTAATAGTTGGCAGCAAACAATAGAAATGTCCTGGATTGGTGCAAGAGCAAGAGAGCACTTTGAAACTTTAATGAATGGGTAGTCTATGATCTGTCATAGATGCGACAGTAATGGCCCAGGGAAAGAAAAAACGTGGGTACTCAGGGCATAATGAGGAAGAGCAAAAAGAATCCCTACTATTGATATAGAGTATATGACTTACAGGAGAGAGTCACTACCAGGAGCAGGGAAGCAAAGGAATTATTTTACAGAGACAGTTTTATTTGTTTAAAGAAGATCTCTTTCCCAGCCACAGCATAGTCATAACTAAAGAATAATTTCCTATGTGGCACAATTTAGTTGTTGACATCCTGTAATGTAGACCCAAAGGGTAGATTAAAATGGAGGATGATAGTACTTGCAAGGAAGTCTCACTGAGAAAACCTAAGTACTGACAGTTCTTAATCATTTATATTTTAGCAAATAAGTACTCTTTTAAACCATCAAACTAAAACTGTGTGGCTATATATCATACATTTAATTTGCTAGCACATGTAAACCAAGAAGACTGAAAGCAAATGCATTTAGAGGAAGTGGTGGCTGTTTTTATTTTTTCCAAATATCATTTGCTTTTAGAGTAAGACCAAATATTGTTTGCTTTTAGAGTAAGATATCAATGTTTCTAAGAGACATGCAAATTCAGTAAGATTCTGCTGTATATCCACTGGCATGAATAAAAACAAAAGGACTGACAATATTTAGTATTGGGGAGTATATGAGCAAGCAGAACACTCACTCACTGCTGATGGTAAGATAAATAGGTACAACTTTGGAAAATACTTCGGAAGAATCAAGTAAAGTTAAACATGTAGACACTGTGAACCCCACAAAAATATGTGCATATGTCCATCAAATGATGTGCACAAGAATGTTCACAGCATCGTTGTTCATAATAGTCCCCAATAAAGGAAACAAAAAAGTAAATGTACATCAACCACAGAATGGATACCTGAATTGTGATGTATTCATAATGACAGAATACCACACAGCGATGAAATAGAATAAACCACTCCTATACACATTTATCGGAGAAGGCAATGGCAACCCACTCCAGTATTCTTGCCTGGAAAATCCCATGGTTGGAGGAGCCTGATAGGCTACAGTCCATGGGATCGCGAAGAGTCGGACACGACTGAGCGACTTCACCTTCACTTTCACTTTCATGCATTGGAGGAGGAAATGGCAACCCACTCCAGTGTTCTTGCCTGGAGAATACCAGGGATGGAGGAGCCTGGTAGACTGCCATCTATGGGGCCGCACAGAGTCGGACATGACTAAAGCGACTTAGCAGCAGCAGCAGCAGCATACATATATGGGTTTCCTTGGTGGCTCAGGCAGTAAAGAATCTGCCTGCAATACAGGAGACCTGGGTTCAGTCCCCAGGGGCTTCCCAGGTGGTGCTAGTGTTAAAGAACCCACTTACCAATGCAGGAGACATAAGAGATGAGGGTTTGATCCCTGGGGTTGGGAAGATCCCCTGGAGGAGGGCATAGAAACTCACACCAGTATTCTTGCCTGGAGAATCCTATGGACAGAGGAGCCTGGAAGGCTACAGAGTGTCCATAGGCTAGCAGAGTCAGACACAACTAAAGCGACTTAGCACACACAATTCTCATAAACTGAATATTGGCTGAGAAAGGATAGACACAAAGGATCCGTTCTCTATGATTTCAATTATATAAAGTACAACCACAGGCAAGAGGCAACTATGGTAATAGAGGATAGAGAGATGCTGTTTCTCAAGCAGTCATAAATTGAGAAGGAACACAGGAATCCTTCTAGGTTACAATATATTTTTGTATCTTGGATCTGGGATGCAATTGCATAGGGATGCAATTTTGTATAAATTCCTCAAACAGAGCACTTAATATCTCAACACTTTCCTGTATGTCAGATACCTCAAGGTGAAAAAAAAAAAGCCAAACAAAAATCACTGGCAAAAACCCATACCCTTTGCAAAAGGGTGTTTTAGTAGCATTGTTCTGGAATATCTTGGGTATTGTGTGTTCAGTTGCATGTGACTCTTAGTGACCTTATGGACTGTAGCCTTTCAGGATTCTCTCTTTATTCTCTATTTATGGGATTTCCCAGGTAAGAATACCGGAGTGGGTTGCCATGCCCTCCTCCAGGAGATCTTCCTGATCCAGGCATCAAGCCTGCATCTACCTGCTTCTTCTGCATTGCAGGTACATTTTTTTTTTTTTTTTTTACTGCTGAGCTACTGGGGAAGTCCCTGGAAATAGCTTAGGTTTTGCCAACTCTAGTAAACTGGCCTCTATAAGGTTTATAGTTTCAAGGCATGTCAGAGAATCCATCATAAATGTATAGAGTTGGAAGGGAGCTTGGAGAACTATCAAATTTGTCTCCTTCATGTCACAGAAAATGAAACAGAAGCTGAGAGATAAAGTTCTTGCAGGAGGCCACCCAGCTAGACAGTAGCTGAGTTAGGACTCAAACATGTGATTCCTTTAAGTCAGGATTTCTTCCACTATCTGTTGCTTTGATGTTGGTTTATCCTTTGAAGTGGGTTCAGCAGGTTCTGATGACCATTCAGCATATGACTACTCAGTTCTCAGGGCAGCCTCTGGGATTGCAGAACATCAGGTGGTTCTCAGTCAATCCATGGCACTCATGGTTGTTTCCCTTTTAGCTTGTCAGCAGGAATTAGGGTTAGGGTTAGGTTAGGAATTGAGTTTTCCCTTCCCTTCTTCAAAGCAGAAGCTACCTGTGCCATTTTCTTACCTGGGACCACCTCCAGAGCAGCTAACAGTTTGCTCAGTAGCTTCTTTCCTTGGCCCTTTAAAACACGCATATGTCCTTCATATATTAATGTATTATCACATATTGGGGGGAGGGATAAAAAGAAATGTGAAAAAGGACATAAGAGGAAGCAAATCAGATTTTTTAATCTCATGAAATATTTTCTGGTGGATCCTCAGCTATTCTCCTCAAAGCATGTGCAAGAGCAAAAAGTACAATTCACAGGAGTGGAAAAGAATAAATCATACTAAAAGAATTACCCACATATTTAAATACTTACATTTGTGAGATAATACATAAGCTTCTTTTTTAAGACCAAGATCTGGTGGTAAGTATAATAAATATAAATACATAGTGCTTAAATAATTTGATATATCTGCCACAATTATCATATGGTATGAAAATATCTATGATTTCTGTTGATAATATCATAGATATTGTCAATATTACTATGTATGGGTATTTTTTTAACCTAAATTCCAGGTGACACAGTGGTAAAGAATCTGCCTGCCAATGCAGGAGATGCAAGGAACACAGATTCAATCTCTGGGTTGGGAAGATCACCTGGAGGAAGAAACGACAATCCATTCCAGTATTCTTGCCTGGGAAATGACTGAGGAGCCTGGTGGGTTACAGTCCATGGGGTTACGAAGAGTCGATACAACTGAGTATGCACACATTCACACTTGACAAAAGAAAACGCTAACCTTTGATAGCATGATTTTTTTTTTTTAATTCAGGGTCACTGATCGAAGTAAAGAATTCTAGTCTAAACATTGTTCCTGGAAGCTAGTTCCTATTTATAGACAAAATTGCCTGAAATGGAAATATTCAAAAGAGAGAGATAAATGCTATCAATATCAGCAATGATAATAAAAGCCCAGGTCTGAGACAGGGTCTCAGTGACCTTGAGAAACCCTTAGTCAGGATCTTTAGATCTTTAGATTGATCTAACGTGATATTGAGAGATCCTTATCCAGGAAATCTAGAGTCCTTATAATGTTGCCTTTGCAAGAAGTCATAGTGGAGAAGGGGTTGCACATAAGCAAGTACAGAAAATGGGTGGCATAGAAGTGGTGGAGCAATAATTTGTTAGTGAGGTATGAGAAGATACCTTCCCTATTTTCAAAGATTTCCTTCCCGATGGAGGGAATAAAAGATGAGCCATCTGAAGATAAGAAGTAAATAATTAAGTACTAACCCACATAAGGAGAAGGCAATGGCACCCCACTCCAGTACTCTTGCCTGGAAAATCCCAGGGACAGGGGAGCCTGGTAGGCTGCAGTCCATGAGGTCGTAAGAGTCAGACACAACTGAGTGACTTTACTTTCACTTTTCACTTTCATGCACTGGAGAAGGAAATGGCAACCCACTCCAGTGTTCTTGCCTGGAGAATCCCAGGGAGGGGGGAGCCTGGTGGGCTGCCGTCTATGGGGTCGCACAGAGTCAGACATGACTGAAGTGACTTAGCAGCAGCAGCAGCAGCAACCCACATAAATTATATTATGTCATGAAATCATTTGAAATGTGCATTTTAATAATGGATAGAATGTAAGAGTACCCTGTGTTTAATAGTATTTCTTCAGATTTAAAAAATTTCCAGGCTGTATTTTCTTTTATAAGTTTTCTAGCATAGCTTGGGAAGCTCAGAATTCTTTGTAGGACATCTTTGCCCTAAGCACCCACATCCTCTTGTGATTTGTTGCCTCTTCTCCAAGATACTTTCAACTTCCTAAAGGCAGAGCAGCGACTTATTTATTTGATCTGACTTCTCATAATTACTCAGGCTACTAATTTTATTATGCCAAATAGTATCTTGGGAAACCTTGTGTCAAGGGCGTGATGGATGGGAGCTTTGATTGATTGGTTACTTCACATTTTGCAAAATTTTCCATGTTGCAATTCAGTTACAGTTTGATCAGAGATAATAACAGATGACAGTTATATATATAAATTATATTTTAATTAATTTTAAGCAGGATTTTAGTGACAGCAAAAATAAGGTGGATAAAAATATCTGCTTGTCAATTTTTTACTGACATTTACATTTTGGTTTGGTGGTACTTGAAAAGGAAAACTGCAGTTGCCTTTTGAGTATATTGCATTGAAATTTAAAACTTTAATTAGTTTTTTTTTTCCTTTAAGAGTGTCATTTAGGCTATATCCTATATCCTGTCCTGGTAAGGTGTACTTTATGTAAAAAAGAATGTATCATTGCAGAAACACTGAATGTGGTTTTTAAAGCAGCTTTTATCTTTTGCTGATCCATTGTCAGATATGAACCGAAATGCCCACTAGAGGTCTCTCCACCCTGAATTATTCCTGAATCCTAAAAGAAGAGCATTTATTATATTTTAAATTCCTTGCCTGCTTACTATAGCTAGCGAAATTTTGCTGCATTTGACATGATAGCTAGCCATGACCTTAACAGAGGAAAGTGGCACTGACATCCAACTCCTACGCCTGTGAGTCTATTTTATTTACATACCAAAATGTTAGTTTTACCGCTCTGCTCTGTAGAGTTCATCTGACAGTTTTCATGCTTCAGAGTGAGGATGGAAAACATGAAAGCCCTTTAAAGATAGTGACCACATTGCTGTCATGTTCTTTGCAGCTTGCAGAAAACTCTGGTAGCCTATCAACTGGAAATAATTATTATGATAGGCAATTTTTATCTTATCTTGATCTCTTATCAAATTACAGAAAATAGAGATTTTAATTCAAAGGAACAACTTTTGTAGGCAAACTCTAGAGAAAACTAATTGATCTTCTGATACATTTACTTTCTTCATCATGTCAAATAAAGTTTAGGGAGCTTGTCTTATGTGTCGGTTGCATACGGAAACTTGTTACAGTGTATAATAATAAGAATAATTTGCATGTGTATGTGTGTGTATATGTGTATGTGGTGTGTCTGTGTGTCTAGATAAAGCAATTTTGATATCACTTCCAGCAAACATTTATAAATTGTCCTTTACTAGATGAGTCTTGAAACATGGGAATAAAATGCCAGCAAGGTTTAGTCACCTTGTAACCCTCTTCATGGGCTTTAATCCCACACCGTGGCTGGAGAGAAGACAGAGTTAGTGACCAATGGATAGAGCGTTCTAATGAGAAAAGTCAGCATTTAGGATGAGCTGTAATCACTGTCCCCACAAGGGATGGAAGTCACCCAGTTTCAGAACTGATCCTTGGAAGTTAGATTAATTCTCTGATGTGGCCCAAAGAACCTGCAAGCCAAATGAAGAGGAAAAAAAAACAAAAACAGATTATCAACGAAGTGCAGTGATCCATAAGACTGAATTTAAAATGTGGCTAAGGGAAGAGAAAATACCAAGTAAACCTATTGCCTTTCAATTCATAATTATTTTTCATTTCAAAACCAAAGCCTGCTAAGAGTAGAGACAAAAGCAGAACTACGTATAAGAAGCCAACGCAGCACCTACCCTAACAAAGCATACTAACAAACAATGTAAAGACCTCTATTCTTGAATCAGCTTGCAGTCATGATTGACATGAGGACAAAGTGATCTCAAGATATCAGCTCTCTGGTCTGAGGCAATTCTAATCCCCTGGTGTTTTGCTGCTCGATTGCTGGACCAATAAACACCAGCCCAGAGAAGAGTTTGATTCAGAGTCCAAACCACCATAAGCAGACATCCAATATGATATCTTGGAAATTGTTGCCTCCTTACTATGATCAAAGTCAATGGAAGACACTTTCCACAAGATGAGGTTGGAATGAGGATAAATATTGAAATTGGGGTGACCCCTTCCAAGGCAAAGGATGCCACTTTCTCATGAAACAGAGAGCAATAACCTAAGAGAGCATGTTTTCTTTATTGATATCACATGGTCTGGGGACAGATTTCCAACATAACCAGATTATGGAACTAATGTGAGCTACATTGTTCTACTAAAATAACTGGAAGTCTATGAAAAGGTGTTCAGGACAGTGTTGCGTTTAATGATGAAAAATTAGAACCAACCTATTGTCCAATGTATGGGATTGGTTAGTGAAACATTCAGGTAGAATTTAAAATGATAATGTGTGGCAATATTTGCTAAGAAGAAAGTGGTTCCATGAGTTCACAGTTTTAAATTAATAAATGGAAAAACAGTGGTTTTTAAGTATTTTAACTGACAATAAGAAAATCATTATGCTTTATAATCCCAGATACATTTACGCACAAACACACACACACAAATGAAACCATATTCACCTTGATTTTGCAGTTCAGTCTATTTCTTTATATTCCATTTAAATTATTTTAATGCTGGTCATTACCACTAAATACATTTTCTGATCCACTAATTGGTCATAACTCACAGTTTGAAAATACTTGAGGTTGAGAATAACATATTGCAATAATCTGTTTTGTAAATATATACATTTCATGGAAAAGTCATGAAGATTATACATTGAAATATAAACCATAGTTCTCTCTCTGTGATGGGGTTTCTAATTATTCTCTTTCTTTCTTACCTTCATCAGCACATTTTCCTTCAGGAATTATATTTTTTGGTAACTGAAAATCATCCAAGAAATGTTTTAGATATTTTCAAATCATTTCAGTGTTTGACTGTATCCTCCTCTCTATTAGGTTTATCTACTGTGCTTTCTTCCAGAACCATAATGACATCCCTATTCTCTCATATTCTATCTTTAAGTACCTAAAAAGGGAGAGAGAAAATAAAGGCTAATACAAAGGAAACATTGAAGAAAACAAAGATGAGAGGGAAAGAAGAATTGAGTGATTTTCCTAAACCTACTCCAAGATTTTTTAAATGTATTTATACCCAAGGTGTTTATGTGTATGTGTGCACATGAGTGCACAGGATCATATGCATGTTTGTATAAAAATATGTGTGTAGATTTTGGGCCCAGAGCTTATTTTTATGTTTGCCAAAATAACAAAAATCCCATTTGAACCATTAATTTCATTAATTAGCTGTCAATTTGAGAAAGGCACATCCTGCTTTTTCTGTGCCTCAGTTTCCCTATTTGTAAAATAAAGTTGCTGTGCTAAGATTTCACTTCTAGATAACATTGGTTCAGGAAGAATAAGCTGGATAGCTGATTCTTCACTTACAGGTATATTTTTTTTTGGATTATTGATAACTCAAAATCCATACTTCTCGTCCTATCTTGAATTTCTGTATCAAGAGAACACTACAAACTTTCTGCCTTTATTATGTATTAAATTTAATTCAGTGGCTAAGTCAGATTAGATGTGCCCTTTTTATAACAAATATTAGTACCATTTTTTGACTAACTTACACTATTTGATTACTTGAACCTAAAACTTAGCAGAATTGAAGCAAAAATCTACTGACACATGGATGGTATAGTCACTCTGCTGACATAAATACATATTTATTTAAACAATCTGTGTCTCCTATGGGCTTTCCTCATAGCTCAGTCAGTAAAGAATCTGCCTGCAGTTCAGGAGACTGGAGTTCAATTCCTGGGTTGGGAATATTCCCTGGAGAAGGAAATGGCAACCCACTCCAGCATTCCTACGTGGAGAACTTCATGGATAGAGAAGCCTGGCAGGCTACAGTCCGTGGGGTCATAAAAGTCAGACACAACTTAGCGA
Organism: Cervus canadensis; assembly: GCF_019320065.1. Classification (NCBI taxonomy): domain Eukaryota; kingdom Metazoa; phylum Chordata; class Mammalia; order Artiodactyla; family Cervidae; genus Cervus; species Cervus canadensis. The sequence goes on along the minus strand of NC_057407.1, from coordinate 33,250,607 downwards.
CTAAACCACCACCACCATGTCTCCTATAGATATTGGTTTACCTAATTTTTTGGTGTTGAAGACTATGAGTGGTATTTAATAGAATGTCATGTAAAGAGCTTTGATAAGCTTTATTCATAGTCTTGGAAATGCTCAAGATCCTTGCAGACCTAACTTCAATTTAAAGATGTTCACTATTGATAGTGAAAGCAAGTCTTCAAGGCAAGATTCTCTAGGGGAACCGATTACAGGGACTTTCATACGTACTTGATTCATAGACATTTCTGAGGTCACAAGCCAGTGGTTGAGAAATGGCAGCATATGTGTCAAATCCATTTCCAAGGAATTTTTTTTTGGTGGGGGGAGGTGTTTGGATTTAAAAATTAGTTACAAATACTATAGAGAGTCCCTATAATAGATCAGAATTGTTTTTCAGCTTCTCTCAAAAACTTTTAACATTTCCAACCTGGATCCAGATTCCTGCAAAGAACCCTGTGGACTAGAGTCGCCATCGCCCTTTATCATTGGCACACGGCAGTCTAGCTCTCATTCATGCAGGTTGTCTGCTCAGCCTCTCTGGGCCTTTGAACTTTAGACCTTCTATTGTAAGCAAACATATTTTAAGTCATCCTGAGTCAAAAATTATATATTTGCTATAATGAACTAGAAAATAAATAAAATGAGTAGCAGGGATTAACTGAAAACAAACCGTAGATATTTCCTGCAACCTTCTTCTCTAAATACACTCATTTCCTATCTTATTTCCAAGCCTCATTGGCTTCATGTTGTTACATTTACATACTTTTACCCCTCTCCTTATGCCTCTGTTTCTGGGAGCTATTTTTGTAACATGAAGATAATAACGCCTGCTCAGCCACCTTTCTGGGTTATTGTGAAGATCCCAGTGTAAAACTGCTATATAAGTGCAGAGTATTATTATATCCATTAGTATGCATGCTCAGGCACTGGTGGGTTCTTTCAGGCCCTGCTGCTCCGGCTGGCTTGAAGTTGACGTCTCAGCAGTAACAGATAAAGTTAGTTAGATGCCTTTAAATCCATTTATTGTTGCACTTGACTTTTTCGTCCTGGTGTTGAGGCAGCAGGATCTTTTTTTCTCTGTCAGCTCAGTACTCATTTTAACAGAAAAAAAAAAAAAATTGTCCTCAGTTTCTGTGACAAGAACTGAAAACGTTCTTGTGCTTTGTCTCACGTAACTGTGGGTTTGTTCAAGTTCAATGCGGCTCCCACTACTGGCAGGCGCGAAGGGAGTAGCATCCCTGGGAGATTTATCTCAGCTCGTTTCAACAGAAACAGTCCACAGTTGTGTCGTCTTTTGTTTGAATGACACACATCATTTTGTAAAACATTCATATAGTTTGACATCAAAAAATAGATGCAAAGCAATCTGTGAATCAGAGAACGTGTAAGTCTACCCATATCTGCAGAGCCTCTCTTCTCTGAGCTTCACGCTCAATACACTGGCACCCATCTGACATCCCACAAGGAAAGGGTGTTTTATCTGTATTTAACTGATATAATCCCTGGGCTTCCCTCATAGCTCAGTTGGTAAAGAATCCACCTGTAATGCAGGAGACCCCGGTTTGATTCCTGGGTCGAGAAGATCTGCTAGAGAAGGGATGGGCTACCCACTCCCGTATTCTTGGGCTTCCTTTGTGGCTCAGTTAGTAAAGAATCTGCCCACAATGCGGGAGACCTGGGTTTGATCCCTGGGTTGGGAAGATCCCCTGGAGAAGGGAAAAGCTACCCACTCCAGTATTATGGCCTGGAGAATTCCATGGACTGTATAGTCCAAGGGGTCGCAAAGAGTTGGACACGACTGAGGGACTTTCATTTCACTTCACAACTGATATAATCCCCAGTGCCCAGAATGATGAGTGACCTATAGTAAGCCCTCCATACATTTTGGTTTAGTTGTTGAGTAAATACCATCTAATAAGTAGCTACAACTTAGATTTTCCAGAATAAAAATGCTGATTTTTCTCTTCCAAATTCAAATTTGCTCCTCTGTTTACTCTTTCCATCTTTATAAATGGCACCACTACCCTCCCTGCTATTCAGTTGCTTTGATTCTTCTCTTTCCCTTACTTTTGTTGTTCAGTCGCTAAGTCGTGTCCTACTCTTTGTGACCCCACGGACTACAGCATGCCAGTCTTCCCTATCCTTCACTATCTCCAGGAGTTTGCTCAAACTCACGTCCACTGAATAAGTGATGCCTTGATGCCATCCAACCATCTCATCCTCTGTCGTGCCCTCCTCCTCCTGCCTTCAATCTTTCTCAGCATCACGGTCTTTTCCAATGAATCGGCTCCTTGCATCAGGTGGCCAAAGTACTGGAGCTTCAATTTCAGCATCAGTCCTTCCAATGAATATTCTGGGTTGATTTCCTTTAGGATTGACTGATCTCCTTGCTGTCCAAGGGACTCTTAAGAGTCTTACTACCAGCTTCCAATCCATCAGTGAGTCCCTCTGGCTCTACTTCTGTGATGTGGCCTGACTCTGTCTACTTCTCACCAATATCACTGCTACCACAATACAAGTAACTCTTAGCTCTTGGATGGATAACCCCATCACCAGCCTCTTCCAGATTACTGCCTCCATCTTTCCACCTATAATCCATTCTCCCCACAACAGCTGAAGGGAACTTTTAAAAATATAAATATGGTCATATTACCTGCTAAGAATTCTCAGTGGAGTCTCATTATGTTTAGACTAAGATGCAAATTCCCAGTCTATAAGAGCACAGATCTGTGGTTTGCAACATTGGCAGCCAACAGAATCACCTGGAGATATTTAAAATACATAGAACTTGAACTCACACATTAGACTGCTTGAAACAATGTCTCTGGAGGGAAAATTTCAGTAGATTACACTTGGGACATCTCCCGAACTTCTTGAACACCTTACATTGTTTTCCTCTTCATTCTAAACTTTTGTACCTTGGGCTTTTTTTCTTTATCCAGAAATCATCAAGCTCATGCCAGCCTCCAAGGAAAAGCCAGGACTTTTGCTTTTGTTGTACTTTTTGTCTGGAGCGTCCCTCCTTTTCTCACAGCTGCCTCTGTTCCTCCGTCAGGGGTCTTCTCCTCCTTAGTAGGTCTTATTAACCTAGCCAGAGTCTCTGCTGCTGCTAAGTCGCTTCAGTCGTGTCCGACTCTGTGCAACCCCATTGACAGCAGCCCACCAGGCTCCCCCTTCCCTGGGATTCTCCAGGCAAGAACACTGGAGTGGGTTGCCATTTCCTTCTCCAATGCATGAAAGTGAAAAGTGAAAGTGAAGTCACTCAGTCATGTCCGACTCTTCGTGACCCCATGGACTGTAGCTTACCAGGCTCCCCTGTCCCTGGGATTCTCCGGGCAAGAGTACTGGAGTGGGGTGCCATTTCCTTCTCCAGCTGCAGTCTCTATCCTTCAGCAATTTCTGTGCTATAACTCCGTTATATTTCTTTCCAGCACTTAGTATGTCTCTCTCAATAGAAACCAAAAGGCGCTAAGGCAAGGACATTGCTTGCCTTCTTTATTGCTACTTCACAGTGCTAAAAAGAAAAAAAAAAAAAACTTTAGTCTTTAAGGGCTCTGTCCCAACTTGTCACTTGTGCCGTTGTAGTATGAAAATAGCCAAAGATGTGATGTGACAGATGGGCATGGCTGTGTCCTAATAAAACCTCATTTATAGAATGAAATTTGAATTTAATTTTATGGGTAGCAAAATATTATCCCTCTTTTGATGTTTTTAAACCCTTAAAATTGTAAATATCATTACTAGTTCATACTCCCATAGAGGGGAAAAAAAACAAAAACAAAAAACAAACCAAAACCAAAACACATGTGGCAGGCTGAATTTGGTCCATGAGCTGTGATTTGCCAACCTCTAAGAGTATTTGCATTTGTTTTTTAATTAGAAAGTCTAGAATTTCTTTGAGAAATACAAAGAGGCTTCCTAAAACACTATTAGCAGTGTTATCACACTATTTCCTCCTAGGGATTTCTGCATGTCTCGAACCAATTCAGAAAACATTTGGCAAGTATATATTATGCTAAATAGAACGGGATTAAGTGGCAGGCCAGGGGGCAGCTATCCAGGGTACAATCTATAACTGAAGCTAAAATATCATCATAATAAACTGGGAACAGCACACCTCTGAGCTCAGGTTCCCATAATAGTCTTTTTTTCATAAATGACAAAATACAACTTCTTAAAAATAAAGACCAGTTCCAATACCCTGAGTGAATAGCTATTTAAAACAGAATCTAACTTGTACCTACCTCCATCCTCATTAAATACATGTTGAGAAAATATTTAAATAATTTTAGCATTTAAATATCTCACAGATTGTAAATTATTTTTCTACTTCTGGATTTTATGTAACTTCAACTGACCCTAAACTGAAGACTTTGCAAAGACACCAAAAAACACAGTGAATAAATAAACTCCTTGTTTTCAAGGAGCTTATTCTAGCTTTCCTCAACTTTCACCTAGTTAAACATTAATTATACATTTCACTTCAGCCCAGAGGTCACTTTTTCTGGGAAGATTTCTTGATCTTGCCGACACAGATCCATCAGCTGTCCTCCATTCCCAGTATGGCCCCTTCTTTGCTGTGTTTACATATTTGTTTTAAAATAAATATATAAATAACAAGTATATTATATTTTAAAATGTAAATATTTATTTACATACTTGATTTAATTGATGCCTCTTTTTCTCTTGAGACTGCCAAGTACTTGAAGCATATTTTACGGACCAGGATGAATGTTCTGCCTGGCATTCAGTTGGTACTTAACAAATAATTATTCAGTCAAGGAACACAGGAATACGAGGAATACAGGAATGTGATGGACCTCAATGGAAGGCAAAATTTTTTGACTTCACAGCTACTATGACATTTCCTTCTATTTTTCTCTATAACATTTTATAATTCATTGTGCATACATTTGTTATGAATATGATAATCATTTCTGAGATTCAAACAGTCCACCTTTAGGTGAATGGAGAATAAAGCAGGGAGGAAATGAAGGCGCCCCTACAGTGAAAATTCATTAGACACAGAGGTAGACTTTCCAACCACGGCATTTATCTTAAAGCTCACACACTGGTTATTGGAGAAGAAGAAGAAAAATCAACTGCATGTATTTAAAAGCACAGGGAAACATAAAGCAAATCCTTCTTTCAAAACCACAGGAAGCTTGTTTTCAATCCTGATTCTAAGAGATGAACGACCAACTCTCCTCTTCATTATAATCCTCACTGCTGCCCTTACAATTAGGTCCTAGAATGCATGCTGGTGCTCAGACACAAAATCAAAAGCTACTGCAGACATGCATTTCCAGATACAGAAGTGTATGTTTTCTGTTTCTATGGCAAGGGGCAGATTGAAGTGAAAGCTCCCACTCAGCTGACTGTTCCTATCAGAGTGTTCCCCTTTCTCCTGACTTCTGCAGCAGCAAGCCTATTTGTGCTGTCTCAGCTGCTCCAGTCATGCCCTACTCTTTGTGACTTATAGACTATAGCACACCAGGCTCCTCTGTCCACGGGATTCTCCAGGCAAGAAGACTGGAGTGGATTGCTGTACCCTCCTCCAGGGGACCTTCCCAACCCAGGAATCAAACCCATTTCTCTGGCATCTCCTGCATTGTGGCAGATTCTTTACCCATGAGCCACCTGGGAAGCCCACCAGCACACTAAGACCCCCAAACCTGTTCCCACCAGCTCATGGTATCAGAATGCGGAGAAGCGAACCTACAGACCTGTCTTCTGACTACCTTCATTAGGCATGTAACTGGTCTGTTATCACCTGCACACAGGCCTCCTGAATGCATGGTTTCTCCAGCCCTGCGGAGCCCCTTAAACGCTGCTGTAAGCGACATATGCAGTAAGCAAGGGCACCAGTATAAAGACAAACGCTAATGGAATAGTGTCGGAGAGCATTTTACAAACTCCCATCGAGCACAGGATATGAAGTGAAGAACAGAACCAGGGGAAATCATGTCCTAGGGCAGAGATGATAGTGTCTGTTTAGACAGTAGATGGTAGTGTCTATTTAGACACTGAAATTGTATGTATCAGATGATAATATATTTCCCACCAAAAGATATGTAGGCCAGAAGAGTTTATCACCCATGTGATCAATAGAATTCAGATTACTAATTTAGAGTCCTTAGAGTCATAAAACTGTGATGGTGGTGATGAATAACAAGTGTAATATACTAATAAGAGATACATATTTTAGAGGAAGGACACAAGTTTGGAGCAAAGAAAGTGAATAACACTGTTCAGCAAAAGTATAATATAAAACCAAGAGTCATAGCCCTTTCAGCAATATCTAAACTCATAATTGCCTGAAACAATTTTTTAAAAAATCTCCATAGTTATGGAGTTGTGAAATGAGCATGCTATAAGACAAGATGTTTACTCTCTAACTATATAAAATTAATCTCCATGAAAACATTCCTCTCTCTTAATCCTGGCTTATATCTCTGCCGAATCTCCTATCCAAACTAAACACAGTACAATGAAATGTTAAGGTGAAGGTGCAAATCTTGCAACAAATATACAACTTCATGAAGTTAACAAAAGTGATGTTGGAGAATTTCCTTAAACCTCAAGGCATTTATAAACAGTACTTTAACATGAGTAGAGCAGTTAATAATTAAAAATGTAATCATTGTCAGTGATGATGACACAACTATCATTTCAAAAGAAAATGACTTAAATATAAAAAGATTCAGAGAAGTCCTTGGGAAATCTCAAGAAGTCCTTGAATATTTTCTGAAAATATGATATTCTGTATCATTTGCTTGAAAATCAAGAGTGAGGAATATTGTTTCACACCATGAGAAAATTTTTTCACAAAAAAATGTTCTAGGAAAAGATAAATATAACTCAAATCTTGCTTATTTTAGGTATCAGCTTTTAGTTGTCATTCTCACCAACATTTCATAAAATAAAATATAAAATTAAGAAACATAATATGAAACAACCATTCATATATATTAAAGTAAAAGACAAATAGAATCAATATAAGACAAGATATAACATAAAAGAAAATAAACCTTTTCATAATCTTACCTTCCGTTTTCAAGGTAACATTCCAACAAAAACTTTTTTCAGAATTTATGTGACATACTCATCTCTACTTCAAGTAGATTCTCTTTAAGGAAACTTTTCCTGGCACCAACTTTCCTTGGCTATGGAGAATTATCTAAGTAGAGTTTTGCTTCCTACTTCTCTGGAAGTTTTTCTTGACTACTTCATGATTTCCTCTTCCTACAATCACTAGTTAAAAGTGAGGTTTCTCCAGGTTTCATTGATTTGTAAAAAGTTAATATAGTTTATTGTCCAGTGGGGACACTTTCAAATGTGAAAGGAGAAGCCATAAATAAACAAGAGTCACCGAGTGATTTACAATGGTTCTATCTGCTGAACTTCGATTTTTTGGTCCAAATTAGTTCACATGCTCTTCTCCTGTGAGCTAGGCCATTCCCAGCTAACAACATGTAATCTCCCTATCCCATTATTTCCTTCATATTCCCAACCTCAGATTCCATCTAGTGAACCTAACTCAAAATCTCGAAATGAACAAAACTTCCTTTCTCCACTCTCTTTCAACCCATTCAATCAGCCACATTTAAAATGTTTTCCCCCGTGTATATATGAATCCATCTTATATGAATAAAAAACCCTTGATACTTTCATTTGGACCTTCTGTACCAAATCCCTATCTACCTCCTGCATTTTCCTTCCCAGCTGTATCTCATTTCCTGCCATATACCAACAAAAAATAGTCGGACAAGATCAGTATTTTTTTTTAACAATGCTACAGGAGGGACCAATCTCCTTAGCTGCATGTGAGCAAAGCTGCAGTCTTTATGAATCCTTCCTATATAATCTTCCATCTTTTCCTTTATGGTAATGTAGTAATTTTTAACCAGAGATACAGCCACTTCCTTGACAATATAAGACATAAGATCAATGTGCAGGGTGAACAATTTTTCTGGAGTAATGATCAAATAATGCCATGACTATAAAGTAGTTAAGAACCATGATATAAGAGTCCTGGAAACAGTGACCATGCATTTTCAGTGGAGACAGCTGTGAGCTTGTGTAATCTCTGCTGCTCACTGTGGCAGATCATTGTGACCTTGAACAAGTTAATTAACTTTCTAAGCATGTTTCCTCACATCTAAAAACAGGAATAATAATTTTTACCTTTCATTGTTTATTATGAGAAAGAAATGACATAATTTTTATAGAATGCTGATATAGACTTTCAATCAATGGTAATGACAATGATGAAGAAAATGATGTTGGTAATATATCTAGCAGTTTCTTACAGCTATCCTTTTGTATCTGTTTTCCCCCTATCTAAAAATATTTTTATTCTCTCATTTTACCTGGTACAATTTTCATTAACTGTTAGGATATAGCTCAGATTTTATCTGCTTCAAGAGCATTTTCTTTACATAAACCAGGCTGAGTTGAGTTCCACATTTTTATCTCTGCATATCTTTCTTTAAGGGAAAGTACTGAAATGGAGCAGGACTTTGTGCGGCTCCTGGGCAAGGAAGCCTTTCTGTGTCCCCCTTCCACTTTTGCAGGGAACAGACTTCAGCCTCCATGACCCTTCCTGAGACCCCAAATGCAGATTCAAACAGTTGATAATCACAGAAGGAAAGGAATGCAGAGACAAGAAAGGCATAACCAGGAAATGAGAGTGCAGACCCTGATGATAGGAAAGATTGAAGGCAGGAGAAGAAGGGGACAACAGAGGATGAGATGGATGGATGACATTATCGACTTGATGGACATGAGTTTGAGCAAGCTCTGGGAGTTGGTGATGTACAGGGAAGCCTGGCATGCTGCAGTCCCTGCGGTCGCAAAGAGTTGGACACGAATGAGTGACTGAACGACTGAACTGAACTAAATAGTGCAGTCTTGGGGCAGGGTCCTGTTTCCACCTCAAGGGATACACATAGCAATATCTTTGAGGTCTTTACAGGACTAAAACCTGGAGTTAGCATTTTTGATTCCAGAGAAGACCACTTGAGGTCAGATAAAGGAACCAGAGAAGCTCATCAGGAGATTACTTGAGGTTATTAAGGGAGTACAGTTCCTATATACATTTTAATCTTATCAGCAACCCTGCCTTTGAATTATTTCTATAAAACTCCTTACTAAATTCTCCCAGGGTTGGAACACATGGTTTTTGAGGGCAGGAGCCCCCTGTGTCCCCCCTTTGCCTGGCAAAGCAATGAATATATTCTCTTCTACTTTAACCAAAACTCTGTCTCTAAGATTTAACTTGGCATCAGTGCACAGAGGCTGAGTTTTTGGCATCAGTACATTACAATGAAATGATTAATAAAGTTGATTCCCCATCCAGACTATACATTCTTTCAAAGTCAAAGTCACTGTGGCTCATTACCTTTTTATCTTAGGGCCTCATACAGATAGTTGGCAAATAGGTTTGGGGGTTCAAGGGATTTGGGGTTGATCAAGGAAAGAATATGACTAGCAGAAGTGATGACACACAAGACTCTATCTTATCAATGGGTGACATTCTGTAAGGCAAAATTTCCCTGAGGTATGCAAAGCAGGCATTCAAAAAACTAAGATCATGGCATCCGGCCCCATCACTTCATGGCAAATAAATGGGGAAACAAGGGAAAGAATGACAGATTTTATTTTCCTGGGCTCCAAAATCACTGCAGATGGTGACTGCAGCCATGAAAATAAAAGACACTTGCTCCTTGGAAGAAAAGTTATGCCAAATCTCGACAGCCTATTAAAAAGCAGAGATATTACTTTGCTGACAAAAGTCCATATAGTCAAAGCTATGATTTTTCCAGTAGTCACGGATGGATGTGAGAGTGAGAGGTGAACCATAAAGAAAGCTGAGAACTGAAGAATTGATGCTTTTGAACTGTGGTGTTGGAGAAGACTCTTGAGAGTCCCTTGGACTGCAAGGAGATCAAACCAGTCAATTCTAAAGGAAATCAATCCTGAATATTCATTGGAGGGACTAATACTGAAGCTGAAGCTCCAATACTTTGACCATCTGATGTGAAGAGCCAGCTCACTGGAAAAGTACTTGATGCTGGTAAAGATTGAAGGCAGGAGAAGAAGGGGACAACAGAGGATGAGATGGATGGATGACATCACCAACTTGATGGACATGAGTTTGAGCAAGCTCCAGGAGATGGTGAAGAATGGGGAAGCCTGGCATGCTGCGGTCCATGGTTTCACAAAGAGTCGGTCACAGCTGAGTGACTGAATAACAAAATGCAAGCCAGCTCTAAGTGGTTCAAAAATCTACTTATTTGGGTTATTTTTTAAATAATTGGATGTGTAAAAGTTTGAGTTTGATATTAATGAGCTTTTGAGCTAAAGGGTCTTAGCCTGAAGTAAAAAAATAAACAACCTACAGGCTAATACACAAAGCCTATCTTTGGTTCATTTATATAACATTAGTAGGTACTCAGTAATTATTGTACTTACATATAAAGTTACTAACTACAATTTTGCGGTATATTCAGATTTTCCCAAGGGAACATCATATCTTAATTGAGTTCAGATTCAGACTCCAGAGGTAGAGGGCTTGGCTTATTTGTTTCTTTAAATATGTCCATTAATCTATTCAGCTTTAAAGTCCAAGACATTTAAAAGAGCTCTCTGGGAGATGGATGTATCATGACTCCCCTTTATAGCTCTACAGTAAGCTAATACCTTGGGTATCATTTATACTTAATAAATATTTGCTATTTAAAATAAATTAATGATCCCAAATTTCATGAAGCATATATTCTTTAAATAAGCCCCTTATAACTGAAAGCCTTTCTTCAGGCTTTGAAAAATACATATTCTTGAAGAGAAAACTCAACCCCAACCCATTTAGAAATATTTAATTGTATCTGTTGAATTAATATGTGGATTTTTTTAGTTGAAAAATATTGAATAAAAACTTCACACATGAGAAATGTCACCTAATGGAGACAAGTTGAGATTATCAGAAGGAAAGATGATGAGTTTTATGATGAGTTATCTTTCTTATAAAAATGCCTATTCTATGTCTCTAAATCCACAGATGGTGAGGATGAGGATGGACAGATGAATGGATGGATGAGTGGAGGGGGCAGTGAAGGGGTGGATGGAGGGAGGAAGGGAGGGATAATATTTACTTCACATTTGCTATGCCCATACATGATAAAAAAAAATTTCAGCTTTCACAGACTCGTCCATGAAAGAGAATTGCAACCTTTTTCCATGTTAGTCTTTCAGCTTGCCTCCTTAAAACACTTTTTTTTTTTTAATTTTGAAAAGTAATTTCAAGCACACTGAAAACACAATAAAATCAATGTGGAATTGTAATTAAGTTCCAGATCAACATATTCTAGAGGAAGACAAAAGTAAGCAGCTGGAACTCTCTTATTTTATGAACTAATTGAATTATACACCATCCACTTTCTGTTCAATTAGTCTAATTATGGTCAACATCAGTCTCTGTTTTTAAGATGACAGAATATAATTCTGCCCCTTTTTTGGAACTAGCACCGTCAAACTGATATTAAGCAGATTTTGTGCATAATGCATTATTTCCATCCACTTGGCAGTAGTACTATATAAATAAAATGATTCAAAATAAAATAATTTTTTCAACAAATTTCTTTGGAATCTTTATTTCTTGTAATTATTTCTTTTTATATTCCATTGTTCATTGAATATTATATGATTTTATAATATTCATGTATCTTCATTCAACAGAAATAAAGTCAAGGCATCCAGGGCCTACTGTTCTAGGATGAACTAAAATTGTGAACATAAACCACTTAAAGTAATAAGGATAATTAAGTTGACAACAAAAAGTCTTGAAAATTATTTAAGTAGATCATTAAATGTAATGTCTAATTTGGCTTTGTATGAAGTAGAATTTAAACTACTTTATTGGGGCTTCCCAGTTGCTAAGAGTGGTAAAGAACCGGCCTGCTAATACAGGGGACATAAGAGACACGGGTTCATGTGTTTGTTAGCCATCTGTATGTCTTCTTTGGAGAAATGTCTGTTTAGTTCTTTGGCCCATTTTTTGATTGGGTCATTTATTTTTCTGGAATTGAGCTTCAAGAGTTGCTTGTATATTTTTGAGATTAATCCTTTGTCTGTTTCTTCATTTGCTATTATTTTCTCCCAATCTGAGGGCTGTCTTTTCACCTTACTTATAGTTTCCTTTGTAGTGCAAAAGCTTTTAAGTTTCATTAGGTCCCATTTGTTTAGTTTTGCTTTTATTTCCAATATTCTGGGAGGTGGGTCATAGAGGATCTTGCTGTGATTTATGTCGGAGAGTGTTTTGCCTATGTTCTCCTCTAGGAGTTTTATAGTTTCTGGTCTTACATTTAGATCTTTAATCCATTTTGAGTTTATTTTTGTGTATGGTGTTAGAAAGTGTTCTAGTTTCATTCTTTTACAAGTGGTTGACCAGTTTTCCCAGCACCACTTGTTAAAGAGGTTGTCTTTTTTCCATTGTATATCCTTGCCTCCTTTGTCAAAGATAAGGTGTCCATAAGTTCGTGGATTTATCTCTGGGCTTTCTATTCTGTTCCATTGATCTATATTTCTGTCTTTGTGCCAGTACCATACTGTCTTGATGACTGTGGCTTTGTAGTAGAGTCTGAAGTCAGGCAGGTTGATTCCTCCAGTTCCATTCTTCTTTCTCAAGATTACTTTGGCTATTCGAGGTTTTTTGTATTTCCATACAAATTGTGAAATTATTTGTTCTAGTTCTGTGAAAAATACCGTTGGTAGCTTGATAGGGATTGCATTGAATCTATAGATTGCTTTGGGTAGAATAGCCATTTTGACAATATTGACAATTCATTGATTCCAATGATGAACATGGGTATGTTTCTCCATCTGTTTGTGTCCTCTTTGATTTCTTTCATCAGTGTTTTATAGTTTTCTATGTATAGGTCTTTTGTTTCTTTAGGTAGATATACTCCTAAGTATTTTATTCTTTTTGTTGCAATGGTGAATGGTATTGTTTCCTTAATTTCTCTTTCTGTTTTTTCATTGTTAGTATATAGGAATGCAAGGGATTTCTGTGTGTTAATTTTATATCCTGCAACACATGAAAAGATGCTCAACATCACTCATTATCAGAGAAATGCAAATCAAAACCACAATGAGGTACCATTACACGCCAGTCAGGATGGCTGCTATCCAAAAGTCTACAAGCAATAAATGCTGGAGAGGGTGTGGAGAAAAGGGAACCCTCTTACACTGTTGGTGGGAATGCAAACTAGTACAGCCACTATGGAGAACAGTGTGGAGATTTCTTAAAAAACTGGAAATAGAACTGCCATATGACCCAGCAATCCCACTTCTGGGCATACACACTGAGGAAACCAGATCTGAAAGAGACACGTGCACCCCAATGTTCATCGCAGCACTGTTTATAATAGCCAGGACATGGAAGCAACCTAGATGCCCATCAGCAGATGAATGGATAAGGAAGCTGTGGTACATATACACCATGGAATATTACTCAGCCATTAAAAAGAATTCATTTGAACCAGTCCTAATGAGATGGATGAAACTGGAGCCCATTATACAGAGTGAAGTAAGCCAGAAAGATAAAGAACATTACAGCATACTAACACATATATATGGAATTTAGAAAGATGTAACGATAACCCTATATGCAAAACAGAAAAAGAGACACAGAAGTACAGAACAGACTTGACTCTGTGGGAGAAGGTGAGGGTGGGATGTTTCGAAAGAACAGCATGTATATTATCTATGGTGAAACAGGTCACCAGCCCAGGTGGGATGCATGAGACAAGTGCTCTGGCCTGGTGCACTGGGAAGACCCAGAGGAATCGGGTGGAGAGGGAGGGGGGAGGGGGGATGGGGATGGGGACGTGTAGATCTATTGCTGATTCATGTCAATGTATGACAAAACCCACTGAAAAAATAAATAAATAAAAAATAAATAAAAAAAAAGAGACACGGGTTTGATCCCTGGGTTGAGAAGTTCCCCTAGAGGAGGGAATGGCAACCCACTTCAGTATTCTTGCCAGGAGAATCTCATGGACAGAAGTGCCTGGCTGGCTACAGTCCACAGGGTTGAAAAGAGTCGGAGATGTCTGAAGCAATTGAGCGCGTGCACGCAAACACACACACACACACAAACATGCACGCACACACATATAAATACAGTCTCAAAGCAGCCTGAAAACTCATCGTTAGAAGTTGCAAAACCCACAAAGTTAACTATTAGATAGCAATAAGAAATCGACTTCAAACATCTCAAGTACTGGTAGTAGGGCAAACAATTTAAATCTTCTATGACTCGCTCAAACGTTTGTTGCTCACATATTTAGCAAGACTAAGCTCACAAATTAAACCATAAAATAAGCCAAAACTTTGTAACAAAACACTAGGAGTTAAACACAAAACCAGAAAAGTCATCAGGATTGTGTTATTCCAGTTCAGAAGAAATCCCCCAAAGCCAGACAATGGAGCAAATCCATTGAACACTCTTGTTCAATATAGCGTCCGTGAAAATAATAAATGGGATGCTCCCAGATACACTAAGTTCCAGAAATATTTTCCTTTGTATGCACAATGTTTTGGTAATTTTACAATTGGTCACTGATGTTTAAAAAAAAAGCAAGGTACTTCAAATAAAGTTCTGCAATTCAAGTTTATCGTGAAAACTTCAATGTGTCAGCACTAAACTCATGGATCCTCAAGGCAATGATGCCCTCAATTTGAGTGACTATGGTTACCTCAGAAGAATCATGTGCTTTTCTGAGGCCAGGGTCCCTGCCACACCCAACAATGTGGCCTGAGATCTATTTCAGCTATTCATCTTATATGCATAAGCCTGGTAGAAACAGTATGGGATTTAAGACCCTTGGACTCAAGGAAGAAGAAAATATGGAAAAGTTGACCATTCCACATAAACCTGAACTTTAATCCTCTAAAGAGAGATGCAAAATTTGGGTGATAATTTTCTTTCCCTAGAATCCATCATAGCATCTGGACTCAATTGAAGTTTGTTGAACAGACAGTGATTTGTCCAAAGGTTATCAGTAAATGTTGAGGTGAACTGGGAGGAAAATCTTCTGGGATTTAAACAAAGCAATTGGAATTTGAGGGTCTATATACCTAGTCCCTGGAAAAGCAAATGGCAACCCACTCCAGTGTTCTTGCCTGGAGAATCCCAGGGATGGCGGAGCCTGGTGGGCTGCTGTCTATGGGGTCACACAGAGTCAGATACGACTGAAGCGACTTAGCAGCAGCAGGAGCATACCTAGTCCCAAATTAATCATTCAGTTAACATCTCACCAAATTAACTGGTTGCTCAGTTAAATCAATCAAATCAATCCCATTGTTTGGTAAATCAAAGATAAGGACCTAGTGTTATCTTTTCATAGGACAATAGCCGTAATCTATATAAATGATTTCCACCCCAAATATTTCTTGAACTAGGAGCTACTTACCAAATTTCTCTAAAATCAAACAATTATATAAAGGAGTGAAAAAATTCCCCGAAAGACAAAAGAATGATTGGAAAATAAAGAAAGTAAAAGGGGAATAGTTTTTCTTAAGGATTATATTACTTCAAAGTGTGTGCAACTAAACATATAGTTTTTGCAATCTGTGAAAGTGTTTTCTGTAAACTGGGCAATTTAATTGACTTTATTTCTCTTGTGCTGTGCTTAGTCACTCAGTCTGTCTGACTGTTGTGACCCAAGGACTGTAGCCCACCAGGCTCCTCTGTCCATGTGAATTCTCCAGGCAAGAATACCAGAGTGGGTTGCCATGCCCTCCTCCAGGGGATCTTCCCAGCCCAGGGATCAAACCCACGTCTCCCACATCGTAGGTGGATTCTTTACCGTCTGAGCCACCAGGGAAGCCCAAGGATACTGCAGTGGATAGTTTGTCCCTTCTCCAGGAGAACTTCCAGACCAAGGAATCAAACCAGGGTCTTGTGCATTGCAAGCAGATTCTTTACCAGCTGAGTTATCCAGGAAGAACAATACTACCCTAGTAAAAGCTAAAATTATGAAAAAAAAAAAAAGCTTAGAAAAAAATCTAAATCTACCTCAAGGTCTTAACATTAGTTTGTAAACAAAGAGCTGCTTTATATTGTCAAAAAATGAAAGAAAAAAAAATGGGTAGTTACATGATTTTTTATTTATTTTTGGAGAAGCAACATGTTCCTGCCAAGTTGGATCATGATTATCAGGAAATTTGCCTAAATACATGTACAATAATAAAAATTACATTGTTTCCCACCAAAGAATAAAAACATTTATTCACTAAGTTTTCTTTTTAGAAAAAAAAAAACAATAATTCTAATCAACATGCATTCCAGTACATGTTGATACACTCTGCACCTGATCCCTGTTAAGCTACTGTTGATCCTGTCTATCTATCAATAACTATCAAAATTAAAAAGGGATTAAGATGAAGTGTCAGTTTCTTTTTTGACTGCTTCCAATAAGACATTTGGAAATGCTTTACTTACTGATTTTTACAATATCTTGTGGGACTACTATTGAGTATCCTGTAAAAGCAGTTGAAAGGAATCAAAAGAGCAAATGATTTCTTTGGAAAAAATGAGTTGTCCATATTCAGAGAAGTTGAAATGCTCTGAATAACCACAACATTCATTCATTTGAGTGTTGTTTGAAGGTCTGTTATTTCAGATCTGGCCAAAAATGCTATACATGAGAAATAAATTGCAAACAGAAAGGTATAGAAGATGCTCTAGAACTAATTGGATGAATGAGCTATGCAAACTACAGAAAGTTTTTCTGAACCCATAAATAAAATACCCATGTGTTGTACATATATTTAAAAAATATTCCTGGTCTAATTTACCAAGCTGACATACCCCCAAAAGGATTGTAGTCACTCTAAATGATTTTATCAGTAAAAGTCCTTAAAGTACTATACTGGGAAGAAGAAAAATTCAGAGACAATAAAGTTATTCATTGTGATGACTATAATCCATGGAGTTAGATGTTGTAGATGACATTACAAGTAACAACCTCAATATTAAATGATGTAGGAAGCATCAAAGAAGAACTCTTCCTTTGCCTTTCACTATATTTATAGCATTTCATGCTTCAAGGAAAGGCATTTTATTTGAGAGCATTCATTTTTAGCTAGAAAGGTCTTGAAAGAGGATCTGGCACATAGTAAGTGCTACATAATTGTTCAGTGATGCTGATATTTTTGTTATTACTATTTCCATAAACCTTCTTTGTCAAATTAATTAAGCAAAGGGACTTAATAAGGTATATATGAAATATAAATTATAAACCAATGAAAAATAAAATTCTTCCCACATAAAAATATGTTCTTTAATATTTCACTACTTTTATTTGAGTAAAGTAGTTACTGTTTATAAGAAACTTCTAGATTAACTAACACCTTCTCCAATATTTAAATTACTATAAGTATTAATAAGAATAAATATACACAAAAAATAGAAAGAAATATGTCTCTTCCCTCATAGTAATTTTTTACTAGTGTGATTTTATTGAAGGACATTCCACTGTCTCAGGTTTCTTATCTAAATCATATAAATTTGCAAAATTATTAAAATGGGGCTGTTTCATAAAACAAACCCTTAGCTTCATTTATCACTTTCAGGATATTCTCCCATGCTTTTTTGATTAATACTTTTATTAGAGGCATTCAATACAGATAATGCAAAATTAAATGGATTTTGCCAGAATACATTATAGCCATTAAAATAAATCAGACTATTAAATGGTGGGAAAAAGTAAAATCTGAAAAAGAAATATAATTCCATATAACTTATGACAGAGTCAATTAATCACATAACTACAATTTGAGACTTTCTATATAGAAGGAAAGGAATAAAGGTCCATTTAATACTTCATCATTATTGTCACATCCTCTAAAGAAAAGACCATGAGCCAAGCACCAATATGTACTGGATCTGAAGACAAAATTTTCTTTCTTTTTTCCTAACTACCCTTGACTCAACTACCCCCTGCAGCACTTTCCAGAGACAATATAAAGTATGAACCAACCCAAATTTCTGTCTTTCAAAAACTGTTTGAAATAAGTCATTTGGGAAGAGCTCTTGTCTTCTGTCATTCTGTCTTCATTTCCACATTCTGCCTCTGAAAATTTTTCTCTAGTGTTCCATTTCACAAAATTGCCTCCAATTTCCAATTACCTTAATAACATGATAGAACATTTACTTGACTTTAATTATTGAACTTCACAAGTTTTTTGGCCTTTAAGATTTCCTCTTAAATAATAAAAAAGGCAAGATGAACATTTTTTTACAAGTGCAATTGTGCACCCAATATGAATTCATTGAATTATAATTAAGTTCATTTTTACCAAATACCAAAATCCACTATGAAGCCTTTTTAATATTGTCTGAGTTTTATGTGATTTCTGAAATTTATTATTTATTGATTTAATAGATTTCTAGGTGTCAGTTATAGTTTAGTAAATTTAAGTGATAATTGAAAAACTTTTTCTCTGACACTGCTTGATGACAAGTTTAATCAATCAAAAATTCTACTTCTGACTATGTGGTTAGAGCCTATTAAGGGCACATGGAAAGCAAAAAATGCACTCTTTCCCTCATAGAACTTACAAGATAGTTGGAAAGACAGGAGCAACATGTAAGAGATGTTTGGAAACAACTAAAATATTCTTGGATTTTTGATGCAACAAGAATTAAGCAGGACAAAAAGGAAGGAGGAGGGGATGGAGGGGATTTGGATTTTGATAAACAGGTGCAGAAGGGGACTTTTAAGGCAGTTTCAAGACTCCAAGGAGAAGGCAGTGGCACCCCACTCCAGTACTCTTGCCCGGAAAATCCCATGGACGGAGGAGCCTGGTGGGCTGCAGTCCATGGGGTCGCTAAGAGTTGGACACGACTGAGCGACTTCCCATTCACTTTTCACTTTCATGCATTGGAGAAGGAAATGGCAACCCACTCCAGTGTTCTTGCCTGGAGAATCCCAGGGACGGGGGAGCCTGGTGGGCTGCCATCTATGGGGTCGCACAGAGTCGGATATGACTGAAGTGACTTTGTAGCAGCAGCAGCAAGATTCCAAAAAGATAAAACAGGATCTCTAGAACAAATATGGTCAGGAAGGAGGATTCCTCATTAAGGAGGGAGCAGTATTCACATGAAATGGACTAAATGAGAATATTCAGGTGTTTGTTCCTAAATAGATACAGCCTGCATCATGCAGACATAACCTGCTGGGAAGTGGCATATTATAACACTTAAAGAGATAGGCATTATTTTCAGAAATTTGAATTTCCCACATGACTCTTGTCATTTAACTACATGTATTAAATTGAGCAAGGGACAAATTATTTAAGAATTAGCCCTTGACAAACTGATACTTGTCCTCATGCCCCACCCTCCACTTCTTGTATAATTTAGTGATCTCAACAATTTCATCTATGAGATGTTTCTCTAAAGTACTCTTCTTCGACCTCAGCTGCTTCAACAATCCTATCCTCCACACTTCTGGTACCTACTTCTATGATTATACCTTTGATCGTATAATTAAAAATATGTATCCATCCCTGGAGGAGGGCATGGCAACCCACTCCAGTATTTTTGCCTGGAGAATCCCCAGGGACAGAGGAGACTGGTGGGCTGCAGCCCACAGGGTTACAAAGAGTCAGACATGACTGAGCAACTAAAACAGAGCACATCCATTCCTTAATCTGTATTTCAAACACTGTCCTCCAAATCCTCCCTCCTCTCTTTCCATTTTATTCTCTAGCATTTCCTGTATCCATAAATTCTTCCTTCTCACTGTGACTTCCAATTTATTGACCTTTCCACTTTTCCACTTTTTATCACCCCCATTATCTCCTCACTTTTGCTCTCACCCAGCTCAATTACATGGTCAATCACAGTAATCATTCCCTTTCATATTCATCCCTCTCAACTCACTTGGTCTCTCTCCTTCCATCATCTTGCCTAGCAAGGTACCACATCTGATTTAAAGGCTTAAATCTAAGCTTTTGTCTACTCAAGGCCTATATCTAAGCAGCTGAATACTCCTAAAGAAACATGTACAGCCAACCTGACAAGTTTTTACTTAAGTCCTTGACAGAAATCTCAAGTGGGCTCTTAGTGCTTTCCTAGCATTAAGTACATTTCCCTAGTCAATTCACTTTCTCATTCTACATGGCTCCTTTGAAACCTTTTACTCACTCTTCAGATTTTCCATATCTTTCATTCACTTGTTTTTCTCAGTTAAAGGTACTGCTTAAACTTTTCCATAAAAAAAAAATATAAGACCAGAATAAGATGCCCATGTTCTTCTACTACCAACTTAGTACCTTGCATCTGTATCCATATACTTTGCCTTCTCTTTCTCCCTTGTAAGATGGAAGCAACTAAGACCAATCTACTGGTTGTTCTATGCCATGCCACGAAAGGGTCTTGCTCCTGAAATCTCCCTCCCTCTTTCTTTCACTTTCAAATTTTGTTCTGTAGAAGTCAGCAAACTATGGTCTGTGGGGCCAAACTTGGCTGGACACCTAAGTCAAAAATGATTCTAAAAATTTTAAATGGTTGAAAAAAAATCAAAGAATAATATTTCATGACACATAAAAAATTATATGAAATTCAAAGATTAGCATCTATAAAGAAAGTCTTATGGGAACACAGCCTAAAAGCAGGATTAAAGAGTTACAACAAAGATGTCTAGCTACAAAGCTAAAAATATGTAATGTCTAGGCCTTTATAGCAAAATTTTCCTAATCTCAGTTCTAAAAATTAATTCTCAATAACACTGAAATATGCTGGAGTCACTCACATGCTAAAAACCAAGACCACCCTTTGACTTCATTTCTCCCTCCAGCTATACCATCCCTTCAATGCTTTCATTTGCAGCAATAGTCATTACGATAATTATCAGCGCCTACAGTTGTAGTCACTCAACTGTGTCCGACTCCTTGTGACCCCACTGCAGTGGGTTGCCATTTCCCTCTCCTACAGTTTTCACTCCGTTTTTCCTGTCTGCTTTGAGGTCGCTCTGATAAGTTTCTGTATCCACCACCGAACTGAAATTAATCTTTTATGCTGCAAGTAGAGCTCTAATGGTCACTTCATTCACTTGGTACTCTACCTGTTAGCCATTTGACAGGAATCACTTTCTCCTTCACTTGCATTTGGGTTTCACCCTTTCTTGATCAATTCCCTTCTAATCTGGCTGATTCTTCTTTGCTTCTTTTGCTGAATATTCTCATTTTCCCAACATCTAAAATCTGGAGAGCTTTCAAGCTGTCATCTGACCTCTTATCTTTTCTTCATCTGCTTGCTGGGTGATCTCATCTAGCACCATGATTTTACAGGATGTGAATAAACTGATACTCCTACATGTATAATTCTACCCCAGACCATTCCCTTCAACTCCAGATTTATATATACAAGAGCATGTTTCATATATATATATACATATATATATAAAAGTTTATAACCTAAAAACACACTCTTGATTTCAGCCCCCAAACCTTCACCTTCTTTGAAATCTTTCCCATCTCAGTAAAAGGCAACCTCTGTTCCTCCAAATGCTTAAAGCAAAATCATTGTTATCATCTTTGATTTTTCTCAGTTTCTCATATTCAAATTCTACTGACTCTGATATATTTGTAACTGTAACACTCAAATCCTATTAGCTCTCTCTTTAAAATAAACCAAAATATTCAAGCACTTTTCACTGCCTCCATTCCTATGTCCCTAACCCTAGTTCAAACAATCATTTTACATCTTGACTACAGTAGCAGCCTTATTTGTTCTTTCTATCCATGCTTGTTCCCTCAGGTAACTTCCTTTTTTATGTGGCTCTCCATTAAGCTTCCCTGGTAGCTCAGACAGTAAAGCGTCTGCCTACAATGCGGGAGACAAGAGTTCGAGTCCTGGGTCGGGAAGATCCCCTGGAGAAGTAAATGGCAACCCACTCCAGTATTCATGCCTGGAAAATCCCATGGACTGAGGAGCCTGGTGGGCTACAGTCCATGGGGTTGCAAAGAGACATGACTGAGTGACTTCATTTCACTTCCATTACAAAATAATTGAAATGAAAACATTGAACCATGACCTGTGGGCCCAGATTATCTTGTCTCTGTTTATTCTGCAACTTCATTAAATTCCACACCCTACCCTCTACTATTCTTTGTCATATTGGTTTGATGTGTGTTGCCCACAACCTCTAAGCTCAGTTCCTGCTGTTATTCACTCTAAATGCTTTCCCTCTCTCTGTTCATCACATGCTGTTATCTAATCTTCAGATTCCAGATCAAATATCTCCTTCCCAGAGAGGATTCTCCTGGCCACCCTGGCCATCTACCTGCTGTATCTCATCTACCTACCCTTTAAAACTCCTACTTATTTCCTTTATTTCCTTCATAGCCCTTATCTCCATCAGTTACTACTCTACTATATGGTTTTTTTTACCCTACTAGAATATTAACTCTGTATGTATTATGTATGTCCTTTACCCTGTCTTAATTGCCACTGTATCTAAGAGTCTGAAAGAGTTGTCACTCATGAACATCTGTTGATATACTAAATGAATTAATAAACACATTTTAAAAAAATCCATTTAAAATGTTTCATATTGCCTGGCAAAATAACATGCTAAATAAACAGAAGCTATTAATGGAAAATAAAGATAATAAATATAAGAAAATAATAAAAATAAGAAATTTAAAAATAAAATGGAAATATAAAAATAAATACTATATTAATTTAAAACCATCAAAGTAGAAGAGTGATACACAAAACATAAATATCAATGCTACAGAATAAACCTATAAAAGTACTTCAACATAGATAGATATCTCTATAATGGATTTGCAGTGCTGATACAATATTTTATTTTCTGAGGGAGTATTATACCTTTATTCAAAATGCTCAAGCCCACACACACACGCAAATGATGGGCTATGCTACTGAAGTCAGCACTGGCAGTCATTGGAGAAAGAGAACTGAGCTTTCCTTTTTTTGAAGAAAAGAAATGAAGTTGCTGCGCTTCCATGCTTGTTTAAGCTTAAGTTTCAATTTGTGTTAAGTCTGATCTCTTCCAAGTTCTGAATAGAACATTAAATTAAGTACTGCACAGTCAGTGTGACTAATATTCTTTTCTCATTCTTCTAGGCCTTTGCCTCTGCCCTGGGTAACATCCTTTACAAAGCTGACTTTGATCCCTTTTCCTTGGTTCAACTGGTATATGGGACATTTTCAACAAAATTTTAGTGTGTGGTTTCAAGTGTTGAATATGCAGTGAAGCCGTGTAAGCATCTTATTAGAAAAAATAGTTGGAAAAAGTAGTTATATGTGAATACTGAACTTCCATTTCTTTTAAAATGGTAACATTGCCACAATTTGATTGAGTTTATTTTTTTCACTTCGGTGCAATTCATTAAACAGGACTGGTGTCTATAAGGTTGAAAGCAATGTGTTGGCCACTTCAAGAGATTCCAAATGAGCCAGGTGTGGAAAATGGGTTCTATCTCCTGGGTCACTTCAGTTGAATGATTATAGTAGCCTGAGGGGCTATCTTGAGAAGGACTCTGAGGCTCTGATTAGAATTACGGGAAAGAGTGATATGATCCATGAATGATATCTGACTAAATTGGCAAAGGGGGAATCACTGCACAAACAATGAGTGTTTGCTATGTTGGAATTTGATGCTTATTGCTTTTAGATAGTTATAGTTCACTAAACAAGAAAAGATTAAACCACATGGTTATATGGCAGGAAGTCACGTTAACAGTTTAACACAGAAGCAACTCTTTTGTTTGCTTCTTTAATGGAATAGAGTTAGGAACAGAAAAAAAAGTGAACTTTTTTATTTTCTTTACTCATAGGAAAGGTAATCAGATTCTACTGCCTTTGTGAATGTGGGATCCTTGGGTGCTGGGAAAGTTGCCTTTTGTTTGTTTCTTTCTCAGTTATGTAGGGTTGGGCCACTCTTAATTATCACCCTCACAATGACAGATTTTTTTTTGTTTATTATTTCATTTAAAATAATATTAAACTACATGTCAGTATAAATATTTTTAGTAAAAATACCTATATTTTCCAAAACACAGAGTGGCTTTGTTTATATCTTTGTAAATCTCGTTAATATCTGTCTTCATGAAACTCGGCTGTATTCTCACACCCTTTGCACTCAGTCTTTTGTAACATCACATGTCAATGACAGATCTTTAACTAGGACATTCAAGAAAGATTTTCCAAGAAGAATATAGGGATGGAATGTGATCAATGAGAGCTAAGATGGATTGGCCAAATATTTAGATGTTCAAATCAGGGCACACAGAGGAGTGAGGAATTCTGGAGAAGTCAGGATATTCAAGGGGGTACGAGATTCCTACAGCAAGTGTGCCTGGGGGAGGGTGGAAAACCATGGACAATCACTGCTCACATTGGATGTTGCATTGAAAAGGGTCAGAAGTACCTGAGAGCTAAACACAATCTTATTTTGAATAATAAAGATGGGTAGCATATGTTGCACCTGAAATGCAATATGGTAGAATAACATGTATCAAATAGAAGCACAAAATTTAGTAATAATGGGAATTTAATAAAAGAAGAAATTTTTAAAAAACCTAATGTCTTAGAGACTTTTATGTTGAATAGTATCTAGAATAGGTTATGTTACACTCATCAGTTATGACCTTCTGCCCATATCCTGCCATCCTGCCTCCAATAAGGGGTCACAATAAGATTCAGATAAATTTCCCTGGAGTGTAACACCAGAATACACTGACAGGCCAGCACCATGATAATACTTGGCAATGAGCCATAGGTGGTTTAAATCTGGAAATAGCTCTGTAATTTTTTGGCTCTGTCTAGGGAGCTATCTGTCTTCCTCCCCTGTGTTTTTGGTTACATCCCTCAGACATTTCTCAGATTTAGGAATACATTATTTTTTTTTTTAAATTTATTGAGGTATAGTTGTTTTACAATGTTATGTTAGTTTCTTCTGTAAAGCAAAGCGATTCAGTTATATGTATGCATACATCCCCTTCCTCTTGGTTCTCCCTCCCACCCATTCCCCAAACCCATCGCTCTAGGTCACCACAGAATCCTGAGCTGAGCTCCCTGTGCTATATTCCAGGTCCCCTCTAGCTATCTATCTTATACATGGTATGCATTTATGTCAGCCCCAGCCTCCTAATTCATTCTCCCCTCCCCACCATGTCCACAGGTCCATTCTCTATGTCTGTGTCTTTATTCCTCCCCTGAAAATAGGTTAGGTTCATCTGTACCATTTTTCTAGAGTCCACATATATGTGTTAATATACAATATTTGTTTTTTCTCTCTCTGACATATTTCACTCTCTGTTTCTATGTTACTTCACCTTGAAAACTGTATAACTTAGCTCATTTTCTCTACTATTTCATCTGACCCAACATAACCAACACTGTTGATTATTTGGTTCCAACATTCTTCTACACGCTGTAGATCAACTAAGGAGATTCATCAAAGAATTTGGTTCTCGGACTTCCCTGGTAATCTGGTGGTTAAGGCATCATACTTCCACTGCAGGGGCCACAGGTTTGATCCCTGATTGGGGAACTAAGATCCTGCATGCCATACAGCCAAAAAAAAAAAAAAAAAAAGAACCTAAGTGTGAAAAAATTTTGGCTCTGCGTCAAAACCTTAATTGGTTCAGCAAGTAATGTATTAATATAGGTTTTATTAAAAGCAAGCTTCCATGCTAGATGTGTTACTTCAGGTCTTTCAACACCCGGGGACTAGTATCAATTCTTGAGATGCAATAACTTGTAAATATCACATGGTTACATATGAGAAGGTACATTTCATCTGCAGAAGAGAAGATTTGTTTGTTTCTTATCTTTACATGGGACAAATTACTCAAGGAACACTAGATTTAGAACATCCGATGATGATGATGGTGGTATAAAGAAGAGAGACAGTAAATCTGAGAATAAAATAGAACAAGTGAATTGGATTTAATAGAGAACAGAAGACACTAGACTTCTTCGGGTCATTTTGTTCTAGGTGTGTTTGTGTGTTGGGATGGAATGAGCAATTTGATATCATTGTTGTAAAGACCTGAGTGTACTGTCTTTGAATTCAGTTAGACAAAAAACTGATTCAAATCTCAGAGGTGGCTGTTTCAGACTGTACAATCTTACGTGTATTGTTCAACCATTCTGAGGTTCAAACTCTTCACCTACTTAATAAAGATATTAATGCCAAGCTCATCCAATGACCATGAAGACTAGATAAAACACTACTTGTAAAGGGATTATAAGAAAGGTATTTTCTGTATGTCAAATGAGAGCCCCTGCTTTTACATGAATATATCATTATTAGTAGTAGTTTTAGGACTACTGGTTGTATTAGTAAACAATGGTAGTGGTGATAGTAGGTAGTAATCAGCCTCACTGTGAGTTTCCAAATGTTAAGAAAAATGTTTTTGTGGCTTTTCTTAAGATTAAACTCCTTCTCAGGAGGAATGGTCACTTTATTTATACACTGCTTATGAGAGCATTCATTGATGCAATATTATGGAAAACTTCCCTGGGAAAATCTATTAAAGTTAAAATATAGACTCTCAAACTTAGAATCTCTCTTTCAAAAATAAAAGTAATGTAATATAAAGACCTGCATATAAGTGTATACATAAGGAAGATTATAGAATTTTCACATGTAGCAAAAATTCTTCAGCCAATCTAAATGCCAATCAACAGAAAAATAACTGAGTAACACTGGTGGAATGTTTTGCAACTATAAAAAAGAACATGATATATATATATATATATATATATATATATATATATATATACACATATATATTCACATATATACATTAATATATATAAAACTACACAGGTGAATTTGCTAATATTGGTTACCTTGGGGGGAAGACCAAGAGTAGGGTTGGGAGAAGAAGATCACTGAGCTAAAGTCTTATAAGATTAGATTTACATAAAAACTTTTACTGCATTCACAAGTTTTAAAAGTTTGATGATGTAAAAAATCTTACTGATTTCAGGCTTACTGTTTATTTGCAGAAAAAAAAGAGTATTGTATAAAGATCACATACCTTTTGTAAACTTCACTTTATTTAGAAAATATCTGAGAGAATGGGGAATGGAAAACATTTGAAAAAAGAAATACTGGAAAATGGGACAAATCCTTGACTCTAGAATACAGAAGTCCTGAGTAGGTACTTTAGTTTCAGATACAAATATGGTTGAATAGGGCAGGAATAGAGGAAACTATGTTAAAAAGCCCACAAACATTTAATGTAAATTTCTGAAGCGGAAAATTTGGGAACAAGATAGAGTATTTAAAGTATTTAAAGTAGAAAAAAACTGAACCTGCATAGTCCCCACTTTAACTCAATTATAAAATCTTCCTAAATATTTGCCCAAGTGTCTTGTGTGGCAAGTCAGTTCATAAAGACATGAAGTCATTGCTACAGCAAAATTCCATTTTACATTAGAATTATTTTTCCTCTAATAACTTCTTCTTTTTTTTTTCCCATAGCTTCTTAACTCAGTAAATCCTAAGTTTTGTTTTGGGAGCTTCTGTCCTCCGGTCAATGACACACTTTTAAATAGTCACCAGTCAGAAAAATAAGTTCACACTATTTCAGAATGCTTTGTATGAAAGTGAAAGTCATTCAGTCGTGTCCAACTCTTTGAGACACTGTGGACTATAAAGTCCATGGAATTTTCCAGGCCAGAGTACTGGAGTGGGTAGCCTTTCCCTTCTCCAGTGGATCTTCCTAACCCAGGGATCAAACCCAGGTCTCCCGAATTGCAGGCAGATATTTTACCAGCTGAGTCACAAAGGAAGCCCAAGAACACTGGAGTGGTAGCCTATCCCTTCTCTAGCAGATCTTCCCAACCCAAGAACAGAACTGGAATCTCCTGCATTGCAGGCAGATTCTTTATCAACTGAGCTATCAGGAAAGCCCATGCTTTGTATAGGCAGTTGAAAATATTTACCTTCATTCTGTGGTTTTGTCCATTGTAATTTGAGGATTACCCCATGTACTACTTCAGAAAATTATGGAGATAGTGGCAAATAGCCTTTTCTAAATTGTTGCTGGTTTAATTTGTTTACTTTTTAAAAGAAAATTTTGGAATTCTATGATTTTTTCCCCAAATTGGAGGGAGACATTTTACTAACCTGTGATTCCCATATCATGGTAATTATTTTTAAACTGGACTATTTCTTAAGCTGTTTAGGCTAGATGGATAGTGAATTAGGGTGCAGTAATTGATAATTCAACATACTGATATCTTCACCTATGTTTTTAATCAAAATCTAACCTAGTCATGGGCAGTCTTTTTAAATTATAACTCTTTTAATTTTAGTAGAGATTTTGTGACAAGCCTATTGTAATCATAGACAATAGAAATGGAAGGTTCAGACTCATTATATATTTAATAAAGACACCAATCACTAAGTGGGTTATGATTTATTATAAGACTTATTTTAATACCAAGTATCAGAATATTAATTATGGAAATTATGGAAAACAATGTAAATCCTGATAAAAAAAATGTTGGTTTATACTTACTATTACAACATACAGAGAAACCATATATCTTAAATATACAATCTCCCAGTTTGTAGTCACATCATGAAAGAAAAGACAAAACTGTTGCTATTCCTCAGGGTTCTGCATAAGTACACTTCTCTATGTATTCATTTTAGTTGATATCATCTATCCCTATGGCTTCTACAGTCATTTTCTTATTGGTAAATTCTGGACTGCCATTCAATCAGATGACCTATCTGAGCCTGGGACTCAGGTCAAACTCTCTTGTGGTCACCCCTCAAAGCTCCGTCTAATTCACATTTACCTAAATGTATCATCCCTGGAGTAGGAACTGGCAACCTGCTCCAGTATTCTCGCCTAAAAAATTCCAGAGTGGTGGGCTATAGTTCATGAGGTCACAAGGAGTCAGACATGACTGAGCATGTACCCACTCTTCTTAGAATTATTATATCCTTACCTCCTACCCTGCTTCTTCCACAAGTTTCCTAACATTACTATACATTCTATTTACTGGAATATGACCACTATCCAACCTCTCAAGGCATATGCTGTTGTCGCTGTTCATTTGCTCAGTCACGTCTGACTCTTTGCAACCCCATGGACTGCAGCACGTCAGGCTTCCTTGTCCATCACCAACCCCCAGAGCTTGCTCAAACTCATGTCCATCGAGTCGGTGATGCCATCCAACCATCTCATCCTGTCTTCCCCTTCTCCTCCTGCCTTCAATCTCTCCCAGCATCAGTGTCTTTTCTAATGAATCAACTCTTCACATCAGGTAGCCAAAGTATTGGAGTTTCAGTTTCAGCATTAGTACTTCAAATGAATATTCAGGATTGATTTCCTTTAGGATTGACTGGTTTGATCTCCTTGCAGTCCAAGGGACTCTCAAGAGTCTTCTCCAATACCAGAATTCAAGAGCATCAATCCTTTGGTGCTCAGCCTTCTTTATGGTCCAAATCAAATATGCATACATGACTACTGGGAAAATCATAGCTTTGACCATATGGACCTTTGTTGACAAACTAATGTCTCTGCTTTTTAATATACTGTCTAGGTTTGTCATAGCTTTTCTTCCAAGGAGCAAGCGTCTTTTAATTTCACGGCTGCAGTCACCAGCTGCAGTGATTTTGGAGACCAAGAAAATAGTCTGTCACGGTTTCCATTGTTTCCCAATCTATTTGCCATGAAGTGATGGGACTGAATGCCATGATCTTTGTTTTTTGAGTGTTGAGTTTTAAGCCAACTTTTTCACTCTCCTCTTTGACCTTCATCAAGAGGCTCTTTAGTTCCTCCTCAGTTTCTGCCATAAGCGTGGTGTCATCAGCATATCAAAGGTTATTGATATTTCAAGGCATATACTAAACAGAAAAACATTCTTCATTGCCAATATTCAGCTAAAATAATCAACCACACTGATTAACTATCTTGACTAAGTGTTTCTTGAGACATGAGGGCTTCCCTTAAACTCCAGAACCTCCCAGGACTAACCTGAGAAGTTGGTCACCCTACATACAAACAGTTCTAGTCTAGCCTTAGGAGTCTTTTCTTTCCATCCTCACTCTCCTTCCCTTAGTTCAAGCCTAGATCTCTAGAACAGCATCATCATGGGTTTTCAAATAATTCACCTCTTTGTTCTCAGGGTGATATTTCTAAAGCAAATATCCTTTGGACCACACTTTTTTTTGTGTCTCAACTCCATTTCATCTACACTCACATTCAGTTAACCGTGTGCTTTAAATTTTTACAAGTTTATAAGTCTCTCTTGGTGGCTCAAACATTAAAGAATCTGCCTGCAGTTTGGGAGACCTGAGTTCGATCCCTGGGTCAGGAAGATCCCCTGGAGGAGGGCATCGCAACCCATTCCAGTATTCTTGCCTGGAGAATGCACCTGCACAGAGGAGCCTGGTGGGCTACAGTCCATGGGGTTGCAGAGTCGGACACGACTAAGCAACTAACTCTCTCTTACGTCTCTCAAAAGTCAGGACTATGTATTATTTATCAGTATATACCCAGCACCTTTCACAGTGACTTGTGTAAAGCACATGCTTAATAACTATTTTTTGGATGAATAAGCAGACAAAAAGTAAATGTCATTCTCTGTTTAAAATCCTTCAGTGACTTACTGTAATTCTCAGTAAAAAGTACAAATATCTATCAGAGGCATGTAAAACCCTCCTTACTCCAGATTACATGTGTCTCCTCAGCTCTAGCTATTCCCAGTTCACATTCATCTCTCATTTACTACCTGAATTTTGTGAATAATGGTTTTGAATAGATTTTTTTTTTCTATTTTGAACTCATCTGAATCATCCCAGTTGTCCTCCTGATTCATCAGAAGTGCCACGTCTTCTAGGAGGCCAGCCCAATATCCTCACTCACTCATGTCTCTCCTCTGTTGTCCTATAACACTTTACTTGCTATTATCAGAGCATTTTAGCACATTCATTGTGAACTTCTATTTATTTATGTTTCCATTTCCCCCATAAAATTATGAATTCTGGAAGACCAAAGACTTTATATTATTTTAGTCTTGAATTCCAGTGCCTAACACAGTTACTAAATACAGAGTAGATATTAAATAAACTTGTTGAATAAGAATAGACACCAAAAATTGAACTTAAAGCGTCAATAAGTAATCTCAGTGAATAAAATAACACAAATGAATGCTAAAGGAAGTCAATCCTGAATATTCATTGGAAGGACTGATGCTGAGGCTGAAGCTCCAATACTTTGTCCACCTGATGAGAAGAGCCAACTCACTGAAAAGACCCTGATGCTGGGAAAGGTTGAGGGCAGGAGGAGAAGGGGACAGCAGAGAACGAGATGGTTGGATGGCATCACTGACTCAATGGACATAAATTTGTGCAAGTTCTGGCAGATGGTGAAGGACAGGGAAGGCTGTCAGGCTGCAGTCCATGGGATTGCAAAGAGCTGGACATGACTTAGCAACTGAACAACAACAAAAACATAATGAATGCTACTTAAGTTGTACTTTGATATTCAATAGCTCTTTAAAGGGTGTTTTTTATTTTATTACACTTGCATATAAAATTAAAAAACCTTCAAATCTGGACAATTTCTGCTCTTGAGATTAATGGTCTTTACAGCTATTGTAGTTTCCCTGGTGGCTCAGCTGGTGAAGAATCCGCCTGCAGTGCGGGAGACCTGGATTTCATCCCTGGGTTGGGAAGATCCCCTGGAGAAGGGAACAACCATCCACTTCAGTATTCTGGCCTGGAGAATTCCATGGACTTCAGTCCATGGGTTCACAAAGAGTCAGATAGGACTGAGTGACTTTCACTTTCACATTCCTTCTTTCATTCCTCCATTGATTCACTCAATTCATATATTGAAAATTATGCTCAATGTGTTTGATGTGTCAGTCATTCTTAGAGGTGCTCAGAATACAGAGGTGAACTGGATGGACCAACGTCCCTGCTGTCAAAGAGCTTACATTCTACAGGAGAGGGAAGAGTATAAAAAGCACATAGATATATGAAGCAGGATAATTTCAAATGGTAACAAGTGCTCTTTAAGACAATAACTTAGAGTGACTATAAACATAAGACTGTACTCATATATTTAGAGTAAAGAAAAATACCAAATTGACACACGCTATAAGAATGCTAACATCAAACAAGTTTTTCTTGGTTTTGTTGTTTTTTCTTACAAGCATGTAAAAGAAATTGTGGAATTTTTCACTCTCTTGAGCACATTTCTTTCAGGATAAAGTAATTTTTGTCATAGTTCCCAAAATCGTAACATTTGTTTAATAGTTTAGTACATCACCAAAATTTAGGCCCCAACACTGCTGATTTTAAAATGATTTTCTAAGGTGAATGAACATGTTAAAAAAAAATGGAACAGAAGTTTCATCCACCCACCAGCCATCAGCCCTGATGCTGGCTGTCCGCCTGGTGCAGCTCTCTAAACACAGGCATCTGGTGATTCTAAAAGACTAGAATGATAAATGGGGTGGAGGCTGCTTATGGTCTTTGTAAAGTTTAATGAAAGATTTATCTCTTGAGGGTAATGTTCCTCTTTCTTTTACTGAAATGAGAGTTTGATAACTTCTCATTGTGCTTTTGATAAATTATACCTCACAGTCACAACTAAAATGACTAAGTGGAAAAAATTTTAAAAATAGCTAAGCAAGGTCTAGTCATCATCGACTGGTTTAATACTTAGTATCTACAAAACTAACTTTGGCATTTGCAATACTTTTAATTATCAAGCTGAGAAAACCTATGATTCAGTAATTTAACAGCAATTACTGAAAGACCCTTTAATGTTTATGTCAATTATAGCCATAGGGATGGGAGACTATGACTTAGTCAACTTAGTCAAGTTAGGGCATTCTCATCTACAATCACAAAGGGTGTTTTCTTGTCAGAGTTTGCCATTACTGTTGTTTAAGCCATTAACATTTAATTTCAAATTTAACAGGTTTCAGTGGGTTTATATCTTTATATATCCAAATGAAGGAAAATTGAAAAGACAATTATCCAGCCCTAAAAACTCAAAGAAAAACAAAACACCTCAGATATTTTATTTAACTCAAAGAAAGCTGAATATTTTTCCAAGATCCCGATACTTATGCCCATACATTAGAAATATAACTTTATTTTTAATTCAGTTTTCCAAGAGTATCTAAGAGATATGATTAGAAAAAGGAGATCATTCTCAAGATGCCTATAGAGGTTAAAAATACATATAGTAAGTACTTAATACATTCAGACTGTAAAGACTCCACCCGCAATACGGGAGACCTGGGTTCAATCCCTGGGTTGGGAAGATCCCATAGAGGAGGGCATGGCAACCCCCTTCAGCATTCTTGCCTGGAGAATCCCCATGGGCAGAGGAGCCTGTTGGGCTGCAGTTCCTGGAGTTGCAAATAGTCAGACATAGCTGAGAAACTGTATGTGTGTGAGCGCACACACATACAACACATATCTGAAAGCATGGGCTAGGAATGGAACTGTCTGGTAGGCACAGAGAGCATTTTCCTGAGTTCTGTGCGAAGGTGGGTAAATGTCTTGTCTCATTTTTCCCAGGGGATGTTCTAGAGCTAGTTAGATTTAAATGGGACTTCTGTTTCTCCTGGGAATTCTATTGTGAACAGGACATGTACAGCTACTGCTGTTCATCTTTTTAAATCTTATAGGTGATTTTTATTATTCAATAAATCCATATTTGATGTTAAAAGCAACATAAAACATATAAAGCAAGAAAGAAAATGCTTCCAACCCTCCCCACTATACCCTATCTCCACTTGTTTCCCGACGTTCAGCCCCTCCACACTCACACAGATACACACCCTTACTCCTATTCCTCCAGAACAACTAACTGTAACATATACTGCCTGCAAAAACTCTAACTGTAGCATACGTACAAGACATCCAAAGGTAAATACAAATACTTATATACATAATTATATAATTAAATCTATATCAGTATATTTGTATATAATATGTCAAATAAAAATAAAATTAAATAATTTATAATAAATTATACTGTATAAAATACATATAATTATAATATATTGCTATTGTTTAGTCGCTAAGTCATGTCTGACTCTTGATGATCCTGTAAACTGCAGTATGCCAGGCTTCCCTGTCCTTTATCTCCCTGAGTTTGCTCAAACTCATGTCCATTGAGTCAGTGATACCATCCAACCATCTCATTTTCTGTTGCCCCCTTCTCCTACTTCCTTCAATCTTCCACAGCATCAGGGCCTTTTCCAACGAGTCGGCTCTTCGTATCAGATGGCCAAAGTATTGGATCTTCAGCTTCAGCATCATTCCTTCCAATGAATGTTCAGGGTTAATTTCCTTTAGGATTGACTGGTTTGATCTTCTTGCTGTCCAAAGGAGTCTCAGGAGTCTTCTCCAATGCATAGTTCAAAAGCATCAATTCTTCAGTGCTCAGCCTTCTTTACAGTCCATCTCTCACATCCATACATGACTACTGGAAAAACCATTGCTTTGACTAGATGGACCTTTGTAGGCAAAGTGATGTCTCTGTTTTTTAATACACTGTCTAGGTTTGTCACAGCTTTTCTTCTAGGGAGCAAGCATCTTTTAATTTAGTGGCTGCAGTCACCATCCACAGTGTTTTTAGAGCCCAAGAAAGTAAAATTTGTCACTGCTTCCAATCTTTCCCCTTCTGTTTCCATGAAGTGATAGGACCGGAGGCCATGATCTTAGTTTTTTGAATGTTGAATTTTAAGCCAGCTTTTTCATTCTCCTCTTTTACCCTCATCCAAAGACTCTTTAGTTCCTCTTCACTTTCTACCATTAAGGTGGTATCATCTGCATATCTGAGGTTGTTGATATTTCTCCCAGCAATCTTCTTTCCAGCTTGTGAATCATCCAGCCCAGAATTAAAACATATAAGATAATGTAATTATACAGTTTAGTCATTAAATTCATACTATAGTATGGTGCACTATATATATATACACATATACATACATAAAATACATTTTTATAGTATACATATGAAAATGGGATCCCATTATATACACACGACTTCATCTGTTATTGTTATGCATTCTTAGCTTTATTTTTCCTGTCAGTTCCTTCCTGAAACTCCCCCACTCTCATTATGTTTCCTCACATAGCTTGTCTTCAACTTTATGTTGTTAAATATTTATGATCTAACTAACTGTTTACCATTTCTTATTCCTTTTGTCCAATCTATTGTTCAGATGTAGGGACATATGTCAGGGAAAATACTTCAACTATCCTTTGGCTTCTAGTGACTGATTTTGCTGCTTCCAAAATAAGGCTCTAAGGGGCTTCCCTGGTGGCTCAGTCCCTATAGAGCCTGCCTGCAGATGCGAGACACTGGTTTGATCTCTAGGTCAGGAAGATCCCCTGGAGAAGGCAATGGCAACCCCCTTCAGTATTATTGCCTGGGAAATCCCATGGACAGAGAAGCCTGGCGGGCTACAGTCCATAGGGTCACAAGAGTCAGACACTACTTAGTGACTAAACTATCACCATGGGAGGTAAAAATCTTAGGGGTGAGTTTAAAGCAATCCTTTCTTTTTCTGAGTGGTCCAACTGAAGGGAAAAGCAATCTGATTATACAACCCTGGACAAACAGCATGTCTAACAAAAGAGGTAACTATCTATGAAATAATCTACAAATTCTACCCAATTGTTCGTTCTTTTCACATGGACTCTCACTTTCTATCATTCAAACCTAATTCAATATAAATGAGACACTTCAGTGAAAATAAGTTTTAAGTATCTTATTGAAACTAACCTTTTTATTTATTCTTTGAGTCGGGAATGATCCACAGATGGAGTTACTCTCAGATGCTATCTGATTACTCCTTATGAACCATTTAAGAAAAATTTTAAAAGATAGATGCAATCTTCTGTGGCAGAATCATTGATTCTTTTCATAGCCTGACTGATTGGGACAATTTTGCAATTAGCACAGGCTCTCCTCTTTCGTGAGAAGCGGAGGTGTTCTGTGCTTAGAGAAGAAAAGGGAAATCCTTACCCTCTGTAGCTATTAAAACAACACAGCTGAGAGATAATGGCTAAAGTGGACTACTCATTTCTTCTGATTCTCTGTGAGAATTAAACCAGGCCAGATGGCTCGATGGATGATAAACGAGCAAACTTCAAAAAGAATTATGATTTCTGCCAAACAGTATTGGTTCCGGAGTAATAAGTGAGATACTTGGGCTCATTATTTATCATCCTTTCCCTGCAATAATGTGGACAGAGGAATGTACAAAATAATCATTTTCCCGGTTATAATATTGCTGATGGACTCTTTTTAAAGGGCAAAATGCTGTCTTGCTATATCCACAGTGAAGAGCACTGGCTTGATTTAATGCCTTTTCCTGAGAATCATATGAAATAGATTTGTAAGTGACTTGTATTGAAAGATTTAAGTATTGAAGGATTCTCAGAGGTTATGTCAGATGACTAAAGCCACAAAGGTGGAAGGGTTTAATCCTTCATGTGTAAACAATGCACACACACACATTACAGCGGCGCTGAAATAAGAATAATAATGAGTCATTCCCCCAGGGAATTTAAACTAGGCAACGTGCTGGCACTAGCTCTTTAGCAAGCATTCTAATATGGCTGAGATTGCCAAGAGGGAATATAAATAAATCCTTAATTTAAAAGAGCCCTTTCTTTCTGTGCTTCTATGAAACAACTAGACATACTGGAACATCGCCTGGGAGGCGAAGGATGGAAAAGAATGAAAACTCAGGCAGTTTTGGTAAGGATTTTCAGCTCATACTCATCTTTTAACCAATATTTTAAAATTTCATTGATTGCATAGTTTATCCTTAGAAGTATCCACTGTGTTGAGGCGATAAGGTCCAGCATTATTGAAGACTTAGTCCCTCACCACTCTTTTTCTCTTTCTCCCTCACTCCATCATACATTCCTCCCTCCCTGTCTCTCCATCTCAATTATCTGGGCTCAACATTGACTAAATTCCCAGTATTAGATAACTATACCTTTCTGACTGTGAAATTAAACAGTAATAGTTATTTCTTACAACTGCCAGGAATGGAAATTAGAATACTCATAGATCAGAATGGGCAAACTAAGACCCAGAGGCCAACCCCAGGCTACCACATGCTTTGTATGGCCAAAAGTTAAGGATACTTTTTATTTTTTTTTAATGTTAGAAGGAAAGCAAAAGAACAAGTTTTGACAACATGAAAACTATGTGAAATGCAGACTTCAGTGTCACAGATAATGTTCTATTGGAACAGGCTGCACCCATCATTTATAAACAATCTATGGTTGCTTTGCCACAGCTCTTCCTTCTTAGATAAAGGAAGGGTTTGCTGAACTCTGACATAGATAATGTTCAATAAACGGTGATTATTGCTAGAATATCAAAAGGGCTGAGTAAAGACTGCAATACATAATCTTCAACACGCAGCTTTCAATAAGCTACAAGTCCAAACACAGATATCTCTGAGACTCAGGCAGAGAATGTGGAGTGAACCAGGTCAGGAAGACCATGGTGGGGGTTGCACAGGGCATGGTTACCTGTTTCTTTTTTTTTTTTCCATTTATTTTTATTAGTTGTAGGCTAATTACTTTACAATATTGTAGTGGTTTTTGCCATACATTGACATGAATCAGCCATGGATTTACATGTGTTCCCCATCCCGATCCCCCCTCCCACCTCCCTCCCCATCCCATTCCTCTGGGTCTTCCCAGTGCACCAGCCCTGAGCACTTGTCTCATGCATCCCACCCGGGCTGGTGATCTGTTTCATCCCTGATAGTATACTTGTTTCAATGCTATTCTCTGAGAACATCCCACCCTCGCCTTCTCCCACAGAGTCCAAAAGTCTGTTCTTTACATTTGTGTCTCTTTTTCTGTCTTGCATATAGGGTTATCGTTACCATCTTTTAAAATTCCATATATATGCATTAGTATACTGTATTGGTCTTTATCTTTCTGGCTTACTTCACTCTGTATAATGGGCTCCAGTTTCATCCATCTCATTAGAACTGATTCAAATGAATTCTTTTTAATGTCTGAGTAATATTCCATGGTGTATATGTACCACAGCTTCCTTATCCATTCGTCTGCTGATGGGCATCTAGGTTGCTTCCATGTCCTGGCTATTATAAGCAGTGCTGCGATGAACATTGGGGTACATGTATCTCTTTCAGATCTGGTTTCCTCAGTGTGTATGCCCAGGAGTGGGATTGCTGGGTCATATGGCAGTTCTATTTCCAGTTTTTTAAGGAATCTCCACGCTGTTCTCCATAGCGGCTGTACTAGTTTGCATTCCCACCAACAGTGGTTACCTGTTTCAATATCCACCTGTGGCAGCTGATAACACCAGCAGCTACTGTTGCAAACACAGGCTTCGGACTGTCCAAGAAGAGGAGATGGAACTTAATTTTGTATGTGAAACTTGTTGGCAACCAATTAAAATTGCTTAAATTGCTACTCAAAAAAGTGTGGAGGAAATAAAACATGTCTATGTGCCAAGTGCAAGCTAGTAGTGAAAGACAAAAATTGCAAGGTTTGATATGAAGAATAACAACAGCCTCAAATTGACAAGAATATAATTTCTTTTCAAAATACTTTCTGCGGTCAACATAACTTTGGTCATATGATGAGATCCAGATCATCTCTTTTTTCTTTTCCTGGACAGGCATTTTTGCTTTAGAAATAAACAAGCACAGATGGAACCATGCAATTTTTTTTCTTTTCAGCTTTTTGAAATTCCTGCTATCTTTCTCTCATGTAGGTATGAGTATAGGTGCATTGCTTCCTGAATTCCACAATACCTAGATTAAGTGCCCGGCACATGAAGTGACTATAGATGTCTGCCTAGCAAAATTTAAATGAATAATAATAACTAATGCCCACTCCATTTATCAAAGTCTCCAATATATGTAAATCAGCCAAAAGTGTCAGGGCTGACATAAAAACACATTGACCATTATGTTGAACAGTTCTTTTGCAAATAGGTGTTTTTTGGATAACTACAGCAAGACATAGTATTAATATGTCACTTCTCTTTGTAAACAGAGTACAGAATATATGTGCAATATCTACTGGGTATATTTTTCCCCAGTGTCTAGCCTTGTAGAATATCTATGTACTGTAGATATATATAAATGTCAAACACTCACCAAGAAACAGCATGGTTCATGGAACCATTAGGAAGAGATATGCTTTTGTACTTCAACTTTTTATTGTAATTCACTCTACAATACTATACAACGCAGCTCTTCAAATTGCTAGGGAAAAAGTAATATTTTTTCTCCAAAAATAAAGGTTAGAAATGATACATTTGTAATCATCTGTGTACATAAAGGTAGTTATTCATCATAGGCATAAAATATGTGTGTACTCCTGCTTATTAAGCTCTCAAAGCCTACAGAAATCATTATGAAGGCTATTAACAAACAGGGGAGCAATGTGGTCCAGGGCAAGGAATGGAATTGTTATCATTCCCCACTGTTTCCTTTCCTTCCCCACAAAGTCTTTGATCTTAGATAAGGTTTTTCTGTCTCTGGTGAGATTTCTCTTAAGTTCTTCAAGAAATAAGTATTTTTTAGGCTATTCTAATACTTTAATTAGATTATGGCATTTACTTTTAAGTGTGTAAAGCATTTTGAATTTTAGAGATCTGTGGCTATAAATCCTACATGTACAGGGGAATATTTAGAAATAAAAATATATTTAGAGGCATGTGGAAAGAAATTTACTCAAAGAAGTAGGAATTCGACATGTTCCAAAATTTCTAAATACTATTGCAGAATGAATCTATTAAATAAAGGGTATGTGTGAAGCTATTCCTAAATCAATTATATGGCTAAAAAGTTTTAATATTACCATTGTCAGAAATAAGTGTTGAATGGCATTTTTGTTAATGTATTAATTTATACCATAATAATATGCCTTTAAAATGCATTTAATATATGTTGAAATGCTTTATAAATACTAACATTTACAGGTTAGCTTTCTGTGAGTATTGGAAAGAGTCTCTACAGTGTAATTTCTCAGAGCTCAGCAAGAAGTTAGAATTGTGTCTTCATAATGATATTCTGCATCTGCATAGGATCTTTGCTTAAGGATCTCAGAGAGCTTTACTTAATATTAAGTGATTAAATCATACAGTACCCTTGAGTGACAAGTTTAATTATACCCATTTCCAGAAAGACAGTACGCTGCAAAACTATTAATCTACAAACCCAAGGTTATCCAGATAATCAAGACCAGAAGGTCATTTTCTGGGATAGCCAAGCCTCCCCCAGTGGGTTGCTCCCATATGGAAGTGAATTTTCAGACTTGGGGTTTTGCCAATTTCTTCAGGACGTTTACAAAACTAAATGTCACCATTAGTAGCTCAGGAATCAAATCCAGGGAAGGCTATTAATGCCTCTTATCTCCTACGATGCAACAACCCTTGCATGGTTCGTCACATTGTTTTTGTTGTTGTGTGTACTGTTGTTTCTTTAAGAAAACAAATAATATCAAGCTAATATTCTCTGTGCAAATTTGAGAAAGGGAATTTTGAGTATACCTCTGTATGCACATTAATTTTATAATGAAACACACACACACATTCACAAACACAAACTCACAGATATCTTGTACCTTTAACTAGTCCTGTTGGTTTTACCACCCACAACTGACTGTCACCTAGATTCCTTTTTCAGACCACGAGAAACTATTTAATATGTGTATCTGACAAAGGATGGATGCTTTCAATGTACGAAATTGGGGTCACAAAGAATCGGACACGACTTAGCGATTAAACCACCACCACTACAAAGTAAAATGTATCAGTCTTTTTCTTAATGCATTTGGTGTTATTCTTAGAAAGACACAATTATTCCCAATATTAAACAAGTATTCACTTATAATTTTTGGCACTTTAAAAATGTTTTTAATTAAAATATAATTGCATTATAATATTGTGTTAGTTTCTGCTGTACAACAACATGAATCAGCCCCTAGATTTTTGCCCCTGTCTTTTACTCTCTGCTTCACTCCCTGACATGAGAAGGTGTTGCTTGTAGGCATAGGAATCTTGTAATCATAAGTGGACAAGCATGAGAATCATGAGTCAATACACAAAAATAATGGGAAAGCTGGAAGTTAGCATGGCCTGAATTTTATGATATTACTGAGCAACCAGCCCATTCCTGGGACCTTTCAACTTCATGTAAAGTAAACTATAAATAACATCATGGTTCAGATGTCTTATTTGGTAACCAGCAGCCAAACACCTTCCCAACTAATAATATTTTACCTTACTGCTCTTTTTCATTATTTTCATAACATTTCTCTCCATATGAGAATATCTTATTTATAAATCTGCTCACTGGTTTTACTGTCTCTCTCCCTGCACTAAAAGAGTAGTTGAACAAAAGAAGGAATTATTTTTGTCTATTAATGACTGTATCCACATAATGTATGTTCATGGACACATTCCAAGTTGCCATAAATAGTTTTAAAGAATGAAATAAATCCATGAGTGAATGAACATGTTAAGTGTCTTACATACATGGCTAATCACAGAAACATCAAAAAATTCCTTCAGTTTGCATCATTGTCTATCAGAATTTTACAAATATAAGCTGCTTTCTTACTATTCTATAAGGGAAAGATAATTATTTAATTTCTCCATAAAAAATTGACATGGAGCAGCCTCACTAGTTCAGGTCAGTTCAGTCACTCAGTTATGTCCAGCTCTTTGCAACCCCATGGACTGCAGTATGCCAGGCTTCCCTGTCCATCACCAACTACCGGAGCTTACTTAAACTCATGTCCATTGAGTCAGTGATGCCATCCAACCATCTCATCCTCTGTCGTCCCCTTCTCCTCCTGCCTTCAATCTTTCCCAGCATCAGGGTCTTTTCAAATGAGTCACCTCTTCACATCAGGTGGCCAAAGTATTGGAGTTTCAGCTTTAGCATCAGTCCTTCCAATGAATATTCAGGACTGATTTCCTTTAGGATGGACTGGTTGGATCTCCTTGCTACCCAAGGGACTCTCAAGAGTCTTCTCCAACACCACAGTTCAAAAGCACCAATTCTTCAGTGCTCACCTTTCTTTTTAGTCCAACTCTCACATCCATACATGACTACTGGAAACACCAAAGCTTTAACTAGATGAACCTCTGTTGGCAAAGTAATATCTCTGCTTTTTAATATGCTGTCTAGGTCACAGCTTTTTTCTCAAGGAGCAAGCATCTTTTAATTTTATGGCTGCAGTCACCATCTGCAGTGATTTTGGAGAGCAAGAAAATAAAGTCTGTCACTGTTTCCATTGTTTCCCCATCTATTCGCCATGAAGTGATGGGACCGGATGCCATGATCTTAGTTTTCTGAATGTTGAGTTTTAAGCCAACTGTTTCACTCTCCTCTTTCACTTTTATCAAAAGGCTCTTTAGTTCTTCTTCACTTTCTGCCATAAGGGCAGTGACATCTGCATATTTGAGATTACTGATATTTGTCCTAGCAATCTTGATTCCTGCTTGTGATTCATCCAATCCAGCATTTCTCATGATGTACTCTGCATATAAGTCAAATAAGCAGGGTGAGAATAAACAGCTTTGACGTACTCCGTGCCTGATTTGGAACCAGTGTGTTGTTCCATGTCCAGTTCTAACTGTTGCTTCTTGACTTGCATACAGATTCAGATTTCTCAGGAGGCAGGTCAGGTGGTCTGGTATTCCCATCTCTTGAAGAATTTTCCACAGTTTGTTGTGATCCACACAATCAAAGGCTTTGGCATAGTCAATAAAGCAGAAGTAGATGTTTTTCTGGAACTCTCTTTCTCTTTCTGTGATCCAACAGATGTTGGTAATTTGATCTCTGATTCCTCTGCCTTTTCTAATCTAGCTTGAACATCTGGAATTTCATGGTTCATGTATTGTTGAAGCCTGGCTTGGAGAATTTTGAGCATTACTTTGCTAGCATGTGAGATGAGTGCAAAATTGTGCTGTAGTCTGAGCATTCTTTGGTATTGCCTTTCTTTGGGATTGGAGTGAAAACTGACCTTTTCCAGTCCTGTGGCCACTGTTGAGTTTTCCTCACTAAGTCTGACTTAATTTCAGTTTTCATCAGAACAAGCTTGCTTCTGAGAGCAGTGATGAAAACTACAGACTGTGAGCAGCTGCTTCTGCCAGAGTGAGGGGTCACTGCTTAGATAACAGAATGTAAAGGAACAAGGCAGAAGTAATAGGCCTCTTTCAACCGCTCCCTGCCTTCAGACTCCCTTTCTCCACTGGCAAACCAACAGAGCATTAGCT
Source organism: Cervus canadensis (assembly GCF_019320065.1). NCBI lineage: Eukaryota > Metazoa > Chordata > Mammalia > Artiodactyla > Cervidae > Cervus > Cervus canadensis. The sequence goes on along the minus strand of NC_057407.1, from coordinate 33,207,239 downwards.
GTAAAAGGAGAAGAATAAAATTTAGTATCCCATCTATAGCATCACAAAGTGTATAGAAGTGGCTGAGAGAAAACAGACAGCCTGTTGCAAAAAAAAAAAAATAAATAAATAATGATAACTTTGTCTCATGGAATCATGTCTTGTACCTTTATAATTCATTCCAGGGTGATTTTTTTTCTCCCTTAAAACACAGATCTGAGCAGGTCAGTTCCCTGCTTACTATCTTTCAGAGGGTTTCCATGTCCTTTTAACAGCTTTCAGGCTACTTAGTACCATAGACACAACCCTTTATGACTTGGCCCTTGACTTCTCTACCCTTATCTTCTAGTATCCTCCTAGATTCTGAACCTAAGAAGAGTCTGGGTCAGTTCCTAAGTGGCAGGTGTTCTCAAAGTCTTTGTTTCTTTATACAATCTCTTAAAAACTCTGTTACTCCATTCTTCTTTTTCTTCTTGCTAATGTTCACGGAAGTCTTTGAACTGTTTAAAGTCTCACTTTCTATATTTGCTTAATGGGAATGTTAGCCTATTTCATTATATAAGAGAATGTTAGCATATTTCATTATATAAGATTGGTAGTAAATCAAAGAATGCATGTAAACCACTAGTACCAACCAATACATAGCTTAGACTGAATATCTACTTGCTCTCATTGTTATCATTGTCTTTCATAACTCTACCAGAATAGCCCTTTCTCTTACAAGCCCTCTCTGATGCTCACCTGTGCATTTTCTTTGTGAACCCACAGCACCCCTACCCTAACAACAGGACCTATCAAACTGTAGTAGAGTCCTTGGTTTACTCTCCTGTCTTTCTCAGTAAATTACAAAATTGTTGAAGGCAGGGGCAATACCTTTTATATCTTTAACTCTTGTGTTTAGCACAGTGCACAACAGATAGTGAGTTTTCAGTGACTATTAGTTCAGTGAAAAAATGTTCTTTTACACAAATTTGATTTAATACTAGTTTTACTGCTTTGCATAAAGACAACATTCATACACACACACACACACACACACACACACACACACACACACGGCAGATTAATTGCTATTTAGACAATTGCCAGAGCAGGTTACTTCACCATGAGGATTCTAGCCATCCTCCAAACTTACTAACTATAAATTATCTACTAAATTTATCAAAGCAAAGTCCTCATATTTAAAATATTTAGGAGAGGGTGAAAATTATTCATCTGAGCTGTGCGGCTGTGTGTTAACCTAAGTTCCATTACCTTATCTTTCAAAGCAGAACCTAAGACAGGGTTGGGAAAGGGTACTTGTGTGGGGGAGTGACCCTAAGGAACAGGAGTGGGAGATGGAGAAAGTGATGCTGGGGAAATGTGAAGGCCAACAGAGAATGCAGACTGGAACTGTTGTGGACAACTGGGGCTCATTCCCACTGGGGACCCCAGAAGAGGGATATAAAATGCATGTCAGAATTCTTCATACAAACCAGAATGGCGTTTTCCATCCCTCATGGGTCAAGAGCAGACACAAGGACCACTAATGACCTCACGCTGCTTGATTCTGAATACTTCAAAACGGCTGAGAGATTTTCTATGGACATCTCAGTAAGAAGCAACAGGAGACTCCCAGGGCAGAAGAAAGCAAGAGAGATACCAAGCACAGACAGGAGTGGGGTGCTGGTATAACTGGGTGCAGCCTGTTGCCACAGCAATTGTTAGAGTCCAAAAGAAAAACAGCCTGAGCAAACACTGCTTGCATCTTAATCAAGGTGAAATATAGGTCTTTTAAAATTTGTTACATTTACAAACTTCTTAGAATATACTCTTTAAAGAAATTATAAATAACTGACAGGATAAGTCAAAGTACATGCTATTTCAATTAGTAGTAGAGGAGATGGCCTACCCCATCATATACTAACTAGTATTAACACATTAAACATTTATTTTTGTTTACAAAGAGTTATTGTCTGTAAGAGAATACAACATTTGAATGAAAACTGAAAACTGAAGAAAGTTGTGTAAATATTTTATCTTTAAGCACTCAATTAATAGTTAAGACTTATCAATGTTAATTTACTTTATATTTTTTCTACCAGATTTAAATAATGTCAAGTTTTTAAAAAATATTATGAGTTTAGAATCTATTCAGTTCTTTGTTTTTTCAATTTCCAACTTAAAAAGATAAAGAATTACTATGATTTTTTTTTGACCTAATTTTGACTGGATTCATCCTCTTTGCTTTCATTTAATGACTTAACCAATAATATTAGAGCTTTCTTGCTATTGCGTTTTTGAAAATTTTTAAACTTTTTATGGAGGTATACTTGATTTACAAAGTTTCAGGTATATAGCAAAGTGATTCATTTATGCATGTGTATGTATTCCATTTCAGATTCTGTTACAAGATATTGAGCGTTGTTCCCTGTGCTATAGAGGGAATGTTGCTCCTCGTGTTGCACTCAGTCACTCAGTTGTGTCTGACTCTTTGAGACCCACTGACTCCTCTGTCCATGGAATTTCCCAGGGAAGAATCCTAGGGTGGGTTGCCATTTCATACTCCAGGGGATCTTCTTGACCCAGGGACTGAACCTGTGTCTCTTGAGTCTCCAGCATTTGCAGGTGGATTCTTTACCACTGTGCCACCTGGGAAGCCAGGAGGTCCTTATTTTTATCTATTGTATACATAGTAGTGTGTATACATTAATGCCAAATGCCTAATGTATCCCTCCCATCCCTCTCCCATTTGGTAAACGTTTATGTGTGTTTTCTATGTCTGTGAGTCTATTAGAAAAAAACTTAAACTTTACTTCAATAATTATTCTTTACTTTTCTCTGTAGAAGGAACGCATGTGATTTGAACTGGCTCAATGCCACCAGACAAGAAAACACCACTGGCATGTTTAATTAAACAACAATTATAACTGCTCTTGAGAGAAAAAATAAGTTATTCAAATGTATTAATGAGAATTGAAAGGAAACATGCAACAAAATTAAAAATCTCTTTAAAAGCTACTAGTAGTTGTGCTCCTCTGTGAAACCTAGATGATAAACTTCTATGACTTCTGGTAATTTTAATCTTTATTATTTTATACGATGTTTCCCCCAAGCTTATCCAACCTCAAGTACAGTAACTAGTCCCACATCCAAGGTTATTCTTAAACTTCTGAGTTTGTCTATCCAATATGCATATAGCTACAAGGCAAGCAAAGGGCAACTTCAGCACTAAGCAATGTGCCTAACAATGATCTATATTTTTTGTGGAGAAACATCCCCATGCATTTTAAAATTTCCATTTAATGAAAAATCATGCATTTGGGAGCTGTTAATAGAACATTATCTACATCATCCTCTTAAAATAATGCCTAAAACACTGGCTCTCATCTTCTTATTCCCTGTTTACCATTTTGCTTTCAGATCATTGCTGCCAATGTTTTTATTACATGGAGAGGCCGCCTTTCCCTCCTGGCAGGAAAACTGCATTGAACAAATTTAACTCAAGAGACAGTATAAGTATTTGCCCATCTAATCAAACAGCTTGTTCTGGATTTCCATCCAGAGTGTGAGGCCCTTTGGGACATTCCCATACCCCCTCCCCCTCCCCCCTCAGGAAACCTGTTCCTGGAAAATGCTCTCTTCTGCTAATAAGTAGCAGCACTAAATATACAGATCAAAATCCCTGATACTCAAACTGAAACTTTTAATCTGCTTCCAATTCTTTGTGAATACTAGCCTAAGCTCATAAACTTTACTGTAATTCTTTCCAAGGTAGGGCAGATCAAATAAGAGAAGCTCTATCAAAGAATCAGAAAGAGATTTTCTGCCATTTATTTACTTCTTTTTTAATACCAACTATATAGGGACTTACCTAAACTATCTAACTTGAAATTCAAAACCAGACCCTACAGGTAAGCAAGTTTTATTCCCACTTTAGAGGCAAGTAAATTAAAGTAGAGGGGTTTAAATAATTTTTCCACATTCACATCTAGTAAACAGCAGAGACAAAAATATAAGTCCAGGTCTCCTAGTGCACAGTCTAATGTTATTTAATGCAGGTATATAATGAAAGGAATAGTAATCTTAAAGCTAGAAGCTCTGTAATAGCCAACTTTTATAAGCTATGAACATAACATTTCTGAATTTTAATGTCTTCATCTATTTAAAAAGATAATAATACTTATTTTATAGATATTTAAGGAAAAATTTTATGTGAAATTCTATTATCAATTGCAAAATGTTGTGTTATTCCTACCATGTATCCCCAGAAAACTCTTTTTTTTTTTTAAGAATAAAGTTGCAGAGGATACCTATAGAATTGTCTTCATAGCAATGGTCTTGTCACTTTTCCAGTTACTGCCCATTTATTTTTCCCTTGCCTATTTAAATTGTTGAAGAGGAACCAATATTTTATATGAGATTTTATTCTGATGCTAGAGTTGATTGATCCAAGACAGAATATGAATTGATCTAACCAGCAGCTTCTTTCCTAGTTTTTGAATTTGGGATTTAGGGACTTGTATATCAGTTTGTCAGGAGCAAAGCCCTCCTCCATGGAGTCAACCTCAGTAAATTTGGTACCCTCTGGGCCACAGAAAGAGAGAAAGACAGTCTATGAGGAGGAGGAGAGGGACACAGAGAGGAAGAAAGGGAGAGAGAGAGAGAGGGACGGGGAGAGAGAGAGAGGAGAGGAAAGGAGGAGGAGGAGACACAGAAGGAGGAGGAAGAGGAAGATAAAGAAGGAGGCGAAGAAGAGGCAGGAGGAGAAGGAGGAAGTTATTTTTTTAAATGATGTTGATGTGTACAAACAATGGGGGAAAATTAAGAGTTCAGATATGTTCACTTTTCTGAATTTAGTTATTTTCAGTGCCGTTCCAGGGCTTTGGCCTCTTGTGATTTTTCTATATTGTTATAATCAATTTCCCTTTTTTGATTAAGTAAACTTTCACTGGATTTCTATCACCATTAATCAATATAATCTTTAAAAAAAATCATGGCATTGATAAAATGTATTAAGCTGAGTAATGGCTTCCCAACAATATTTAGGTCCAAAGCCATGGAACCTGTAAATGTTACCTTATAAAAGATATAATTAATTAAGGATTTATAAACAGGGAGATAATCTTGGATTAACCAGCAGACCCTAAATTTCTAAGGAGAAGGTAGAAGTTTTGACTATGAAGAAGGCAAAGATGCTGCTGTACCTTGAAGCAGAGAAACATGGAGGAAGGGTCTGTGAGCCAAGGAATGCAAGTAATGAAGCTTTAGAAGCTGGAGAAAGCAAGGGAACAGATTCTTCTCTAAACTCAGTGTACTGGTCAGTTTTCTCAAGAGAAAAGCACCAACAGGATGCACAGATACAGACAGGGGTAGAACTGAATACATAGAGCTAAAAATACACAGGGATGTGCATACGGGGGCTTCCCAGGTGGCACTAGTGGTAAGGAACACACCTGCCAATTCAGCAGGTAACCCCTCTGGGTCAGGAAGATCCCCCGGAGCAGGGCAATACAACCCACTACAGTATTCTTGCCAGGAAAATTCCATGGACAGAAGAGCCTGGCAGGCTGTGGTCCATGTGGTCCCAAAGGGTCTGACACAACCGAAGTGACAGAACGTACACTAAAAAGCACATAAAAGATGACCTACGTAAGCTGTATTTAATCCAAGACGTGCACAAAATGAAAGGATGTAGAGAGAAGGCACAGAATCAACATGGCAGAAAGCCCTAAAGATACGGATACTTTTGAATTCTCAGTGCGTCCGCCAACTAAGTGCCAACATTTCGCACACAGCCTCTGCCATGGACACAGTTGAGGAAATATCCTCAAAGTGTTCAAGGAGGGCAAAGTTAATACATGAAATATTTTAGTGTCTCAAGAAGGGTTCAGCTAAGGTTGATTAGGCTGTTTCCTTTTTTTATTTAACGCTTGATATGTCAGCCAAAGGCTGTATTCAATTCCTTGGTGACTTGCTTTGGTAGCTCAGGCATTAGGTCAATTTCCACAGATAGAACAAACCTGTCTTTCGTCCAAATGTTTGTTCAAGAGGTGACTGCATCACTTTTTACATGAGTGAAAGGTTGTTGCTCTTTATTTATATTTTGTGGCAAGTTGCCTTTTCAAGATGTGTTTTGCTTGATACTGGATTTCAGGACATGACTAAAGCACATTTTTGTTACCCTACTGACCAGAAATAAGAATTTATTTAAGTACTCAAATGTTCATGTGATTTATTTTAAGAGGAACATTATCCCTGGTACATTTTAGAAAATGGACTCACTGTTGTTGCTTTATTCACATACCTTAATGCCAGGATGGACCACTTTTGTAACTGAGTGAAAATACATCATTAAATTTCTTGCATTTAGTGTACACTGTGCCTGCTAAGGGATATCATTAATTGAGTATTTAGAGATTCTGGAATTAAATTAAGTGTTAGGATCCTTTCTCAGAACTTTTATAAGATTAGCATTTAAATTTTGAGAAATGAGGTATTGTATATCTCAGTTGAACCCAACCAAGACTTAATTTTGAGAGAGCTGGTTGGCAAAAGGATGTACAAGAATCAATTAGTAGACAGTTAGTAATGCTTTGACAGAATCATAAAATGAAATGACCTCTATGGAAGGAACAATCCTTTGGGACTGAAAACATGTGGCAAACTTATATCTCTGCTCTCCTCTAGGACCATGGGGATGTTGGTAGAAGCAGTGAGTAAACTGCAGCAGCCACAAAGCAATCACTGTAATTGAAGATTTCACTGACAAGAGGAAAGATGATATTTTACATGATGATTGGTTTTCTAATTAGGAAGGGAACTTCACTGAAAGACACTAGATCACAAAATTAAAGGACAATCCTAAGTCTAGAGCATATCAGAAAACAATCTGAGTTACATTTAAAATGGATTTGAAACAGGCACTGAGAGCTTAAACGTGGATGAAAATAAGAATTAATTTATCACGCAAAGAAAGTTTGTGAAGAGTTTGAGACTGACGCCTAAATTTATGATGGTAATGCAGAAAAAAAATGCCTTTTTAAAAAGTTTGTTCCAATTTTGGGGTAATATGGTAAAAATGATCTACATATATGTTAAAAATAAACTGAAGCTATTGTAAACATATTTATCAGGTTTTAATTATGGGTATAAATTTTTACATTCATTTACCTAAAAACTTTTAAATGAAGTTTAAAAATAAACAAAAAAGTGCCAGCTTTACCTAAACTCTGATACTAATAAAGCAATCTGATTGGTACACAAATGTGAAAGAAGAGGAGTTCGAATTATAATCAAACATCTTTCATCCACGAACATTATCACCAGGAAAGTAAATAACCATGAGCAATAATGGTTGTAAAAAGAATGCACTGTAAATCAGGGTGTAAAAGTGCTTCAAATTTCAATTGATCAGTGCCTCCAAAACTAATCCAAGCAGCATTTTCATTAACCTAAATGATCTGCAGAAAAATAGTTTTAATTTCCATTTAATATTCTTTACCATGTCTATGACCTTCAAGCACGTAAATGGTAAAAGATGAAACATAAAATATGGTATGAGAGAAAATTGTATCCTATTACTCGTTGACATAATTTCAATTACTGAAAGATCCATACAATGATAATACATTCCATACAACAATAATACATTCAACCCTTATTTAAAAAAAACCTTTCATCATCTTAGTTGGCATTATCTCACGTCCAGCGACATCTCTCTCTCCTCCCTTCCTACCCCTGCCTTTATAAAACACACAATGATATCCATTTGGGAAACAAAGGTTTTATTTCCCAAGGGGAAGGAAACAATTTGCTTCTTATGAAATAGAAAATTGACAGGAAATCATAGACACATAGGTAACAAGTATTACTCAACATAGATTTGTTTCTCTTCTATTCTGTCACTACAGCTAATCATTTTTGAGGAAGTTTTTAGATGGCCAGACATAGTTATTGCTTTGTTGGAAATGTTAATGACTCTGTGTGTTTTTAAAAGAAATGTCTATACATTTTTAGAAATTCAAAGTTTGTCAGAAAGTCAATGAGAAGAAGTGGATCTATGAACAGGAAATTCCAACATTTGTCGAAAAGTACACACCAAAAGGCTGTGGGTTAATCAAATATGTATGTGGAATCTACTTTGGGCTAGAACTGTACAACACAAAGACAGAGCCTCACTGTAAACTATGAACTTTAGGTAATAATAATTTATTAATATTGGTCCATTAATTGTGAAAAATATACCATTCTAATGTAGCATGTTAATATTGGGGAGAAGATGGGGAGATGTAGATGCGGAGAGGACAAAGGGAGTATCTGTCTTATCTAATCAGTTTTTTTACAAAGCTAAAACTTCTAAAATATATAGACAGTATGTAACAAATTGAAATTAATATCAAGATCATCTCACTTTCATTTTTTCTCTTAAAAAATTTCTTTTTACTTCATTGCAGCTTTTTTTTTAAAGTCATCTGTCTCTTTTATCATATCCTTTAAAATCTGTTTTAGTTTGGGGGTTGTTTTGTTTTTTGGTATCCTGCATTTCACTTTTATTTGTCTGAAAGGGAAAGTCACTCAGTCATGTCTGACTCTTTGTGACTCCATGGACTATACAGTCCATGGAATTCTCCAGGCCAGACTTGGAGTGGGTAGCCTTTCCCTTCTCCAGGGGATCTACCCAACCTAGGGATCAAACCCAGGTCTCCCACACTGCAGGCAGATTCTTTACAAGCTGAGCCACAAGGGAAGCCCAAGAATACTGGAGTGGGTAGCCTTTCCCTTCTCCAGGGGATCTACCCAACCCAGGGATCAAACCCAGGTCTCCCACACTGCAGGCAGATTCTTTACAAGCTGAGCCACAAGGGAAGCCCAAGAATACTGGAGTGGGTAGCCTATCCCTTCTCCAGCAGATCTTTCTGACCCAGGAATTGAACCAAGGTCTCCTGCATTACAGGTGGATACTTTACCATATGACCTGCTAGGGAAGCCCCTTTTATTTGTCTAGGATGGATTTATTTTTATTTATCTGATATTTTGGAACTCTGGGATTTTAAGAATTGATGTCTCTCACCTCATCTTGATAGTCTCAACAACTTCTTCTTTAATATTGCTTTGTCTCTACTGCCTCCTTCAGGAACTCCAACAGATTCATTGTTAAACTTATTTTGTCCACTAGATCTCAATCTTCTCTTATATTTTATCTTTTGACTTTAAAATCCACCTTGAGTAATTCAGACCTATCTTCTGGTTTATCAATTCTTTCTTCATCATTGTTTAATCTGATGTTTAACATACCCATTGGGTTTTGTGTTTTAATTATTACAGTTTTCAATTTTTTTTTTTCAAACACCTCTGGTCAATTTTCATAATATAGCATTTGCTTCTTCTCACATATTATCTTTCATGCCTTTAAAATAATTAAATTCACTCATTTTATGTTCTATATCAAACACTCTATTATTGACACATTCTATGGGATCAATCCATTGTTTCTGCTGACTTTCAAAGTGGTTTATTTCATTATTATTTATTGCCTATTTATTTTTAAATTCATACATGCTGTAACTCTAGCTATGAAAATCGTTTGAGGATTGCTTGGGCTAGTGTTCCTTTTTTAAGAAAAAAAGTGTGCTTGCTTCTCTCAAGTGTTCATGACTTTCAATCCATAACTGCTTGAAGCTAAATTTTTGCTTAAGCTTACACAAATAATATACATTTCCTGAAATTTACATGCTTTCTGACTTTTCTTTAGGAATAATCAAAAAAGCTACTACCAAGAGAGACATACGTCTCAATAATCTACTGTAGAGGGACAAGATTTTTTTTTTAGTTTACTCTCTTGGGCACCCAACTTCTGTTGGGTCCATGACATAGCATTTCTCTTTCTCAGGCTTTATCTGCTCATGGTTTATGAATGTGAATATGACTCATTAAAATCCTGGTTTGAGATCATACAGAAACAGGTCATTTCTGGCCCCTGAATAGTCTGCTTTATTTTATAATTAGCTTCTGTATGAAAAAGTTATCTCTTTACAAAACCTTACCAAGTGCTTTTTCATGCTGTACCCAAAACAGTCCATAAGATTATCTACCATAAAAATATGTTTCTAAGAATAATCTATCATATTTGTATAAATGAAATAAATTCTCCACCTTTTCATGGTCAATAAATACTGTCATGTGACAGTAAAACAAGGGTTGGAATTTTTTTCTTTTATTCCATAGTATCAATAGAAGGAAGTTATAAGAAAGAACATGAAACATTGTGTATACTATCAGTTCAGTCCAGTTCAGTCACTCAGTCGTGTCCGATTCTTTGCGACCCCATGGACTGCAGCATGCCAGGCCTCCCTGTCCATCACCAACTTCCAGAGTTTACCCAAACTCATGTCCATTGAGTCATTGATGCCATCCAACCATCTCATCCTCTGTCATACCCTTCTCCTGCCTTCAGTCTTTCCCAGCATCAGGGTCTTTTCAAATGAGTCAGTTCTTCGCATCAGGTGTCCAAAGTATTGGAGTTTCAGCTTCACTATAATGCCATTTATAAAGTCACCAATACATGAACACACAAATACACATAAAAATATACTCAAATAACACAAACACATACATTTAAATTGTAATTTATAGACTAAGTTGTTGGCATGATTTCCATAGTAAAGTATGGCAGATAAAGGGAAGCAGGAAGGATGAGAGAATCAGAGAATGAACTGAAAAGGAAAGTGAGAGGGAAAACAGCACCCTAAAATATAATATTTAGGTCTTTAAGTAAAATATTGCATCTATATTCAAACAAAACGTATATTTTACTCATTCCCTGGATACTAACATTACAGATGACATATATGTAGCATACTCATTTGCCAATTCATTTACTAATGGTCCAAAGAGAAATGTCATTGATGGTGGGAATAAAATTTTCAAATACAGCACAAGTACTCAATGAAACTATTTAGGAGGGAATCCTGAAGTGGAAGGGAAAACTGGTAAAGATAAGATGCCAACAGAGACTGAAATTCCTTGAGTGAATTACAATTCTGACAATCAACGTTCCTAAACTAGATAATCAAGTCACCTTAATAACACCATGGAAAAGTTTCATTGTATTCCTTGACTCTCAAAGCAATCTTAAAAATTTATCATGCCACCTCTGTGTATTTCTACCACCACAAAGGATACATTTCACATCACAAAGGGGGTCCCACAGTGTTGTGTTAATTTAATCCCAATGACTGAACATCTGAAAACCACTTTGTTCTTTAAAAGGCTGTTTTGTGAGCAATTGGCGCAACGCAATTTTGCTTTGACTTTGAACAAGGCCCAATGTCACCTCTACTCTTTTACCTAGAGCTGCATTTTATTTGCCTGAGCAACCATGGAAACACTGTGCTGATGGGTTTGTCGAACGGTGTGTCTTCGTGACTTTCCACTACAGAGGAGAGGTTAACTGCAGTAACTCTAGCATTATACCCTAATTTCACAGTACAGCTTTTGTATTATTAGTATAAATGTGCTTTTCCATTCCAGGTTGTGTTCCACGTGGGTTATTTCCTCATTGATGATGGTAGTAATTTAATAGGACTTGAAACTGGATTATCTTCTGTAGGAAGACTGATTTAGGTCAGTATGGTTAAGAGGTGAACACAATGAGAAAAAGTCTTACTGTAGAAAGTGATTAATTTAATTGCTAAAAAGTGTCTCTTTCTTCGAGTAATTTATGGATCAACAATATCACTAAGAATTTTCTATTTCTTTGAATTATTTCCAGATCAACAATACTTATCTTCAACTAGCAGCTACTGCTGGAACTTCAGTACCCAATGTTGTTTTAGGAAAAAATAAAGTCCTAGTATATAGTATTCCAGTGTTGACTTAAAAATTAAATACTTCTTACTAAACTGAAAGGAAGCCCAGTTTAAACTTTATTTGTACTGCTGAGGTCAACTTTCCTGAGATTAAATGTAAAATCAAAGAAGAGAACAGGCATGGGCTCTCTTTCAGTCTTTTGAATGTGCCTTGCTCTCTCCTTCCATAGTGACTATATATATATTATATAATTAAATAAACCATCTAGAGTCACAGCACAAAAATTATTCCTTTATCTCAATTCTTATAGCAAAATCAATTGTCTTCAACCACAGGGCAGCTATTAATTTATGTTATCAGTTGTGCCATCCAGTAGAACATTCCCTGATGATGGAAGTTCAATTCAGTTCAGTTGCTCAGTCATGTCCGACTCTTTGAGACCCCATGAACTGCAGCACGCCAGGCCTCCCTGTCCATCACCAACTGATGGAGCTTACTCAAACTCATGGCCATTGAGTTGGTGATGCCATCCAGCCATCTCATCCTCTGTCGTCCCCTTTGCCTCCCACCTTCAATCATTCCCAGCATCAGGGTCTTTTCAAATGAGTCGGTTCTTCACATCAGGTGGCCAAAGTATTGGAGTTTCAGCTTTAGCACCAGTCCTTCCAATGAATATTCAGGACTGATTTCATTTAGGATGGACTGGTTGGATCTCCTTGCAGTCCAAGGGACTCTCAAGAGTCTTCTCCAACACCACAGTTCAAAAGCATCAATTCTTCGGTGCTCAGGTTTCTTTATAGTCCAACTCTCACATCCATACATGACTACTGGAAAAGCCATAGCTTTGACTAGATGGACTTTTGTTGGCAAAATAATGTCTCTGCTTTTTAATATACTGTCTAGGTTGGTCATAGCTTTTCTTCCAAGAAGCAAGCATCTTTTAATTTCATGGCTGCGGTCACCACATGCAGTGATTTTGGAGCCCCTCAAAACAAAGTCTCTCATTGTTTCCATCATTTCTCCATCTATTTGCCATGAAGTGATGGGACCAGATGCCATGATCTTAGTTTTCTGAATGTTGAGTTTTAAGTCAACTTTTTCACTCTCCTCTTTCACTTTCATCAAGAGGCTCTTTAGTTCTTCTTTACTTTCTGCCATAAGGGTGGTGTCATCCATGATGACAGAAATGTTCATTCAATTCCAATATCATCCTGTAATGTCCAATACAGTAATCGCTAGCTACATACAACTAATAAGTACTTGAAATGTTGGCTAGTACAACTGTGGAAGTGAATTATATACATTATTTAGTTTTAATTAATTTTAATTTTATTAGCCATATGTGACTAGTGGCCATTGCATTGGAAAGCATTAGGATGGTTATTAGGTCATAAAGTTGTTTTTCCTTTTGCTGAAAAATCCAGGGGAAGATTTTAGGCATGTTGAGGTGAGATAAAATTTCATGATTAGTTAAGTCAAATAAAAAAATAAGACCCCTTTCAACTTTGATATATAAAACCAAATTTCGTCAATACCAGGAAAGAATATCAGAAAAAAGTAATAAACATAACTCTGTTTTTGAACTTTCATTTTGTCCTCTCTCATCCTAATTAAAGTCAAACACAACTTATAAGGCACTATCCTTGCCCTTTCACAGATTTTTCATTCCCCACCCATCTTCCAAAATCTTGTTTCAACCTCATATGTTCAAGTGACCTTCTCCTGGTAATTCCAACCCACAGAGTACTCTCACTCCCTAATTTGCCTTGCATTTCCTATGCTGTTCAGAAGGACCTTTCTTTCATTAGTATATACTTTACATCATGCATCTGGGAAAGAACTCTTAAAGCAGATTAACCTTTGGGGTTAATAGGCTTCTTCTTATTCATAACTAACACAATGAAGGGTCAGCTCAATACCTTGAAAGGATTATTGCACTGTTGAGAAAGCCTGACCAGTACACTACTTGTTATTTACACTCTAAGAGGAACTGACCATGGATGTGACTTTAAAGGCACAAGGATATATTGAATTTTATGTTCACCCTTGGCCTGTCTAAAATATGTTCACACTACTGACTATATCTTCCTTGCTTAAAATTCACTCTTCTATTGCCTTCTGTGACATACCTGATCTTACTTTCTTCCTCTCTTCTCTACATTTATCTAATTTCTTTGCTTGATTTCTATCTTTTTTTGCTAACAAAATTGAGGCATTGACCAGGTACATTTCTCTGCATCAGCCCTCATTCTCCTTCCTGTAAATAGCATATTCTGCACATATTTTCTACCACTATCAAATTTTAACATATCATATCTAAACTCCAATAATCTCTAAACCATGCATATTAGCTGATTAGAATGTCAGTCCCTGTCTTATTCATCCTAATATTGTTCCAGCATTGTCTTCTGTAAAGGCCACGCTCATCAGATCACTTCACTGTTGAAGTATTGATAGCCATTTACTAATATCTGGAATTCCAGCTTCCAACTCCACCAGGTGACCATTCAGACCCTCTAATCTTTATCCACACTCTCTGAGGAGCCAATCATGACTGCTGCTATTATTTATTAGGAATCATCTGTTCATACTACAAGAGTTTTTCTATAAACTACAGCACACAACACTAGCTGCTTCACTACCAAGTCTTTTCACATGCTTAGTCTCCTCCTATGTCGGTATTCCTCTACATAGACTGCCTGCCTCATTCCTCAAGGTCATGCATGGCTTACATTCTACACATAAGAATTTTCTAATTACTTGAGATTTCAGGATATTTTTCTACCTCAACAGTTACAAAATTGAATGACTTTAAGGACAAGGCACATGACAGTGAGTTGGGCAACATAATTTAAATAAAAGCATACTTTTGTATATTGAACATGTAAGACTATTCTTTCATTTCTCCCTGGAAATAGGCTCTCATTTTAATCTATTAATAAAACACAAGATCTGTCAAATTCTTTTTTTTTTTTTCTTTTCTTTTCTTTCACTGGAGACACAAGTAGAGGAAGCACTTTGCTCTGAGAAACAGCAAAACAGTGTTGATGATCAAAGCCACTGATGTTCAGCCTTGCTGTCAGAAAGGCAGTAGGGATTGGTAAGACTGTGGCAACATGTCTTAGTCCAAAGGACACCTTACTTCATTCGTATTAGCTAATTACCATGAGAATATACAACTAGTGTCAGAAGACAGTATTTTTAGGAAAATCTAGGAATTCCCAGCACCATGCAGAACAAACCAAAAGTGGCTATATGTGAGAGGTAACCTTCTTACACTAATTGCCTTCTCTCTTGATATTCAGTAGTCAGGATGCATTTAAATACTACTTAATATTATTTGACACTATAATCTACTTACTACATATGTCAGATCACCTTTCCCAAATAGATCCTAAAGTCCTTGAGAACACAGTTCATGATGTGTGTGTGTATGTGTATATATATACATACATACACACATGTATTTATAATGTTTATTTGTTTATTTTTGGCTGTGCTGGGTCTTCATTGCTGCACATGGGCTATCTCTATTTTCGGTGAGTAGGGGGTACTCTAGTTGCCAGGTGTGGCCTCTCACTGTGGTGTTTTCTCTTATTGCAGAGTAAGGACTCTAGGGGCATGCGGGTTTCAGTAGCTGCAGCACATGGACTCCATAGTTGTGGCTCATGGTCTTAGTTGCTCCAAAGCATGTGGGATCCTCCCAGATTGGGGATCGAACTCTTAACTCCTGCTTTGGGAGAAGGATTCTTTACCACTGAGCCACCAGGGAAGCCCCTTATATATGTTTTTTTAATCTCTCTCGGTGTGTGGAACAGTGCTAGACCCATGAAAATCAATGTGACGTTTTGGTTTATTAGCTGTCTATTTTTATATTGGCTTAAATATAAGATAACCCCAAATATAACCTTGGATAAAATCACAACATTTCTACACCTATTGCATACCAATAATAAGAAAAGTGTATAGGAATGGCACATTATATATGCTCAATAAGTATAACTGGATGAGTGATATCCACCAGATTAAGCAGATTTATGAGTTATGAGACAGAAATGTTACAGCAGTTTCTTTAAATTTCAAAAGCTATTTTCATAGCATCACTAAGAGGATACTAAGTCACTCCCTAGTTAGGAGTTTGGAACTGTTTGGAACTAGCCAAACAGTTAGGATCTGGTAATTAGAATCAGAACCATATTATACTGGATCTAACTAAAATACTCTGTCATAGAAGTATAGGTCTGAAATAATGATAGTCATAACAAAATAAACATATATCACAAGTAAAAGAAACAGGAAAAACTGACTTTGATGTGTTTAAAATGCTAAAGAAAGAAAGCATGTATAGTGTACCTATATAGCCTCTATGTTATATACTTTCTGTAGTACTCATGAAGAAAGTGAGAGTGTTACTCACCCAGTCAAGTCTGACTCTTTGTGACCCCAAGGACTCTATCCTGCCAGGCTCCTTTGTCCATGGAATTCTCCAGGCAAGGGTACTGAAGTGGGTAGTCATTCCTTTCTCCAGGGAATCTTTCTGACCCAGGGATGGAACCCAGGTCTCCTGCATTGTAGGCAGATTCTTTACCATCTGAATCACCAGGGAAGCCTCATAGTATTCATAGACATTCTTAAAACTGCTCTGAATAACTAGAAAAGTAAAAATAAAAAGAGAGTCTCAGAAATTCTTTTGATCTTTTCAACTGTTTCCCTGTTCAGTGCATAAAAATTAACTTTGTAGTATCTGGGATAAGTCCCCAGTTGTTACAGGCTTAGGTACCTCTGAAAAAATTCAAAATAGCATGTATCTTAATTGTAGCAATTTTATACTTTAGAGAATATTTACAACTTTTAAAATGGGCTGAAAGTAAAACTATTTACTAAATGTCAAAAATAGTCCAGCTCCAACTGGGCTCAGTTTAACCCTTAACATTTCCAAAGACTTATCAATCATAAATTTACCTAATTATCATAGGCAGTGTTTGATAGGTTAATCAGTGCTGTTTTACTATGCCCACCCCTTCCTGGGACTCTTTGTACATATTAATATATGATGTGTTTTAAAATTATGACTAGTTTTTTTTTCATTATCTACAGGAAAGTTTTCTGAGATTCCTGATTTCTCACAAGATTTATGTTCAACAAAAATTGAATATACCACATACACTCTAGGTGAAACTCTGTCATTGTTGAACTGTTATTTTTTTAATGTCAGAAACTCAGATGTGGAATATTAATATCACAGATGTGGATTTACTAATTTAAAGGCATATTGAACATTACTATCTATAAAAATAGCTGCTTACAGCTTTGTAATTTTATTGGAATATCTGTGCATTTGTATTCTTGGTCCAAAACTTCAGAAGTGTGCAAAATACATATATATGCAAGTAGAGTTGTCAGTGGCATAAGAATACTTAGGATGTCTTATAATGTTCTCAACTTATTTTGCTTTAAAATATGAAATAAATAGTAAAGGAAAAAAATGGTAGACAGCAGAAAGAAATAAAGAGAAAAAAGTTCAGGTATGTTCCATCCACACAAATAATCAGGACAAGCGATCAATTTTAGTTCCTGGCTATTACTAGAAATCTTGCCTC
Source organism: Cervus canadensis (assembly GCF_019320065.1). Lineage (NCBI taxonomy): Eukaryota > Metazoa > Chordata > Mammalia > Artiodactyla > Cervidae > Cervus > Cervus canadensis. The sequence continues at coordinate 33,189,870 of NC_057407.1, read as the reverse complement.
TTTCTGTTATTAATAACCCCACTTCAATCCAGTCCTCAATTATTTGACCATAATTATGAACCCTAGTGTGTGGCTTCCTAGCTCAGTCACCTCACTAGTCCCTCTATTATGACTGATTCTACCACAGTTAACCCAATCAATCGATTTATCATCCATCCATTTATATAGTCTATCTATCTACCTATGTTATCTAATCATATAGCAAAATGGCCTTAGTCTCTGTTTATAATTTCTCCCATCCTCCAACTTCCATTTTTTAATTGATTTTATTTTATTTTTTAATTGGTGGAAAATTGCTTTAGAAATTTGTGTTGGTTTCTCATACAACAACATGAACCAATATTTATGCTGTGCTGTGCTGAGTCGCTCATTTGTGTCCAACTCTTTGCAACTCCATGGACTGTAGCCCGCCAGGCTCCTCTGTCCCGGGGGATTCTCCAGGCAAGAATACTGGAGTGGATTGCCATGTCCTCCTCCAGGTGATCTTCCCAACCCAGGGATCAAACCCAGGCCCCCCACGTTGCAGGCAGATTTTTTACCATCTGAACCACCAGGGAAGCCCAAGAATACTGGAGTAGGTAGCCTATCCCTTCTTCAGAGGAACTTTCCGACCAAGGACTCGAACTGGGGTCTCCTGCATTGCAGGCAGATTCTTTACCAGAGGAGCTGCAATGATTAGGACCTTTCAATTTACCTTGAATTATGCCTGGTTTTCCTAGGTAATGCTTAAGCTAGTACCAGGAAGTTTTACTAGTTGTTTACATCTCTTAGCCCACACTTGACATCATGCTTACCAATAAAATACTTTTTGGTATTACTATTTAGGGAGGGTAAAGAAAAGAAATCTCTATCACTAATATGATTTAATACTATTTCAAAGATTCTGGCCAATAAAGTAGAATAAAGAAATAAAATATAAAACATGATATGTTTATTATAAACATTTTATAAAATATAAAATATATGTATATAAAACTCTCTTCCCTCTTTCTCCTCGGTCCCTTCTCCCTATCCCACGCCTCTAGGTCATCATAGAGCACCAGGCTGGGCTCCCTGTTATTTAGCAACTTCCCAGTAACTATTTTACACATGATAGTTTATATATATTAATGCTGCTTTCTCATTTCTTCCCACAGTCACCTTGCCCTGCTGTACCCACAATTCCTTTCTCTACAGGTTCACCAGTACCATTTTTCTAGATTCCATATATACATGTTAATATGTGATACTTGTTTTGCTCTTTCTGACTTACTTCACTCTGTGTAAGAGGCTCTAGCTTCATTGACCTCACTACAACTGACTCAACTTCATTTCTTTTTATGGCTGAGTAATATTTCATTGCATAAATGTAGCACAACTTCTTTATCCATTCATCTTTATCCATACATCTAGGTTGCTTTTATGTCCTGGCTATTGTAAATATTGCTGCAATGAACATTGGAGTACACTTGTCTCTTAGGGGCTTCCCAGATTGTGCTAGTGGTAAAGAACCTACGCGCCAATGCAGGAGACATAAGAGATGTGGGTTCAATCTCTGGGTCAGGAAGATCCCCTGGAAGAGGGAATGACAACCCAGTCCAGTATTCTTGCTTGGAGAATCCCACAAAGAAGCTGTCAGGCTACAGTCCATAGGGTCACAAAGAGTAGGACACAACTGAAGTGGCTTAGCATGCACACATGTGATTTTTACACTTGTGGTTTTCTCAGGGTATAGGTCCAGTGATGGGATTGCTGGGGCATATGGTAGATTTATTTCTACTTTTTAAAGCAATCTCCATACTGTTTTCCATAACGGCTACATCAGTTTACACTCCCACCAGGAGTGCTGGAGAGTTCCTTTTTTCCCACATCCTCTGCAGCATTTATTGTTTGTAGATTTTTCAATGATGAGTATTCTGACTGGTGTGATACCTAATTGTAGTTTTGATTTGCATTTCTCTAATAATGAGCAATGTTGAGCATCCTTTCATGTGTTCATTGGTCATCTGTATGTCTTCTTTGGAGAACGGTCTGTTTAGGTCTTCTGCCCATTTTTTTTTAATTGGGTTGTTTGTTTTTCTGATATTGAACTGTATGAACTGCTTATATATTTGGAAGATTAGTCCTTTGTCATTTGCTTCATTTGCAAATATTTTCTCCCATTCTGAAGAGTTTTTCACCTTGTTTATTGTTCCTTTTGCTTTGCTGTGCAAAAACTTTTAATTTTTATTACGTCCCATTTGTTTATTTTTGTTTTTAATTACATTTATCTTGGAGGTGGGTCAGAGAATCTTGCTGCAATTTATGTCAAAAAGTGTACTGCCTATGTTTTCCTCTAAGAGTTTCTGGCCTTACATATAAGTTTTTAATCCATTTTGAGTTTATTTTTCTGTATGGTGCTAGGATTCTAATTTCATTCTTATACAAGTAGCTGTCCAGCTTTCCCAGCACCACTTATTAAAGAGGCTGTTGTTTCTCCATTATATATTCCTGCTTCCTTTGTCAAAGATAAGGTGTCCATACATGTGTGGGTGTAGCTGTGGGCTTTCTACCTTGTCCCATTGGTCTATATTTCTGTTTTTGTGCCAGTAACATACTGTCTTGAAGACTGTATCTTTGTAGTATAATTTGAAGTCAGGAAGGTTGATTCCTTCAGCTCTATTTTTCATTCTCAAGATTGCTTTGGCTCTTCAAGGTCTTTTGTGTTTCCATACAAATTGTGACTTTGTTTTTAATTCTGTGAAAAATACCATCGATAATTTGATAGGGGTTGCACTGAATCTGTAAAGAATCTTGGAAAAGACCCTGATGCTGGGAGGGGTTGGGGCAGGAGGAGAAGGGGACAACAGAGGATGAGATGGTTGGATGGCATCACCGACTCAATGCACATGAGTTTGGGTGAACTCCGGGAGTTGGTGATGGACAGGGAGGCCTGGTGTGCTGTGATTCATGGGGTCGCAGAGAGTCGGACATGATTGAGCGACTGAACTGACTGCACTGAATCTGTAGATTGCTTTGGGTAGTATAGTCATTTTGACAATATTGATTCTTCCAATCTAAGAACATGGTATATCTCTCCATCCGTTTATGTAATCTTTAATTTTTTCCATCAGAGTCTTACTGCATATAGGTCTTTTGTCTCTTTAGGTAGGTTTATTCCTGGGTATTTTGTTCTTTTTGTTTCAATTTTGAATGGGATAGTTTCCTTAATGTCTCTTTCTGATTTTTCATTGTTAGTGTATAGGAATGTAAGGAATTTCAGTGTAATAATTTATGTCCTGCACATTTACTAAATTCATTGATTAGCTCTAGTAGGTTTTTTTTTGTGTGTGTGGCATTTTTTAGGGATTTCTAAGTATAGTGTCATGTCATCTGCAAACAGTGAGAGCTTTATTTCTTTTCCAATCTGGATTCTTTTTATTTCTTTTTCTTCTCTGCCATGGCTAGGACTTCCCAAATTATGTTGAATAATAGTGATGAGAGTGGGCACCCTTTTCTTTCTGGTCTCAGAGGAAATGCTTTCAGTTTTCGCCACTGAGAATAATGCATACTGTGCGTTTGTCACATATGGCCTTTATTATTTTCATGTAGTTTCTTTCTATGCTGATATTCTGGAGAGTTTTTATCATAAATGAGTGCTCCGACATTCATTTTTGAGTTGTCTGATTTCTACACTCACCATAGTTATTCCATAGGCACCATGTCATTTCACCAATCACTATTTGTTTATTCTAAACCCTCTACCTTAAATTCCATTCCATGGCTTCTTCACCTAGATAACTATGTTCTAATATCAAATACTTTGGCTACCTGATGCAAAAAGTCAACTAATTGGACAAGACCCCAATTTGGGGTCTTAGGAAAGATGGAAAGCAAAAGGAAAAGGAGGCAGCAGAGGATGAAATGTTCAGATAGCATCACTGACTCAATGGATATGCTGTTGTTGCAGTTCAGTCACTAGGTTGTGTCCAGCTCTTTGCGAACCCATGGACTGGAAACGTGCCAGGCTTACCTCTCCTTCACTATCTCCCAGAGTTTGCTCAGACTCATGTTCATTGAGTCTCATGCCATTCAACCATTTCATCCTCTGTTGCCTCTTTCTCCTCCTGCCCTCAATCTTTCCCAGCATCAGAGTCTTTTCCAATGAGTCACCTATGTGCTCAGTTGTGTCTCTTTGCTGCCCCATGGACTGTAGCCTGCCAGGTATCTCTGTCCATTGAATTTTCCAGGCAAGAATACTGGAGTGAGTGGTCATTTCCTACTCCACCCAAAGTCACATAACAATTTGCAATAAATATTCTTTTTCATACCCAAATCTTTCTGGAGTGCTACAGCAAAGTGACAGTAATAAATTAAAAAGTAATCTAAAAACACTGGAAAAATATTACAAATATATGTTAATCATAATCCTTAACTCTCTGAGATAATTTTAAAGTTAGTGTGGATTTTAAAAGTTAAGGAAATAATATTACATTAAGTTTATAGAATTGAAGATGAAGCCAACAATATTTAGCTTCAATTATACTGCATTTTTTGGTACAGTGAACAGATAAGCAAAGTTTTAAGCCCTAATTTATCATAGAATGATATTAAAAGGATATTTGAATATCAATTAAGAAAATAATTATTTTTAAAAGAAACCTTTACATCCTATCTCCCAAGGATTTTTTTGGTTTTGTTTTATATTATTACCTGGTTAAGGCAGCATTAATATCAATTACTATAAAATACTTTAGATGTTCAAGGGGTTGTGCTTAGAGGTTTATTTACATTGTCATAAAACAATCTTAGAAGAGTATTATTGATTTCTGTACCAACCAGAATGAGCTGGGATTTACAGTGGTAACAAGCAATCTCAAGTTTTCAAGGTCCATTGTGAGTCAGAATGGGGCTCCAGAGTTGGCTTCTTATTTCAGGACTCAAAATGACAGAACTTCTTTATTTGGAGCATTGTGATTATAAGAGAAAGAAAGATTCTGAGTTTCATAAGCACTTTTCAAGACAACCACTGACATATCACTGGGCAAAGCAAGTCACATGCCCACATCTAACTCCAAGGGACCAGAGACATGCTGTGGCTGTACCACGCTCAGAGGAAAGAGGACTACAAATATCTACACAACATTAATCATCACAACATTATCCCCCTTTTACAGATAATAAATGTCACTGGATGACAGTGAATTAATCTACCCATGGTCACACTTGTAGTTTATCAGAACTGGGATTTAAACTCAGATACATCAATTTTGTTAACTAACAACCACTTCCCACCAAATAAAACTTACTGGCTTAAAATAACAATTCATTTGGTTCATGAGTCTGTGGGTTGACCATCTTGACCAGGCTCATGTCAATGATTCTTTCCATTAGGCTTGGCTAATTGGGCTAGGATCACTCATGTGTTTATGGTCAGCAGGCATATCTGCTGGGAGCCATCTAAGATGGTTCAGTTAGGACTGCTCATCTCTGTTCCACATGATATCTCATCCTTTAACAATCCAGGCTTATTCTCATGGCTATGATGGCAGAATACTGAAAGAAGCACAAGGAGCATGCAAGACTAGTGTCATATCTTTGCTTCTATCACATTCTATTGGCCAAAGCAATCACAAGGCTAACCAAGCTCAGTGGATGAAGAAATAGATTCTACTTCCTGACAGAAGAAGCCAGGATAAATGAACTTGCAAAGGACGCTGATAAAGGAGGAGGCAATCGGCTTTAAAAGTCTATGCTAGCACTATGTTAAATGCAATGATTATTTCCCCTAATTTAGGAATATAGTTCAATGGCACTTCACCAATTTTTTATTTGTAAAAACTTATGGTCTATTCTGTGTTTTTTTAATGGTGAATTTTCATTTAATTCTTTTATAAGACCTATAGGATAAGATCAAAGACAAATAAAACAAGCATGTGGTACACTGCATCTAATTATTTCCCTTCAAAACAGTTGCAAAAATAGCACATCTAGTAATTATCCATATGGTGATGTTATTTCAACATTTCAAAACTCTCAACTGGAGCTCAAATATGATAAAAAGCAATCAATATCATGTCAAGCAGCGATATTAAATGGGAACTATTAACAAGATATTGAATTTGTGTTTTTTACATTTTCTGGTTGTTCATAGAAGTAAATGTTGCTAGATAGTCACTCTTCATTTTGAGAAATCAATTCGTCGTTAAGTCCTTCTTATTCCTGTCTTATAGAATTAAGGACTACTTCTTCAAAGTCTTTGGTAGGAGATGTGTGACAGCATAATTAGGTTAGGCAGAGTTAGGTTCTATATCCTAATATCATCATATAATTGAATGACTTCAGGCAAGTTATGGAACATCTATGACTCATTTCCACATCTGTAAAATGGGGATTATTAAACAGTATTCTCACAGCTACTTCCTATGTTTCTTAGGAGAATAGAACAATGCACAAAGCCTTGAGTACAGTAAGTGTTCCATAAATATTTCTTCTAATTGGAACAGTCTTTTCAATTAGAATGGAAAATATACATTTAATTTTTTCATTAAATGAAAAAATACATTTAAAAATCTAAGGTAAAAGAGAAAAAAAATATGTTTAGACCATAAAACTATATTCCAGTTCCAAGGCAACTTTGGGAATCAATGGTTTTTAACATTAATGAGAGTAGTTCAATCAACTTTAATTTCTAGTTTCCCTCAAAATTATATAAACAATAATAAGAAATCTCTTTCATTTCTTGCTCCCATTTTGTTCATTTAACTCAATGAGAGAATTTTCCTTCCATCATTCCCTTTATTCTGATAGAATACATGTGCCCAAAGGACCAATTATGTACAAGTTTTCAGTACCTGACCTTTTCAAGGCAGTTAACATTTGAAAGATTTACTCCAAAGGTGTAAGTCAACAGTAGAGGACTAGGCAGTTTAGAGAGGTCCATGGAATTCAGAAAGAAATATACAGAAACTACACCCAAACAATGAAGACAAAATCACTGGCAGCAACGAAACCAAGAAAGAGGGAGACGGAGACTCCAGACTACAAATTTGTGTCCTAGTTTCAGGAAGTAAATGGGCCCTGCCCCCCAAAAAAAGACTAGTTGTTCAGCCGTTACCTACATTGCCACCAGCATAAAGGATCCCAAGTAGAGGTATTTATTAAATTCAGGAAAGTGAAACATGTGGTAAATCAATTCTGTATGATTTCTCTCTCCCTCTCTTACAGCTCATTTTCCATTCCCTGCTTGCCTTGTCAAATATATATGAATGATACAAATTATGTTTCCATTATTCACTATATTCTTCAATAGGGAACTTTTTCACCAACTTTAAAAGTCTATGATAGCTTCCTTATCCATTCGTCTGCTGGTGGGCATCTAGGTTAAGGAAGCTACCACAGACTTTTAAAGTTAGTGAAAAAGTTCCCTATTGAAGACGGGTAGAGAGGGAGGTGGGAGGGGGGATCGTGATGGGGAATACATCTAAATCCATGGCTGATTCATGTCAACGTATGACAAAACCCACTACAATATTGTAAAGTAATTAGCCTCCAACTTAAAAAAAAAAAAAAAAGTCTATGATAGGACTTCCCGGAGGTACAGTGGATAAGAATCCACTTGCCAATGCAGGGAACAAGGGTTTGATCCCTGGTCTGGGAAGATTCTACATGCTGCAGGGCAACGAAGCCCGTGGGCCACGACTACTGAGCCTGTGTGCTGCAACTACGGAAGCCCGTGCACCTCGTGCCTGTGCACTGCAAGAAGAGAAGCTATTCCAGTGAGAAGCCCATGCACCGCAATGAGGAGTGGCCCTGTCTCACTGCAGCTAGAGAAGGCCCACACACAGCCACGAAGAGCTAGCACAAACCAAAAACAAAGAAATAAATTTAAAATTCATTTTAAGTCTATGATAACAAGAGTAGCTAATACCTTTCTAATTAATGAACTGCGTTTTTTAGAAAGGTTCTAGATTCACAGAAAAATTGAATGAGAAGCACAAAGCATTCCCATATACACCTTTGTCTACACACATACACCACCTCCATCCCTCCTGACACCCACAGTCCAGTGGTGTAGGTGTTACAACTGGTGAACCTTACACTGACACATTATTATCTCCCCAAGTCCATAGTTCACAATAGGGTTAACTCTTTGTGTTGCACCTTCTACGGGTTTTCACACAATGTAAGATGACATATATTCACATTATAATATCATATCAGATAGTTCCACCACCCTAAAAATCCTCTGTGTTCCACCTATTCATCTCTCCTTCCTTCTTTACCCTTGGGAATCAATGATCCTTTTACTGGTTCCTAAGTTTAGCCTTTTCCAGAATGGCAAACAGTTGTAATCATACAGTATGTGGAGTTTCCAGAAAAGCTTCTTTCACTTAGTAATATATGTTCGAGTTTCCGCTCTGTTTTCTCATGTATTAATAGCTTGTTTCTTCTTAGCACCGAGTAACAGTCCATAGTATGCATGTCCCACAGTTTATTTATCTACCTCCTAAGCTTTTTAAGCATATACCTATAGGGATAAATAGCCACATATTATGTAATTTAATCATCCTAATGACCATATTATCCTTATTGAACCAAGGAGGTGGTTGAGTAAAGTGAAATTAAGTGACTTGGCCAAGATCATTTGAATAAAAAATGGTAGACCTGAGATCTTTAAGCCTGTTTTCCCTGCTATAAATACACACAGAATGTTTTACATATGTTTCTTAAAATTGCATCAACCAAAATTAATTAAGATATTCTTTAACCAGAGTGTCCATTGTTTATGTATCAATCTCCACCCACCTCCCTGAGTTTTTTTCCTTCACAGGTTAATTTTTGATAGAAACAAAGATCACTACACTCAGGACTACTGTATTATTGTTTAAAAAAATGAAAACAACAATTGTAACAAATCACCAGTTACAATTTCTCTTCTGAGCACATCAGGGTATAAATCTCTTTAGATAATCTAACCCTACATTACACTACCTATTGTGGAGAGATGATTGTTTGTTATATTGTCTCAACTTGAAACTAGAAAGCCCCCCATTCTTTTCATTCATAGTGAATATGAAACTCAATTTCAAATATTTCACTTGTCTTCAGATATCTAGGTTCTCACCTATGAGGCTTAAGAGTCTATAAACCAAATTAGAGGCGAAGAAAAGAGAAAACCAAATGGAGAGGCCTGTTTAAAATTCAACAGTATGCTCTGACACAGATAATGCTTTACTCTCCTCTATGTCTGTCCTTTCAAAGCAACTGCCAACTGGTCTTTTTATATCCACTTGAAAATATATCTTCCACACTTCATGCTTCAGTTTTACTTGAACAATCATCTGTTCACTTCAGCACAATAATCCCACAGGAGTTTTTAATTTCATGTATAAATACTGATTTTTAATTTAGAACTTTAATGGTAGCTAATGCTATGGTTAAAACCACAGATATTTCCTAAAGTTTCTTATTTTTACAGTACCTATGTTTTTTATAATAAAAGCTAAATCACTTTTCAAAAGATTGAGAAGCAAGAAAATATTAAATGGGAAATAAATTTCCAGCCAGATTTTCTAGAACAAAGAAATCTATAAATGACAAAAAAATGCTCAGTCATGACTGAATTTTGTATACTTGTTCTGTTTAATGTTTGAAAAACAGAGTCCTTAGTAGGCAAAATCAAATTTTATTTTTAATTAGAATTAATTTTATTTTAAATTTTATTTTAAATTAGAAGATTAGTTAAAAGGAGAATGAGGGCCCTTGGGAGGAAAAAGGTAATACATTCCTTTACACCTCCTTAGAAAGTATTGGGCTGGCCAAAGGTTCATTCGAGTTTTTGGACCAACACAATACTATTTAATTGGACACTTAATGTCAGGACATGAGAAATCATAGCTAGGAGTAATAAAGTCCCCTGGAATGGAGTCCTCTGTATTTCATGTGCTTTTAGGGGTAACATACATTATGGGCCCCATCTTCCCATAAATTATACAACTGGATTCCCAAGGATCCTTTGCAAGGCACTGAGGCTTTGTAACATCTGTCCAGCCTCATCATGTACATTCCCCATGCATAAGAAATACTTCACAAGTGAAGTCATTTGTTTAGGTGCAGTGATTTTCAGCCCTGGCTGCACAACAGAATCACCAAGAGAGATGTTTTTTTAAAAAAAATCTGATGCTCAGGAGCTGTCTCAGAGATGACACCTAGACAAAATAGTTGTTAAAATTTCCCCAGATGACTATAATTTATAGCTGGCTCTAAGACTCACTGCTCTAGTTTAGTACTTCTCAAACTTTAAAGTGTATAACTATCATCAGGAGGTCTTGTTAAGCTAAGGAATTTAATTTCGTTTATCTGGGGCATAGCGGAAGCTATGGATTGCAGCACGCCAGGCTACCCTGTCCATCACCAACTCCCACAGCTTGCTCAAACTCATGTCCATCGAGTCAATGATGCCATCCAACCATCTCATCCTCTGTGATCCCCTTCTCCTTCTGCTTTCAATTTTTCCCAGCCTCGGGGTCTTTTCAAATGAGTCACTTCTTCACATCGGGTGGCCAAAGTATTGGAGTTTCAACTTCAGCATCAGCCTTTCAAATGAACATTTAGGACTGATTTCCTTTAGGATGGACTGGTTGGATCTCTTTGCAGTCCAAGAGACTCAAGAGTCTTCTCCAATACCACAGTTCAAAAGCACCAATTCTTTGGCACTTAGCTTTTTTATATCCCAACTCACGTCCATACATCACTATTGAAAACACCAAAGCTTTGACTAGACAGACTTTTGTCAGCAAAATAATGTCTCTGCTTTTTAATATGCTGTCTAGGTTGGTCAGAACTTTTCTTCCAAGGAGCAAGCATCTTTTAATTTCATGGCTGCAGTCACAAAATTCTCTCACTGTCTCCATTGTCTCCCCATCTATTTGCCATGAGGTGATGGAACCAGATGCCGTGATCTTAGTTTTCTGAATGTTGAGTTTTAAGCCAACTTTTTACTCTCCTCTTTCACTTTCATCAAGAGGCTCTTTAGTTCTTCTTCACTTTCTGCCACAAGGGTGATGTCATCTGCATATCTGAGGTTATTGATATTTCTCCCAGCAATCTTGATTCCTGCTTGTGCTTCATCTAGCCTGGCATTTTGCATGATGTACTCTGCATATAAGTTAAATAAGCAGGGTGACAATATACAGCCTTGACGTACTCCTTTCCTGATTTGGAACCAGTCTGCTGTTCCATGTCCTCTTCTAACTGTTGCTTTTTGACCTACATACAGATTTCTCAGGAGGCAGACAAGGTGGTCTGGTAGTCCCATCACTTGAAGAATTTTCCTATTTGCTGTGATCCACACAGTCAAAGGCATCCGCTTAGTAAATAAAGCAGAAGTAGATGTTTTCTGGAACTCTTGCTTTTTCGATGATCCAACGAATGTCGGCAATTTGATCTCTGGTTCCTCTTCCCTTTCTAAGTCAAGCTTGGACATCTGGAAGTTCATGGTTCACGTACTACTGAAGCCTGGCCTGGAGAATTTTGAGCATTACTTTACTAACATGTGAGATGAGTGCAATTGTGCAGTAGTTTGAGTATTCTTTGGCATTGCCTTTCTTTGGGGTTGGAATGAAAACTGACCTTTTCCAGTCCTGTGGCCACTGCTGAGTTTTCCAAATTTGCTGGCATATTGAGTGCAGCACTTTCACAGCATCATCTTTCAGGATTTGAAATAGCTCAACTGGAATTCCATCACCTTCACTACCTTTGTTCCTAGTGATGCTTTCCTAAGGCCCACTTGACTTCCCATTCTAGGATGTCTGGCTCTAGGTGAGTGACCACACCATCACAGTTATCTAGGTCATGAAGGTCTTTTTTGTATGGTTTTTCTGTGTATTCTTGCCTCCTGTTCTTAATATCTTCTGCTTCTGTTAGGTCCATACTATTTCTGTCCTTTATTGAGCCCATTTTTGCATGAAATGTTCCCTTTCTATCTCTGATTTTCTTGAAGGGATCTCTAGTCTTTCCCATTCTATTGTTTTTCTCTATTTCTTTGCACTGATCATTGAGGAAGATTTTTTTACCTCAACTTGCTATTTGTTGGAACTCTGCATTCAAATGGGTATATCTTTCCTTTTCTCCTTTGCCTTTCACTTCTCTTCTTTTCTCAGCTTTTGTAAGGCCTCCTCAGACAACCCTTTTGCCTTTTTCCATATCTTTTTCTCATGAATGGTCTTGATCCCTGCCTCCTGTACAATGTCATGAACTTCTGCCCATAGTTCTTCAGGGACTCTATCAGATCTAATTCCTTGAATCTATTTGTCACTGTATAATCATAAGGGATTTGTTTTAGGTCACACCTGAATGGTCTAGTGGTTTTCCCTACTTTTTTCAATTTAAATCTGAATTTGGCAATAAGGAGTTCATGATCTGAGCCACAGTCAGCTTCCAGTCTTTTTTTTTTTTTTTTTTTTTTTTTTTTTTTTTTTTTCTACATCCTTGACTGCAAAGAACATTATCAATTTGATTTCATTATTGATCATCTGGTGATGTCCATGTGTAGAGTCTTCTCTTGTGTTGTTGGAAGTGGGCTTTTGCTATGACCAGTGTATTCTCTTGGCAAAACTCTGTTAGCCTTTACCCTACTTCATTTTGTACTCCTAGTCCAAATTTGCCTATTACTTCAGGTATCTCTTGACTTCCTACTTTTGCATTCCAGTCCCCTATGATGAAAAGGCCATCTTTTTTGTGTGCTAGTTATAGAAGGTCCTGTAGGTCTTCATAGTAGATACACTCTACTATATATAAAATAGAACAAAAAGGGTCTACTGTATAGCACAGGAAGCTATATTCAATATCTTACAATAAACTATAATGATAAAGAATCTAAAAAAGAATACATAAGCATATATAATGTATATTTAATACATATCTGAATCATTTTGCTGTATACCAGAAGCTAACAATACATTGTAAATGAACCATACATCTACTTTAAATAAAGAAAATAATAAATAATAGGGGGTGTCCGTAACATCTTCCAGAACTTCATTTAATTTGAAGTATTTTTAATTAATGTTATGTTAAAAGGTAATTTTACTCTTTTACAAGTGGTTGACCAGTTTTCCCAGCACCACTTGTTAAAGAGGTTGTCTTTTTCCCATTGTATATTCTTGCCTCCTTTGTCAAAGATAAGGGGTCCACAGGTTCGTGGATTTATCTCTGGGCTTTCTATTCTGTTCCATTGATCTATATTTCTGTCTTTGTGCCAGTACCATACTGTCTTGATGACTGTGGCTTTGTAGTAGAGTCTGAAGTCGGGCAGGTTGATTCCTCCAGTTCCATTCTTCTTTCTCAAGATTACTTTGGCTATTTGAGGTTTTTTGTATTTCCATACAAATTGTGAAATTCTTTGGTCTAGTTCTGTGAAAAATACCGTTGGTAGCTTGATAGAGATTGCATTGAATCTATAGATTGCTTTGGGTAATATAGCTAAATCCATGGCTGATTCATGTCAATGTATGACAAAAACCACTACAATATTGTAAAGTAATTAGCCTCCAACTAATAAAAATAAATGGAAAAAAGAAAAAAAATAGGTAATTTTACTGACTGTATGTAAATGTTTACTCAGAAAATGGAGTCTAGACTTAAATTTGAAGGAAATAGAGCTTAAAAACATGCAAGGATATGCACAAGTAACTTTTCCATAACATCATCCTTTGTTCTAAAATCTGTCTTCTTTCCACACTCAAAATATTTTTATGAGGATCTGTAATTCACCCTCAATAACAAACGTATGTGTCTTTAAAGCACATCTGTGGAAACATTAAAGAGGTAATAAGATGCAACGAAGAGAAAGGATTTTGATTTTGTTGTGGTTGTTCATTGCTCCAAAGTTCTTTGTTTAGTTTCATATTTCTTTGCATTTTTTCCCTCTCAAATTGTTCAGTTCCATCATTCCTACTGTCATAACATCTGCCCCACTGCTTTTCAATATCCTGACATTTCCTATTTGAAGAACATGATTCTTCCCCAGGAGCATCGATCTGCCCACTGATTGGCAATGTTGGCTGGCTGGCCTGGCTGTCTCTGTGCAGATTACCACCACCACCCTCAGGCTTTGCCTGAAAGGTTACCTTCAGCCCAAATAAATAGAGAGTCTAGATAGACAGTTTTTGTCAGGCAATACAAAATGGATTCTCTAACCTGATAGAACCTTTCAAGTGGATCATGTTGGAAGGATAGGTTTAAACCCAAATAACAACAGTTACTGGGGAACAGCATAATGGAAATGCAGATTTCAGTGGCCTGGGCTGGAATCTTCACTCCATTCCTTCAGGCTGGCTTCATTTCAAAAGGGCACTGTGTCTAATGGTTAATAACATGAGCTCAGATGTCTGAACTTTCAGAATTTAAATCCTGATTTCAGCATTAACTCTTTAGGTAACTTGGGAAAATTATTTAATTTCAGTGAGCTCAGTTTCTCAACTAGTAAAATACCTCACAGTATTGTTGTAAAGAGGGAAAAATGAGATCATGAGTGACTTCATAAGTACCTAATAAATGATAGCTATTGTTTATTAGTATAGTAAATGAGTGAAAGTTGTCCTTATAGCAAAGAGATTTAGGACATAAATAGAAGAAATTAGGCATAATGCTTTTGCAATATAGAGTTTATAAATATAAATATTTTGTAAAACTATATGCTTTTAAAGTCCTGCAGAGCAAAGGGAAAAATGACATTTCTAAATTCCATGGATATGTATTAAAAATCAAATGTACTGATCAATAAAGTCTGAAGGGGCTGATGAAACAGACTGTATTTTTCTGGGACAGTAATTTTATTCTATGAATTATTTATAAGGAGAATGAAGTAGAAACAAAAGAAATATGAAAGCATAAGGCTTACCTTATCAGTCATAATCTTTCAAACATCAGCAATGAAGTTATAATCATTTGCCACATGCTGGGGCATCCAGGAACAGTGTAACATTGTGTCATGTAAAAAATGCATCATAATATGTAGAAGAAATTAATCCCTGGTGAGCTGCTAAGTGTCTATTTTGAGTTTTCCCTAATTGTGGGTTTAAAAATTAGGTGAAAATAGATTTTGGGTAGAGGACATATCAAATAAGAGCATCTTCAATATGTGATCCTTATAGCATATGTTACATCATGGGCTTCCCAGGTGGCAGTAGAGGTAAAGAACCACCTGCCAGTGTAGGAGACATAAGAGATGATGATTCGACCCTGGGTGGTAAGATCCCCTGGAGGAGGGCATGGCAACTCAATTCAGCATTCCTGCATGGAGAATTCCATGGACAGCTATAATCCACTGGGTCGCAAAGAGCTGGGCATGACTGAAGCACCTTAGCAGGCATGCATGCATGCACATCATGAGCAGTAAAGATCTCTACAGAATTATAACCATGTAGGTCTTATTTTGGCTACAAGGAAACTGAGGCCTAAGTGACTAACCTAACAAAACTGGGTAGCAGAATGTTAAGTGAGAATCCAGGCTTTGTAATTATCAGTCCTTTATCCTCCACACTTTACACCCTGCCTAATTTACAAGGCAATTTTGAGAAGTAACAACAGGAAAAAACAAGTCAGATTTCACTTTATGCTAAATTTCACTATTACAGTAAGCAAATGTTATTAGTTCTATAATGCATAAAAATTATATGACAATTAGGTGGTATCCATAGGACTATCCGTAGATAATAATAGCTAATAATTATTGAGCAGTCTGTGGTGGAGTACCTATTATGTCCCATGCCATCTTTTAAATGCTTTATGAGTACTAACTCATCTAATTCCTGATGAAAGCATCATTATTATTACTTTTAATTTACAATGTCTGAGTCACTGTAAGGTTAAGCCAAAGACATAATCATATCACCAAACCATATCTTTTTTCCCTCTTTTGGTGGAAGCTTCAGTTCAGTTCAGTCATTCAGTTGAGTCGGACTCTTTGCGACCCCATGAACCGTAGCACGGGCCAAGCCTATCTGTCTATCACCAACTCCTGGAGTTTACTCAAACTCATGTCCATCGAGTCAGTGATGCCATCCAGCCATCTCATCCTCTGTCGTTTCCTTCTCCTCCTGCCCCCAATCCCTCCCAGCATCAGGGTCTTTTCCAATGCGTCAACTCTTTGCATGAGGTGGCCAAAGTACTGGAGTTTCAGCTTCAGCATCAGTCCTTCCAGTGAAGACCCAGGACTGATCTCCTTTAGGATGGACTGGTTGGATCTCCTTGCAGTCCAAGGGACTCTCAAGAGTCTTATCCAACACCACAGTTCAAAAGCATCAGTTTTTCGGCACTCAGCTTTCTTCACAGCTTATGTAAGATCAAAAATAATTGTGGGAAAAAATAAATGTATTATATTCTCAAGACAAATGTATTCTGTTCTTGAGATGAACTGAGAAAATATATATGTCCAAGGTAAAAATACAGAATAATTATTTATATATGAATATATCATTGGTTCATGGGAAAATTGTAGAACAAAGTAAGTCTTGGAACAAATAATTTGGATAAGTCTATACACTAAAGTATCTTTCCCAGTTGTTAAGGTCTTACACCTTGAGAACAACTCATAATTTCTTCTTTTCTCATCTTACTTCCTCATAGTGGGACCAAAGGCAACTTATAGTTGCTTGGTGCTTTTTGGTTATTGGTCTGTTCCGGCTATCAGTGAAGTACTGAAGAACAAAATGGTAAAATTTTTATTGAGATAACAGGGCAAAGGTCACTTCCTCTTAATTTATTTTTCTGGAATTTTTTTTTTAAGATAACATTAGCGATCTCCCCTTTCTCTGACATCAGCATCACTGATTTTCAAGTAGAGCTTTTGGGACTGGCTGTGTGCCTCTTCAAAGAAGAAAAATATCCCTTTATAAGAAAGTATCCTGGCAGTGGGATCCTGAATTGCTAGTGTAAGAATTAGTTAGTGAAGAGAAGGTAGACACTTTTTAAATTATTAAAGTACAGTTGGTATATCACATCTCTAATGTTTCCAGGGAAGGACTACTGAAGAATTTATCATTTGTAGATTTATTTCCTTACAAAACTTGTCTCCTTTTTACTTATCTTCATGAAAATTTCAGTGGTTCAGTTCTCATAAAAATATCATTTATGCTAGTTATGATGACAGCAAGAAAGGGTTAGAAAGTTACACTGTGGTAGAGTAAGCTGCCAGTCTTACATAAAAAACCTGCAAACAGAAACACAAGGCCCTCTGTTCTCCTCATTATGTTCATGCTTTCGATGCTTTGAGAGGAGGCAACACTTCCTTAGGAAGTATAAAAAAATTGTGAGAATGATTTCACCTATTCCAAGGCTGAATCTGAAGAAAAACTTTAAAGAGTTTGCATGCTTTTGAGTTTTCTGGGCCCAATTCT
This sequence comes from Cervus canadensis, assembly GCF_019320065.1. Classification (NCBI taxonomy): domain Eukaryota; kingdom Metazoa; phylum Chordata; class Mammalia; order Artiodactyla; family Cervidae; genus Cervus; species Cervus canadensis. The sequence continues at coordinate 33,172,510 of NC_057407.1, read as the reverse complement.
CTGTCAATTGTAATAAAGTTATTTCCCCTGAATGCTAACCAGATTCTGAGTGAATTTAAATTGAGAAGCTATTTTTGTTTCTGGATGAATTATATAGTGAACCACTAGCAGTAGAAAACAGGGAAGGGGCTATTAATACAAAGATCTTTCTTTAATGCAAATTAATGATGAGTTTGAAAATAGAGCACACAACAGATGCACATAGTTTTTGTGTTTAACTTTGTGAGTGAAAGAATAAGAAATATCCAAGACAAATTCATAAGAGAAGAAAGTATAGGACAGTCATGGTCAAGCAGGAATGTACTCTTCCCTCATTCATTGTCTAATGGAATGTGTGTAACACTAATCTCAAACTTTAAAATGGGGGAAACAACAAAAAATGTAAATGCCATCTAAAAATATAAAATATAATGCCAAGAAACCTATTACTTTGACAGCTAATGAGTAGTGCACCTATTTCTGCTTTATTGACTATGCCAAAGCCTTTGACTGTGTGGATCACAATATACTGTGGAAAATTCTTCCAGAGATGGGAATACCAGACCACCTGACCTGTCTCTTGAGAAACCTGTATGCAGATCAGGAAGCAACAGTTTGAACTGGACATGGACCAACAGACTGGTTCCAAATAGGAAAAGGGGTATGTCAAGGCTGTATATTGTCACCCTGCTTATTTAACTTATATGCAGAGTAATCATGAGAAACGCTGGGCTGGAGGAAGCACAAGCTGGAATCAAGATTGCTGGCAGAAATACCAATAACCTCAGATATACTGATGATACCACCCTTATGGCAGAAAGTGAAGAAGAACTAAAGAGCCTCTTGATGAAGGTGGAAGAGGAGAGTGAAAAAGTTGGCTTAAAGTTCAACATTCAGAAAACTAAGATCATGGCATCTGGTCCAATCACTTCATGGCAAATAGATGGGGAAACAGGGGAAACAGTGGCTGACTTTATTTTTCTGGGCTCCAAAATCACTGCAGATGTTGATTGCAGCCATGAAATTAAAAGACGCTTACTCCGTGGAAGGAAAGTTATGACCAACCTAGACAGCACATTGAGGAGAAAGCAATGGCAACCCACTCCAGTACTCTTGCCTGGGAAATCCCATGGACAGAGGAGCCTGGTAGCCTACAGTCCATGGAGTCGCTAAGAGTCGGACACGACTGAGCGACTTCACTTTCACTTTTCACTTTCATGCACTGGAGGAGGAAATGGCAACCCACTCCAGTGTTCTTGTCTGGAGAATCCCAGGGACGGGAGCCTGGTGGGCTGGCATCTATGGGGTCACACAGAGTCGGACACGACTGATGTGACTTAGCAGCAGCAGCAGACAGCATATTAAAAAGCAAAGACATTACTTTGTCAGCAAAGGTCCATCTAGTCAAGGCTATGGTTTTTCCAGTGGTCATGTGTGGATGTGAGAGTTGGACTATAAAGAAAGCTGAGCGCTGAAGAATTGATGTTTTTGAACTGTGGTGTTGGAGAAGACTCTTGAGAGTCCCTTGGACTGCAAGGAGATCCAACTAGTCCATCCTAAAGGAGATCAGTCTTGAATATTCATTGGAAGGACTAATGCTAAAGTTGAAACTCCAATACTTTGGCCACCTGATGTGAAGAGTTGACTCATTGGAAAAGACCCTGATGCTGGGAAAGATTGAGGGCAGGAGGAGAAGGGGACGACAGAGGATGAGATGGTTGGATGGCATCACCAACTCAATGGACATGGGTTTGGGTGGATTCCGGAAGTTGGTGATAGACAGGGAGGCCTGGCGTGCTGCGGTTCATGGGGTCGCAAAGAGTCGGACACAACTGAGTGACTGAACTGAACTAAGTAGGGCAAAACCCTCCTAGAAGATAGAAGTAGGGGCTACAGATTCCCAAACCAAAATCATTACTAAAAGGGGTAGAAAATGGGACTATGTCCAAGAAACCTCTTTCAGTCCAAAAAAAATTAATAACTAAAATAATTCTGCTAAATCCTGTTGCATCTATTTTGTCACAAAGCAAAAAGTACTATGTGAATTTACTTCTGAAAAACATAAATATATTAGCAAATGCCAGAAGGAAATTCTCACAGAATGCATAATAATGTATGTAGGTATGAAACTGTCCTGACCACTACCTGCCCTTCATCCAAATTCAAAGGCATTGCAAGGCTTAGGTGTCTGGTGCCACGCATCTTGCTGCAAGATCCCTTCAGCTGTCCCCCATTATTCTTAGGGTAAGGAATGAAGCACCAGAATGGGCCTAAAATGCCCTTGACTCTCACTTTACTTCCCTAGTCTTGACTCTCACTGATTTGAGCAAATTGAATACTGTCCTAAAATTTCTGTTTTGTTCCTGACTTTGGGGCTTTTGTTATTTTTGTTTGTTTGTTTGAAGAACACCCCATACTTCCTTTTTCTTTTCTTAATCTTGTTCACATTTCCATGACAGTGTCAGTCCCTCTGGCTAGACTTCTCTGAAGCCCTCCACTTATAAACTTTCATAGCATACTATCAACCTCCCAGTCATATAACTGCTAAGAATGTATCTTGTTTGTAAACCACTCTGTCTAGTTTTGCATAGTCACCGAAATGAAGTAAGACAGTCTTTCTCTGCAGGCTGTAAGGCCTGGACATACAATTGTCTTCTGCACCACTGGGTTCCCGGCACCTTGGCTCAACACCTGCTTCACAGTGTTATTCAATAAATATTTAATGAATAAATAGATCCATTCATTATCCCAGAATTCTATCAGGTTGGTGCAAAAACAACTGTAGTTTGTCATTGTTGAACTTTGCTTTTTGATATTGGAATACATTCTTAAATAAATGTGATTAAGTTATATATCATTTCTATGCAAGTTTCTTGCTTTATGTTTTTTACTAATGACATTACTTGTCTTGTATTTTACATTTATTTTAGATTATGGAAATGATGTTAGACAAAAAGAACATTCAAGTGATTTCGTTATTTGAGTTCAAAATGGGTCATAAAGCAGTGGAAACCACTTGCAATATCAACACATTTGGCCCAAGAACTGCTAACGAACACTCAGTGCAGTGGTGGTTCAAGAAGTTTTACAAAGGAGGTGAGAGCCTTGAAGACAAGGAGCACAGTGGCCGCCATCAGAAGTTGACAACAACCAATTGAGAGCCATCATCAAAGCTTATCCTCTTACAACTACACGAAAAGTTGCCCAAGAACTTAACATCGACCATTCTACTGTCATTTGGCATGCATGCATGTGTGCTAAGTCACCTTAGTCATGTCCTACTCTTTGCGACCCTAAGGACTGTAGCCTGCCAGGGTCCTCTGTTAATTTGAAGCAAAATGGAAAGGTAAAAAAGCTTGATAAGTAGATGTCTCATGAGCTGATCACAAATAAAAAAAATAGTCTTTTTAAAGTGTCCTCTTGAAACCAGATCTGAAAGAGACACGTGCACCCCAATGTTCATCACAGCACTGTTTATAATAGCCAGGACATGGAAGCAACTTAGATGCCCATCAGCAGATGAATGGATAAGGAAGCTGTGGTACATATACACCATGGAATATTACTCAGCCGTTAAAAAGAATTCATTTGAACCAGTTCTAATGAGATGGATGAAACTGGAGCCCATTATACAGAGTGAAGTAAGCCAGAAAGATAAAGAACATTACAGCATACTAACACATATATATGGAATTTAGAAAGATGGTAACGACAACCCTATATGCAAAACAGAAAAAGAGACACAGAAGTACAGAACAGACTTTTGAACTCTGTGGGAGAAGGTGAGGGTGGGATGTTGTGAAAGAACAGCATGTATATTATCTATGGTGAAACAGGTCACCAGCCCAGGTGGGATGCATGAGACAAGTGCTTGAGCCTGGTGCACTGGGAAGACCCAGAGGAATCGGGTGGAGAGGCGGGTGGGAGGGGGGATCGGGATGGGGAATACGTGTAAATCTATTGCTGATTCATGTCAATGTATGACAAAACCCATTGGAAAAAAAATAAATAAATAAAGTGTCCTCTTATTCTATGCAACAACGAACCATTTCTCAATCACCTTGTGACATGTGACAAAAAACAGATTTTATACAACAACTGGCAATGACCAGCCCAGTGGCTGGACCAAAAAAAAAAAAAAAAACTCCAAAGCACTTCCCAAAGTCAAACTTACACCAAAAAAAGGTCAAGGTCACTGTTTGGTGGTCTTCTGCCTATCTAATCCACTACAGCTTTCTGAATCCCAGCAAAACCATTACATCCGAGCAGTATGTTAAGCAAGTTGACAAGATACATCAAAAACTGCAAGGCCTGCAGCCAGCATTGGTCAACAGAATGGGCCCAATTCTTCTCCATGACAACATCTGACTACACATTGCACAACCAATGCTTCAAATGTTGAACGAATTAAGCTATGGAGTTTTGCCTCATCCTTCATATTCACCTGACCTTTTGCCAACTGACTATCACTTCTTGAAACATTTCTACAACTTTTTACAGGGAAAAAGCTTCCACAACCAGCAGGAGGCAGAAAATTCTTTGAAAGGGTTTGTTGATCCCAAAGCATGCATTTTTATGCTAAAGTAATAGACACACTTATTTCTCACTGACAAAAATGTGTTGATTGTAATGGCTCCTGTTTTGATTAATAGAGATATGTTTGAACCTAGTTATGATTTAAAAATCACAGTCTGAAATTGCAATTACTTTTTCACCAACCTAATAGAATATGACTTACTTCCAAGGTTTGAAGTTTATCTGTGGCTAAGTCAAGGAGATTGTCTTTTTCTTGAACATGGTGGTACAGTTGGAAAGGAAACCATTATTCATGGAATAATCAGCCAATGCTCTAGCTAACTGGAAACTCTCACCTAACAAATAATGGCAAACTAATGAAGAATGTAAGTGACCTTAATGGAATTTTTCTGCCTATTCATCTAACCCACTCCATCTTGGAGACTTAGTTCATATATACCTCTCATTTAGGAGGCCTGCCTCAAATCTCTACCAACTCAGTCTTCACTTATCTCTTCCATTTTACTGTCTAAGTTACTAGATGTTCAAGCTGGGTTTAGAAAAGGCAGAGGAACCAGAGATCAAATTGCCAACATTAACTGAATCATAGAGAAAGTAAGGAAATTCCAGAAAAATATCTACTTCTACTTCATTGGCTATGCTAAAGCCTTTGACTGTGTGGATCACAACGAACTGTGGAAAATTCTTAAAGAGTGAGACTACCAGACCACCTTACCTGTCTCATGAGAAACCTGTAATGCAGATAAAAAAGCAACAGTTAGAACCAGACATGAAACAACAGACTGACTCAAAACTGGGAAAGAAGAAAGACAAGGCTGTATATTGTCACCTGGTTACTTAGCTTATATGCAGAATATATCATGTGAAATTCCAGACTGGATGAATCACAAGCTGGAATCAAGATTGCCAGGAGAAAATTCAACAACCTCAGATAAGCAGATGATACCATTCTAATGGCAGAAAGTGAAGAGGAACTAAAGAGCCTCTTGATGAGGGTGAAAGAAGAGAGTGAAAAGGCTGGCTTAAAACTCAATATTCAAAAAACTAAGATCATGGCATCTGGTCCCATTAATTCATGGCAATTAGAAAGGGAAAAAGTGGAAGCAATGACAGATTTTATTTTCTTGGGCTCCAAAATCCCTGCAAGTGGTGATTGCAGTCACATAATCATTAATTAAAGATGCTTGCTCCTTGGAAGGAAAACTATGACAAATCTCAACAGCATATTGGGCTTCCCTGGTGAGTCAGATGGTAAAGAATCTGCCTTCTATGCAAAAGATCCAGGTTTGATCCCTGGGTTGGGGAGATCCCAGGAGAAAGAAATGGCTACCCACTCCAGTATTCTTGCCTGGAGAATCCCATAGACAAGTGGAGCCTGGCAGGCTACATACAGTCCATGGGGTGGTAAAGAGTCAGACACGTCTGAGTGACTAAGCACAGGCAGCATATTAAAAAGCAAAGACATCACTTTTCTGACAAAGGTATCTATATAGTAAAAGCTATAGTTTCTCTAGTAGTCAAGTAATGATGTGACAGTTGGGCCATAAAGAAGGCTGAGTGCTGAAGAACTGGGGTTTTTAAGTTTTGTGCTGGAGAAGACTCTTGAGAGTCCTTTAGACTGCAAGGAGATCAAACCAGTCAATCCTAATGGAAAGCACCCTAAATATGCATTGGAAGGACTGATGCTGCAGGGGAAGTTCCAATACTTTGGTCACCTGATGCAAAGAGCTGCCTCATTGGAAAAGACCCTGATGATGGGGAAAAACGGAACATAAAAGGAGAAAGGAACAACAGAGGATGAGATGGCTACATAGCATCAATGGACTCAATGGACATGATTCTATGTTAATTTTTGTAGATAGTGAAGGACAGGGAAGCCTGGTGTGCTGCAGTCCATGGAGTTGCAAAGAGTCAGACACGATTTAGTGACTGAACAACAACAAAGTTACTAGAAGTGTTTATGATAAAGGCCCAAAAAGAGTAATCAAGGTGAATCTGCCAAAGTCAGTGGTTTGCATGTGAAGCTTTGCAGGGAATCATTTGCTTGATGAGTTCATCTTGGTCTACAACTATAATCTGATTGTATTGCAACTCTGTCTGCTCAGGATTCTGAAATAGGTATTAGGAAATGTCTTACCAGTAAGGGATTGAAGTTTATAAATCAGTAAGTCTGTTCATTAATTTATAATGAGAAGGACAAGCATTGAGTGAATCTGCCTGTGATGTTAGTCCAACCAAGTATTTTTTTTTTTTCCTGTAGATATGAAAATTGTTAGAAGTTTGCTCAATAAGCCCTGGAATCAGTCAAAGGAATAACAAATATTGAATGGCATCAGGCTGTGATGGTGTTATTTCCCTCTTACCTCAGGGCTATAAACACACTGGCAATAAAAAACTGAACCATTCTTGAGTCTTTAAAAGGACACTATTAAAAATTACATGGGACAATCAGTATGAAGATTACTCAAGGCAAACTTGGACATATTATTGTTAGCGATATTAAATACCAGGAAGAAGGTGGTATCCACTCTTCCCTAAAGAATGTTCAAAAAGACACTTCTAATTGCTTCTCATTTTTCTGTGCCTCTGTATTTTACCAAACCATCTTCTTGTTCAAGAGGTATAGCAGTCAGACCTCCAAGATGACCCATGAGATTTTTCCTCATCTAGTCACATACCCTGGGCTATATAACCTGAAACTTTCATGAGACTATGATGGGAAAGTCATTCTTTTGATTAGGTTATATTTACGGGATAGTTGCTTTTGTGATTATGTTCCTTTATAGTAAACTCTTTCATAGCATCCTGGAGAAAGTTTTCCCTACTGGTCCTGAGGAAGTAAGCTTCTATGTTGTGTATCAGGTTACATGCCCGGGAAGAAATGCTTCTAGAAGTTAAGGAACTATATACATACACCAGGGCTTTCCTGGTGGCTCAGATGGTGAAGAATCCACCTGCAGTGCAGGAGACTTGGGTTCAATCCTTGGTCAGGAAGATCCCCTGGAGAAGTGAATGGCTACTCACACCAGTATTCTTGCCTGGAGAATTCCATGGACAGGCTACAGCTCATGGAGTCACAAAGAGCTGGACATGACTGAGCGACTATCACACACACATATATGTATAAGCCACAACTATAGGAACTGGCTTCTGCTGCAACCAGTGAGGTGAAGACCCCAAGCCTCTAATAAGACAACAGCCTTGGCTAATACCTTGATTGCAGTCTATGAGAACCTGAGCAGAGGATACACCTAAGCCTTGCTGTGCCCAGACTCCATATCCATAGAAATGGTGAGTTAGTATAGTGTGTTGTTTTAATTACCATTACATTGGTGGTACTTTGCTACTCAGTAAAATAAAACTAATACAGCAAGCTTTATCTACTCATTTCTAAATTTGGGTAATATTCATTTCCTGTTAGTAAGCATATATGTCCTTGTAAGATATATACAATTCCTGCTAGTAAGCGTATATATCCTTGTAAGATAGTAAGAGTTATATCCTTGAGAGCAAGATAAGGTCTTATTCTTACTGGTATACACCAAAATATCCATCACAATGCTGGGTCAGTAGACAGTCTTCTAAAATAAATAAACAAATAAGCAAATGACTAAGTAAATAAATAAATGATAACTAGCTAGCTAGATAAAATTAATTTATTAATTTATAGTAAATCATTTTTATTTTATTTTCTCTACCTCAAAAGAGAGGGTAGAACACTACTAAAAATATTGTCAAACTCTCTTGCATCAAACTTCCTTGCTTGAAGTACACCCTGTTACTCTAACATGTGGCACAGGCCTTGCATGATTTGCTTCTGATTCCTTCATCAATTTTTTCTACCCTCATATTCTTTTTTCCACATGCTCCAACCACATTACATTTCATTCCAGTGATGAGCTTTTTTTTTTTTCTAATAGAAAGAGTATTATTATTCATGCAATAGCCCTTTCATGAGAAATTGAATGAGATTACGCATGTGTACTGACTCAGTCATGTCCAACTCTTTGTGATCCCATGGACTGCAGCTCGCTAGGCTCCTTTGTCCAGGAGATTTTCCTGGCAAGAATTCTGGAATGGGTTACCATTTCCTTCTCCAGAGGATCTTCCCAACCCAGGGACTGAACCCAGGTCTTCCAAATTGCAGGCAGATTCTTTACCATCTGAGCCACCAGGGAAGCCCAAATAAGATAATATGTTAAATTAAATCAGAGCAATGTTTAGCTTCTAAAAAGCAAACGATGAATGCCACCTCTTAATAACTTTACTAAGACCTTTTCAAATGTTCTTTCACTCCACTTTTCTTACTGCTTTCTCTTTCTTTTCCCAGCTAAGTAGCTGACTCAGCCTTCAGGTTTTAGTTTAAATACATTTATTTTGGAAGGGTTTCCTGACACCACCCACCACTGTCCCTAGATTAAGCCTTCTTGTTACATCGAGCCACAGTTCATTAGACTTTCCTTTCATAGCACTTGTTATAATGCCAAGTAAAAACCATTTATATGATTTATGATTAGTTGTGTAAGGTCTGCCTCTTTTACTAAAATCACAAGGTTCATGAGGGCAAAGACCGTATCTGCCTTATTGATTATTGTTTCTCTAATTCAAGTATAAGGTTTGACACATGAGACCTGTTCAAAACTATTTGTAAATGGTTAAAAAAAAAAATCTATATATATAGAAATGATTATAGGAAAAGCATTCATTGAGAAAGAAAGTATCAAAACAATGGCCCTTACATTTTCTTGCTATAACCGTTAAGATAAATAAAAAATGAAGAGGGTCAGTGAATTAAATGGAAACATATGTATTTAAATTAGGTGAAATTAATTGTGTCAAAGGTATTTAATTTTTCAAAAGATCACGTTACAGAAGAATTCAAAGAGTCACTCTAGCTGCAACTATATTCATTATTTCAGGTTTGGCTGGAAAAAAGACAGAGATGGTAGTTTATTTCTCCATCCCTCATGTGTTACAGGGCTAAATTCAGCTATTGTAATAAACAGACTCCCAAATTTCATAGGTCCAATGAATGTTTACTTTGAGTTGTGACAACCTAATGTGGGTGTTTTAGTTAAGTGGCTTTTTTGTAGGCAGAGATTCCGGAATTCCAGTCTCTTCTCATCTTATGACTCTGCCATCCTACCCCAGGAGAGGAAAGAACAAGGGGGACTGTGGGTAAGAGGTCTTTATGGACCATACTGGAAATGCAGCGCCTCACTCCTACTGCTGTTCTGTGAGGAGCATCTTCGACCCTGGTACACCTCAGCAGAAAGTATGCTGGAAATACTGTCTAGCTGTATCTGCAGAAAGAAGAGGAAGTTGATGTGGGTGCGAGTTTAGCCAGTCTCTGCCATGACATGCCAAAAATTAAATGTGTACTCTATCCTCATACCACTCCAAAGTTGAGTAGGTTTATACAACAGTGAACGGATATTTATTTTAATATACCCAAAACAAGTCTGTAATTTTCCAAAATGTTTTTAAAAAGATATAGACATTATGTTATGTCAAAATGACCCCAAATGTCATGAATTTAGCATGATAACAGCAACCTTGATTAAGTCAAGTATCAAACTTTCTAGTACATAAAAACATTAATAAATTAGGCTTTTCCCCTCTCTATTTTTAACAGAATATTTGGGAATTAGATTATTACAGCCCAGTTATTTCTAAAGATGAGTAACACTTCCACAGGGCACTGCTAAAATGCACTGAGGCATTTTAATTGCCTATGAATATTCAAAACCTCATTATTGTTGCAGTTTATAATTCTCAAATTCCCTTGACAAAAATGTGTAGCATACAGTAAAAAAAAGGCAATCCATTTAAAAGCATTGACATCTATGTTCAACCATTTCACATTTGTTCTTAGCTTCTGAGTTTATACATCACAGTTCATTTTGTGGAGGTACTAAGATTGTGTGCATTCTTCACCCTTCAAAGTACAACCTGTTGATTGTGTACATTTCCTGCTCAGAGCATATGATATTTTATATAAGACATTACATGTATAGAACTGACATAAAATTAAGACTGAAATTTGGATGAAGATAAAGATTTGTATGCAATAGAAAGCAAAATCAGAAGTTAAGAAAATCTTCTCTGGTTTTGGTAGGATCATGATGGTAAAGTGGCAATGGAAAAAAATTTGTAAGTCTAAGCACTAGAATACCAAGATGAATTTCACTGAAAAAAAAAACAAACACAATTCTGCAAACAAGGAGACAGACATCTTTATTAGATCATCAAAACAGACTTGGAAGAAAGTCAAGGAAGCTATACAAGCCTTCCCCCACTATGAGACAGGTTTTACTTAGATGTCTGTAGACTAGTTTTTTCTTTCTATAAATATTTATGGAATTCCTGCATGTGCCAGGAACTTTGTCAGTAGGAGGAGACATATTGACGCATAAAATAAGAGTAGTATCCTCAAGTAGCTCAGAAAACATCTGTCTCCATTTCCATGTCCACTCTCTATTAGTCATTACCAATCTCTATTTTCTTTCCTTTTCTTTCTTCACCATATTAATTCTCTTTAAAAAAAAATATAGTCCTTCAGCAAACACTGACTGCATATTCACTCAATGTAAGAGAATATATTAGATGATAGTATCTAGTTGCTCACGATACATTCAGAGTGAGTGAAGTGAAGTCGCTCAGTCGTGTCCAAGTCTTTGTGACCCTATGGACTGTAGCCTACCAGGATCCTCAGTCCATGAGATTTTCCAGGCAAGAATACTGGAGTGGGTTGCCATTTCCTTCTCCAGGGGATCTTCCCAACCCAGGGGTCGAACCCCAGTCTCTTGCATTGCAGGCAGATGCTTTACCATCTGAGCTACACAGACACATAAACCTACAATGACAGAACAATGTGGAAGCAGAAAAAAGAAAATAAAGGGTGTTTTAGTTTATGATCCTATCCAGCCTAGAGCATTAGGAAAACCTTCTCTGAGAAGTTGACAACTGATTTAAATAATAAAAGATCAATTTAAGTCAGTCAGCTAAGCAATAGTAGAACTGGGAGAGCTGGTTCAAAATTCTAGGTAAAGGTAAAAGCAAGAAAAAAGGCAAAGTGAAGAGAAAGAGCAGGAATTGTGTATGGAAAAAAAGTTTGGGTTTCTGGCTGCAATCCAAAGGCTGGCAATAGAGCCCTATCCAGACCACTTGTGGTCTGAAGTGAGAGTTAGACCTTTTGAGGGAGACTGAGGGGGGATATTTGGAAGGCCGGTAGTCCATGTCAACATCAGCAATGACTGTGCAGTCTTAAGCTCAGCACTCTTGACAGATCAAACATATTTTAAAACATTTTTTAGAGGTAAATTCACCACATCTGTATACATACGCTATGGGAAGTAGCCTTGAATATGCAGACTTTCTCACTGACTTCTGCTGAGTAACAGCATTGATCCCCTCCTTATATTTTTCAAAATAATTTTATTTATCCATTTGCTTTATGTTTGGCTGCTCTGGGTCTTCGTTCCTGTGCAGGCTTTAGTCTAGATGCGGTGAGGGGTGGCTCCTCTCCACTTGTGGTGTGAGGGCTTCTCACTGCAATGGCTCCTCTTGTTATGGAGCATGGGCTCTAGGGTGCCTAGACTCATAGTTGTGGCCCCCAGGCTCTAGAGCACAGGCTCAATAGTAGTGGTGCAAGGGCTTAGTTGCTCTTTGGCATGTGGTATGCTCCCAGCCCAGGGATCAAACCCAGGTCTCCTGTGTTGGTAGGTAGATTCTTTACCACCGAGCTACCAGGGAAGCCCCCTCCCTATAGTCTTCCAAAGTTGAAATATCCTAATATTTAAGAGGAAACTTAACAAAAGTAGAACTTGAGGGAATCATTTTAAAACATGACATAAAATAATTACATTTCATACGTGTTTGTGCTTAGTCACTCACTAATGTCTAACTCTTTACAAGCCCATGGACTATATCCTGCCAGGCACCTCTGTCCATGGGGACTCTCCAGGCTAGAATATTAAAATGGGTTGCCATGCCCTCCTTTAAGAGATCTTCCCAACCCAGGGATCAAACAAATGTCACCCTCTTTGCAGGCAGATTCTTTACAGTCTGAGCCACTATATTAGTGGATAGAAGAGAGGGAACACTGTAACAGAAAAGGGGCATGTGAATTTAACAGGTAGTTTAAGAAACAATAGATATATGTAGCTAGTAAGAATATTAAAAATCTGAAGTTTATTAACAAACACAAAGGATGAAAACTATAACTAGATGCCATTTTTTTCAATATGAATCTATGCTAATATTTATTAAATAATGTAATCTATAAGAGTGTGCTACATATATTAAGACAATTAATAAAACCATCTTATTTGGGTGGGTACTATTATTATAATAATTTTTATAAATGATAAAATTGAGACAAACAAAGGCTATGCATTTGTCCCTGACAGTAAATTCTGAATCAAACTGACAAATATCTAATACACAGCAGAACACAGTGCTGGAAATGCTATAGCAGAATGGCATGCTCGCAGATACCACAAGGTTAACTTGGTACAAATTTCCTAGAGAGCAACTTCTCAGCAAAAATGAAAAGCTTTAAAATCCATTAAATCTTTAAAATGTTCCACCTCTACAAATTTTTACTGAAGGAAAAAAGTCAGAGATCAGTGATGTTCAAGGAAGTTCACAGGAATGTTACAAAGAGAGCACAATTTTATAAAAGGTGTTTGGTTACAAACAATATGGTACAGCCAGAAAGTGAAATGCTATTTTAAATCCTAATTTAAAATAACTATCATAAGGATATAATAAGTGGGGAAATGGCCATGATATAATGATATAAAAACAGTATTCCAGGGAGGTGGTTCAAAATGGTCACACTGGGAGATTCTGAACTCATATCCTCTCACTGACACTACAAATCTACAGTTATATATGGAACAATTCCCTCTGGGAAGGACCTGAAAACTGGTTGAACATCGCCTCCACAACGAAGAATAAAGGGACCACATCAATATGCATAGGAGAGGCAGAGACATGGTCTTGCCAAAAATTCCATCCCTGGAGAGGCCCCCACACTGAGAGGGATTTAAAGGATATGAAGCTTCTTCAGGAGGAGGGGGGTTTTACTCCATATTAGGCACTCCAACTCTTGATGAGCCCCTGCAATGTCTGGGTTTGAAAATCAAAGGGGCTTGTGTCCAGGAGAACCAGGGAGCTCTAGCGTATGGAGAGTCTGCTCTTAAAGAGCTCAGACAGACTCACCTGCCCCAGGAACCACTGCAAAAGCAGCAGTCTGAATAGCACCTAGAACATGTGTGAAAGAGGTTCATTCATTCGTCACAGAGCAACTGTTGGAGGAGCATGAATTTGTTGGGATCCTTTCCATAGACAGAAGCACTGGCAGGTACCATTTGTGCATTCTCCACCTACCTTGCTAGTATTGCACTAGTGAGTACCATTTTTGCAATTTCTATTGCTAGTGGACACATCCATCCCCTATTTCGCTCCTGCTGTCCCACCAAAGTCAGCTGGGCATGCACAGCTCACACAGCAGACACCACTAGGGCACCTGGCTCTATGGGTCTGAAACTTTTTAAGAAACAATGTTATTTATATAACATTATATACATATATATTTATTTAACATCTTATATATAGTGTTATATAAATACAACATTGCCCCATATATATATATGGCTTCCCTGGTGGCTCAGTGGTAAAGAATCTGCCTGTAATGTATAAGGCCCAGGTTTGATTCCTGGATCGGGAAGATGCCCTTGGGAAGGGAAAGGTTACCCACTCCAGTATTCTTCTCTGGAAAATTCCATAGACAGTGGAGCCTGGCAGGCTACAATCCATGGGGTCGCAAAGAGTTGGATATAACTGAGTGACTAACACTTTCACTTTCACTTTTCCTATAGATAGATAAATAGAAGGAAATGTTTACAAACTCAGTTTATGAAGTCAGTATAACTCTCATATGTAAACTATACAAGGACAACACAAAAAAGAAAATTAAAGGTCAATATTTCTGATGAACATAGATGCAAAAATCTCTCAGCAAAATATTAGCAAATCAAGTGCAACAGTGTATTAAAGGAATCATATACCTTGATCAAGTGTGATACACTATAGGAGATCAAGAATGGTTTGGCGAATTAGAATCAATGTGATGCACCAGATTAACAAAATAAAACCTAGAAATCATATGATCATCTCAATAGACACATGAAAAAGCATTTGGAGGAGTTTAGGAAAAAATTTCCATTTACAACAGCACCAAAAATAATTAAATATTTAGGAATAAATTTAGGCAAGGGGGTGAATGGATTGTACACTGAAAACTATAAAAGTTTGGTACAACAAATTGAGGAGGACAGTAATAAATGGGAGGATTTTTTGTGTTCATGGATAGAAAAATTAATATTATTAAAATTCCCTACTCCAAAGCATTCCATAAATTCAATGCAGTCCCCATCAAAAATTTAATAGTGTTTTTCACAAAAATAGAAAAAAAACCAATTCTGAAATTTGTGTGGAATCACAAAATAACACAGTCAAAAAAAATACTAAAAAAGGAAAACAAAGCTGGAGATATCGTGCTTCTTGATCTCAAATTATATTACAAACTATCATGACACTATCATAAAAGTAGATACAGAAATCAGCGGAACAGAATAGAGATCCCAGAAATAAACCCATGCATATACAGTCAATTAATTTACAACAAAGGAGGCAAAAATAAAGAAAAGAGAAAGGACAGTCTCTTCAATAAATGATGTTGGGAAAACTGGACAGAGTATGTGGAAGACTGATTCTGGGTCACTATCTTACACCAAACAAAAAATTAACTCAAAATGGATTAAAGACTTGAATGTAAGACCAGAAACATAAAACTTCTAGAAGAAACCATAGGTGGTAAGCTCCTTAACATCATTCTAAGTGATTTTATTTTTTTCCTCCAAAGGCAATAGAGCTTCCCTGATGGCTTAGATAGTAAAGAATCTGCCTGCAATGAAGGAGACCAGGGTTCAATCCCTGGGTCGCGAAGATCCCCTGGAGTAGGAAATGGCAACCCACTCCAGTATGCTTGCCTGGAGAATTCTGTGAACAGAGGAGCCTGGTGGGCTACAGTCCATGGGATCACGAAGAGTCGGACATGACTGAGTGACTAACACACAACCAAAGGCAATAGCAATAAAAACAAAAATAAACCAATGGGACTATACACTAGAAACAAACAAACAAACAAAAAAACCCTCTGCACAGCAAAGAAAAGTATAGAAAGAAAGTGTTTGTTGGTTAGTCATGTCCGACTCTTTGCAACTCCATGGATAGTAGCCCACCAGGCTCCTCTGCCCATGGGATTTTCCAGCCAAGGATACTGGAGTGGGTTGCCATTTCCTTCTCCAGGGTATCTTCCTGGCTCGGATTGAACCTAGGTCTCCCACATTGCAGGCAGATTCTTTACCATCTGAGCCACCAGGGAAGGAAAGGAAACCATCAACAAAATCAAAAGGCAGCTAGGGAATAGAAGATATTTGAAAATTATATATTTGATAAGGGATTAATATCTAAAATATATAAAGAACTCACACAACTTAATGGCAAGATAGTCCGATTAAAAAATGGGCTGTGTATCTGAATAGACATTTTTCCAAAATATAAAGATGTCCAACAGGCACATGGAAAGATGCTCAACATCACTACTCATCAGGGAAAAGCATGATAAGGACATATTATCTCATCACACTTGTCAGAAAGGACACTATCAAAAGAACAAGAAATAATGTGTTGGTGAGGATGTAGTAAAAAGGAAATGTTCACACAATGTTGGTGAGAATTGAGAACAGTACAGAGCTTCTTCCAAAAATTAAAAGTAGCACTACCATATGATCCAGCAATTCTACTTCTCGTTATTCACCCAAAGAAAATGAAAACTGAAAAAATAAATGCATTCATATGTTCACTGAAGCATTATTTACGACAGCCAAGAAATGCAAAAAATCTAATTGTCCAGAGACAGATGAATGGATAAAGAAGACGTGGTATACACATATACAGTGTAATCATATTCAGTCATAAAACAAAATGAAACTTTGTCATTTGCAACAACATGGATGGACCTTGAGTGGATTATGCTAAGCAAAATAATTCAGAGAAAGACTAATACCAGATGATCTCACTTATTTGTGGAATATGAAAACACAACAAAAAAAAACAAAACAAAACAGATTTACAGATACAGAGAACAAATGGTTGGTTGCCAGAGGAGAAGGGGTATGGGGGTAGGTGAAATGTGGCAAAGGGATCATGTGGTACAAACTTCCAGGTATAAATAGCCATGGGGATGTATTATACAGCATGGGGATTATAGTAAATAATATTAGGCCAATTTTAAAGTTGCAAAGAAAGAAAATGTTGAAAATTCTTGTAAGTAAAAAATTGTAACTCTGGTGACACATGATAAATAGATTAATTATGGTGATCATTTCAGAATACAGGCAAATGTCAAGTCATCATGATGTACACCTGAAACTGATACAATGCTCTATGTCAATCATACCAACAAAGAAAAAAAAGTAAATACTAGAAAGTAAAATACGTTTAACCATGCTGAATCATTTTATACACTAAAAAGAATTTTAAAAATAAATTGTTGTTTTGTAGTTGCTCACTTAAAAATAGTATTTTAAAACCTTTAAAAACTATGAATATGAATTCTGATTTTACAAACTGTGTAATTATACACATACGTTAACACACACATGGACAAATATGGTAAAATATAAGGGGAAATAAACCAAAAATAATTAACAGAGATGATCATTTAGTTGTTAGAAGGTATATTTTAGTTTTCTCCTTTACTGCATAACTTTTGCAATTAGAATATTAATTTTGTTACAAAAAAGGAGACTAATTTTTAATGTGTACATTTCATGTGTCTCAGATTTTGAGGCGTGTAGAATCAGGTTGAGTCAACATTGTCACAAAATGACAGCTGTTACCTGACATAGGGTCTCACTTAAATTAATGAGTAAATATCCTTCAGAGCAGATATGTAAAGAGGACCTTGATTAATGAATATGCTAACTGTTCTTCTCTACTACACACATTAACCTCTGTTTGGTTTTTAATTGGCACACATCCTTATGAGAAAATTTATCATTTCCAGTCAAATCCTAAAGTTATAATTTCAGAACTTTTCTAACAATATTCTCCTGCCATCAAGAACTGTCTGAGATAAAGTTGACATCTAGTCTCTTGTTACCACCTGCATCTTCCATTGTTTGCCATCAGGTTTCCTGGAAAGACCTCAGGCAGATCCTGTTTAGGGAATGGTTCTTTGTTTAAGATGAGAATAAAGACAACCAGCCAGCAGATCTTTTTTTTTTTTTTTTTTAAGCATTTTAATTTAGTTATTTTTAATTGGAGGATAATTGCTTTACAATATTGTGTTGGTTTCTGCCATACATCAACATGAATCAACCATACCTATTCCCCAAAGTCCTTTAATTCTAACTGAACACCAGCAGTATTTTTAGTAATTCTTTCTTTAGCATACTTGGAAGATGATTTATTAAGCTGAACTGTCTTTAGACGTAATTATTGTGAATGTCTGTTTTATTTTATCATGGTGGTTCACATGGCTCTGATGTTCAGTTTGTATTTTTGGAATTGCTTTACTTAGAATTAAAATAGACGAACATTAAATGTGTGTAATTTTTAAAGAGAAAAAAAAAAAGGTATAGGTATACAAAATGGTATTTTATAAAGCCCATTCCCTCCTCCCCACCCTGGTGATTCCAGTGTGAAGCTAAGGCCGCGAGCTTCAAGTTTTGATCTTCTTAAAGTAAAGACTTTACTTTCTTGGGCTCCAAAAATCACTGTGGATGGTGACTGCAGCCATGAAATTAAAAGATGCTTGCTGCTTGGAAGAAAAGCTATGCCCATACTAGACAGCATATTAAAAAGCAGAGATATTACTTTTCTGACAAAGGTCCATCTAGTCAAAGCTATGGTTTTTCCAGTAGTCAGGTATGGATGTGAGAGTTGGACTATAAAGAAAGTTGAGCCCTGAAGAATTGATGCTTTTGAACTGTGGTGTTGGAGAAGACTCTTGAGAGTCCCTTGGACTGCAAGGAGACCAAATCAGTCAGTCCTAAAGCAAATCAGTCCTGAATATTCATTGGAAGGAATGATGCTAAAGCTGAAGCTCCAATGCTTTGGCCACCTGATACAAAGAACTGACTCCTTTGAAAAGACCCTGATGCTGGGAAAGATTGAAGGCAGGAGGAGACGGTGACGACAGAAGACGATGTGGTTGGATGGCACCACCGACTTGATAAACATGAGTTTGAGCAAGCTCTGGGAGTTGGTGATGGACAGGGAAGCCTGGCATGCTGCAGTCCACGGGGTTGCAAAGAGTCGGACACAACTGAGCAACTGAACTGAACTGAAAAGTAAGGACAATCTCAATATAGTCAGTCCTCCATTTTCTTGGGTTCTACATTGCTTGATTTGACTAAGGTGGGATTAAAAATATTCGAAAAAAATCTCAGAAAGTTTCAAAAAAAAATTCAACACTTCAATTTGACACATGCTGGCAACTAGTTACATAGCATTTACATTGCATTTACAAGTATTTACATAGCATTTACATTGTATTAGGTATTATAAGTAATCTAGAGATTATTTAAAGCACATGGGACAATGTACTTAGGCTATATGCAAATACTACACCATTTTATATAGGGGCCTTGATGTACAGATTTTGGTGTTCACCAGGGTCTGTAACCAACTCCCTGCAAATACCAGAGACTGCTGCATTTTCTTCTGAGAACTCTTTTCCATTCTATTCCATTAGGGTAAATCTGAGCCTCCTTAGCAGTATCAGGGACACCTATCAATGAAGTTAAA
Organism: Cervus canadensis; assembly: GCF_019320065.1. Lineage (NCBI taxonomy): Eukaryota > Metazoa > Chordata > Mammalia > Artiodactyla > Cervidae > Cervus > Cervus canadensis. The sequence goes on along the minus strand of NC_057407.1, from coordinate 33,153,109 downwards.
AGATGCCATTGCCATCAATCCAAATAAATTCATAAAAGTTAGCAAGAAAATGAACCATTTCCCACTCTAGGCTTTTCCTGCCACAGATATGGTAACATGCAGGAGATGTAAGGCAAAGAGCAACCATGAACTACTGATATTTCATTGTTTACCACAGTAGTATTAGGAGAGAGGACGGGCAAATACTATGCACAACACCTCCCTAAGCACACAGTTTTATTAAAGCTGTGCTATTCCCCTCCCCTCTCCCAAACCCTTACCCATCAGATCTCACTCATGTCATCTACTCTCGGTCATCTAATTTTTTATATTATTTGTGCTTTTGTGTCCGACTCTTGGTGACCCTGTGGGCTATAGCCCACCAGGCTCCTCTGTCCATGGGGTTCTCCAGGCAAGAATACTGGAACGGGTTGCCACTTCCTCCTCCAGATCTAATCCCTAAAGCATTTAAATTGCTCCAAGTGAAGTTCATAGGAATGTTGCTTCATACTTTCAGTTCAGTGCAGTTCAGTACAGTCACTCAGTCGTGTCCGACTCTTTGTGACCCCATGAATCGCAGCATGCCAGGCCTTCCTGTCCATCAAAAACTCCCAGAGTTTACTCAAACTCATGTCCATCGAGTCAGTGAGGCCATCCAGCCATCTCATCCTCTGTCATCCCCTTCTCCTCCTGCCCCCAATCCCTCCCAGCATCAGGGTCTTTTCCAATGAGTCAACTCTTCGCATGAGGTGGCCAAAGTGTTGGAGTTTCAGCTTTAGCATCAGTCCTTCCAATGAACACCCAGGACTAATCTCCTTGAGGATAAATTGGTTGGATCTCCTTGCAGTCCAAGGGACTCTCAAGAGTCTTCTTCAACACCACAGGTCAAAAGCATCCATTCTTCAGTGCTCAGTCTTCTTTATGGTCCAAATCTCACATCCATACATGACTACTGGAAAGACCACAACTTTGACTAGATGGAACTTTGTCAGAAAAGTGAAGTCTCTGCTTTTTAATACACTGTCTAGGTTGGTCATACCTTTTCTTCCAAAGAGCAAGTGTCCTTTAATTTCACGGCTGCAGTCACCATCTACAGTGATTTTGGACCCCAAGAAAATAAAATTTTCACTGTTTGCATGGTTTTCCCATCTATTTGCCACGAAGTGATGGGACTGGATGCAATGATCTTCGTTTGTTGAATGTTGAGTTTTAAGCCAGCTTTTTCACTCTCCTCTTTCACTTTCATCAAGAGACTCTTTAGTTCTTCTTCACTTTCTGCCGTAAGAGTGGTGTCATCTGCATATCTGAGGTTATTGATATTTCTCCTGGCAATCTTGATTTCAGTTTGTGTTTCATCCAGCCTGACATTTCACATGATGTATTCTGCATATAAGTTAAATAAGTAGGGTGACAGTATACAGTCTTGATATACTCCTTTCCCAATCTGGAACCAGTCCATTGCTCCATGTCTGGTTCTAACTGTTGCTTGTTGACTTGCATACAGATTTCTCAGGAGGCAGGTGAGGTGATCTGGTATTTTCATCTATTTAAGAATTTTCCACTCTTTGTTGTGATTCACATAGTCAAAGGCTTTAGTATAGTCATAGAAGCAGAAGTAGATGTTTTTATGGAATTCTCTTGCTTTTTCTATGATCCAATGGTTGTTGTCAATTTGATCTCTTGTTCCTTTAAAAGGCAATTTGAGAGGAACCAGTGATCAAATTAAGGACATGGAAACTCAGAATGTCTTCATATATATGTGTGTCCATGTAAGTATACCTTTGTTTGACTGGGAAAAAAAAAAAGCCTTTTTGTTTATACATTTTTGGAGTTAATTCTTAACTTAGAAATCCTTTTCTTTTTCCTCCTAATAAGACCAACTGCCTGCCTAAGCAATATTGTCTCTTGTCTACTTCAGTTGGTCATTAGACTGAAAGAGGGCCTGAATATCTTGTGCGTGTGTGCTAAGTCACTTTAGTGGTATCCAGCTCTTTGCAACCCTATGGGCTGTAGCCCGCCAGACTCCTCTCTACAGGGATTCACCAGGCAAGAATACTGGAGTGGATTGTCATGCCCTCCTCCAAGGAATCTTCCCGACCCAGGGATCAAACCTGTGTCTCCTGGGGCTCCTGTATCACAGGCAGATACGTTACTGCTGAGCGTTGGAGAAGCCCTGAATAGCTTGTAGACATTGGTAAATGTTGGCAATGGCTAGGGCTCTAAAATGTGTGAGTGATTGCTTCTGTAGGAACCCAGACCAGGTGTTGACGCTCAGCTAAATCTTCCCGTTTTAAAAAAAGTATGATTTTCTAAACTCAGCAAATGTGTATCTGCTTAATATAGCAATTCTCAGGCATTTAAATGCTATGCAATTTCTCAAAAATGAAATGTCTTTGAACTGGAATAATATCCCTCCCATAATCTGAACTCATTCATTAGTTATTTCTCAACAATACTCTTAATTTTTTTCCTTCAAATTAAGCAAAGTTATTTTGAGAATCAAATGAAAGAAAAGTAATTATGACTATGCTTCTGTTTGTATTATTTGTGGAAAAGGATGTATTTTGAAATTAACCATTGGCAAATGTATCTGAAGCTTAAATTAACTTAAGGAAAGCCTAGTAAAATAAATTAGGCAAGCTCAAAAGAAATTATTGTATTATGTCGTTTCTACCACACTCCTCATTTTTTTGTTTTCATGGGGATCTAAGGCTAGGGGAGAATTCAGAATACATTAGCTGGAGCAGAAAGAAGAACAAAAGTGAGGCAACATGGAATTTTGAAAAAACAAAAGGAAGATGTGCTTCGGAAGGAATGGAAAGGAGGGGAAATACTGACTGTCACAATTTTCAGGATCTCACTTCTTGGTTATGCCCACTGGAATTCTGGGTGTTGCAAATTTAAACACACTATTAGGATGACATGAGGTTTTGTGACTGTGGAATAATCACACCATGAGAATCAGGTAAAGCTCAGTCCCATCCTAATTCAGAGAAAAGCTTTTATCCAGGTTGTATAAGTTCTAATAGCATAGTAATTCCCAAGTCCCTGCCAAGAAATCCAACACCTTCAAACTTCAGTCACCGGCCTCCTCCCTGGGGGTAATAAAGAAGGTGAAATGCCCCTTTTAGGAGAGGCAACTTGAGTCTTCCATCTTAATCTTCTTTCCTGGACAATCTTGTTGTGTACTTTGATATACAAAAGGGTTCATTATAAGAAGCCTCGACAAATTCCCAAATCTCTAAAATTTAAGCTTTATATGCCAGAAAGTGAAGCATAAATTATACTTTCTTTTTGGCACTAAGAGAGTTGTTTAAAGTGAGATATAATTGAGGCCAATATCTGCAGGAATGTTTATTTTAAAGATATTTTCATTATGATTGATTAACAGATACTAATATAGCACATAAGGCTTCCCAGGTGGAGCTGTGGTAAAGAATCTTCTTGCCAATGCAGGAGATGTAAGAGATATGGGTTCAATCCCTGTATCAGGAAGATTCCCTGGAGGAGGCCATGGCAACTCACTTCGGTATTCTTGCCTGGGAAATCCCAGGGACAGAGAAGCCCGGTGGCTACAGTCCATGGGGTCACAAAGGACACGACTGAGCATCTGAGAACACACATTCATATACCATTTAAGTACCAAGTACTAGTCTAACTTTTACAAATACCCCAAAAAAACCTTGTATTAATTCTACCTGATAGACAATATCATTACCAAACCAACTTTTTCAATGGAGAAATCTGAAGCAGAGATAGTCTTAAGTGACTTGTCCAGGGGTACACAGTTATTAGAGATGGAGTCAAGGTAAAATGGAAGGGCCCTAGGGACAGGGACTGGGCACTCTGCTATGTAACCTTTAACTTACAGATGAAAGGAAGGTTTTATGACCAATGCATGGGCATGAGAAGCCCTCCTGCCCCAGAGAGGTCTGGATTAGGCTGAGAGGAGGTCACAAATTTAACGTTTTCTGTTTAGTTTACAATTTAACATTCATAGTAGATGAAAATCAGATACAAATCAGAAGATTAAGTGAAATAACTGAAAATGAAATTTTGGAAAAGAAATGAAAGTATTCACAACTATTCTTTGAATACATGTTCTTGGATCCTGAATTGTAGGCTTAGCTTTTAAAATCCCCATTTTATGCTAAGATTAAATAAGGACTTACTATATGCTAGTTCAGTTCAGTCACTCAGGCATGTCCGACTCTTTGTGACCCCATGGACTGCAGCACGCCAGGCTTTCCCATCCATCACCAACTCCCAGAGCTTGCTCAAACTCATGTCCATTGAGTCGGTAATCCCATCCGACCATCTCATCCTCTGCCATCCCCTTCTCCTCCTGCTTCCAATCTTTCCCAGCATCAGGGTCTTTTCCAATGAGTCAGTTCTTCGCATCAGGTGGCCTAAGTATGGAGTTTCAGCTTCAGCATCATTCCTTCCAATGAATATTAGGGACTGATTTCCTTTAGAACTGACTAGTTGAATCTCCTTGCAGTCCATGGGACTCTCAAGAGTCTTCTCCAACACCACAGTTCGAAAGCATCAATTCTTTGGTGCTCAGCTTTTGTTATAGTCCAACTGACATATCAACACATGACTACTGGAAATGCCATAGCTTTGATTAGACAGAACTTTGACGGCAAAGTAATGTCTCTGCTTTTTACTATGCTGTCTAGGATGGTCATAGCTTTTCTTCCAAGGAGTGAGAATCTTTTAACTTCATGGCTGCAGTCACCATCATCAGTGATTTTGGAACCCAAGAAAATAAGATCTGTCACTGTTTTCATTGTTTTCCCATCTACTTGCCATGAAATGATGGGACTGGATGCCATGATCTTCGTTTTTTGAGTGTTGAGTTTTAAGCCAGCTTTTTCACTCTCCCCTGTCACTTTCATCAAGAGGCTCTTCAGTTTCTCTTTGCTTTCGCCATAAGGGTGGTGTCATCTGCATAACTGAGGTTATTAATATTTCTCCTGACAATCTTGATTCCAGCTTGTGCTTTATCCAGCCCGGCATTTCGCATGATGTGCTAGGTACTTGTCAGAATTACTTAACTGCTATCTTATAAACTGCTCATAACAAATCTTACAAGGTAGGTGCTATTACTATTCCCATGAGGAAAGTAAAGAAGAGAAATGTTAATTAACTCTTAGCAAGTGCCTTAGAGATGCTTGTTTTAAGTGGGTGACTTGGACTAGAGGTACTGGTCATGTAGACAGAGGATGTGAGTGAATTTGAAATACACACTTTGGAGCTTGAACCCACTTAGTGCTTTTACCACTTTAAGGTGAGCATGTTAATGTAAAACAAGCCTAATTGGTTGCTATTTCTTGTAACAGGCTTTTCCTTTACTATTTAGAAATATGTTCTAACATCTGTAAAAGGGCTTTCAATTTACAAAGCACATTCTTCTCAACCACGATTATAAGCAATTACAACCCTTGTATTGAGTACTCACCATGTATTAGAGGTGGAGATTCTCTGGCTTGAAGATGTTAGGTCCTAAGAACTTCAGGGATGTGTATGTTCTGACTTACTCTCCCAAATGCCTTCTTAAGAAAATAATGCTATTTTGTCTCCTATTTTACAGATGGGGACTCTCAGGCTTAAGAAGCCTGGTGGTTAATAGTAGCTTCTAGGCCTGGGTTTCGGAGAAGGCAATGGCTCCCCACTCCAGTACTCTTGCCTGGAAAATCCCATGGACGGAGGAGCCTGATAGGCTGCAGTCCATGGGGTTGCTAAGCGTTGGACATGACTGAGCGACTTCACTTTCACTTTCTACTTTCCTGCATTGGAGAAGGAAATGGCAACCCACTCCAGTGTTCTTGCCTGGAGAATCCCAGGGACGAGGAAGCCTGGTGGGCTACCGTCTATGGGATCGCACAGAATCAGACATGACTGAAGTGATTTAGCAGCAGCAGCAGGCCTGGGTTTGTTTCTAACACTACAATTGCCCCAGCCAAGGGTGGAATCTGGTCTGAAAAAGTTGAGAAAGTTCTTTAAAGACACAAGAACTCTTCCTTCAGTGCCCTTGAATTACCCAGATTGTCTGCATTTATAGTCACAGCCTCACTCCTAAAGGGACTCACACTTTACTAAGTTGTATAAAATGCATTCACATACACTTTCACACTCATACATACATGTGTATTATCTCTATGGGAATATATAAGAATATGAAATGTTCTCATGTTAAACATATAAGCTAAAAATGAATATGAAATATATATTTGAATATGTACATATAAATGTATACATAGGGTCCCTAAGCATCTCTCAACAAAAGAATACTGTCTCCTAATGTGACCAGTGTCCCTAACTATTATTCTATAACCAAATCTGCAATTCACAGCACTATGCAAAACCCAAAGGAAACCTTAGGACTGTCTCCTTTTACAATTTATAAAAGTGGAAACCTATTCCCACATGCTGAGCCATAAGCCACAATAAAAAAGGAGGCACTAGTGAATATTAGGCTTCCCAGGAGTCACACTGGTAAAGAATCCACCTGCCAATGCAGGAGATGCAAGAGACACTGATTCAATCCCTGGGTTGGGAAGATTCCCTGGAGAAGGGAATGGCTACCCATTCCAGTATTCTTGCCTGGAAAACTGCATGGACAGAGGAGACTGGCGGGCTACAATCCACAGGGTCACGGAGAGTCTGATGTCAGACTGAGCGACTGAAAATAGCACACTGCAAGTTATCCTTCAAAAACATGGCAGATCTGTCAGCTACGAGCAAGCAAACATGTAAAAACTAGAGAAATAAACATATAGCCAAGCCACTCATATTTCTCTAGTGATTGAACAGAGAAATCTGTGCATGGAGATGGGCACTGATTTTCAACAATGAAAAGCAACCATGAGCTCTCTCCCCTTAACAGAATAAATTTTAAAAATCTATCACTAATCAGTCCAGACATTGCCTAGCTTGAAATGTTCTGCATAGAGTGGCAAATATTTATATAAGCCATCATTGAAAAATCTGGGAGACTTGTCAGTCTAAATGGAGTGATTCATCTGTAAGATAAATAATCAATAATAAGGAACTTGAAATTCTATCCCTTATAATAATTCAAAAAATGAGAAAAGTAATTAATTCAGCTTTTAGTAAATGTTTATGGTTTGCATATAAAGTGTCAGGTTCAGTTCTAAGAATTAGGGAAAGATGAACCAGGCAGGTATTGATCTTGTGGTAGGGAGAATTTTAAGATGACCCCTAGTCCCTGACGACTCATGCACTTGTATAAATGTCCTCCTAACAGTAGGTGAGACCTGGAAATATGTGAAAATATCATTCCTGTCATTAGACTAATAATCAGTTGACTTTTGAGTTAATCAAAAGGGAGATAATACTGGCTGGTCTGACCTAATTTTGTGAGTCCTTAAAAGAAGGCAAAGCTGTAGAGAGACTTTCTGCTAGCCAGAAGGAAGAAAGCAAATAGCTCCCATGTACCCAGGGAGAGGGTAGCCTCTGAGAGCTGAGGACCTCAGGACAATAGCAACAAGGAACTGATGTTCGTCAATATCTTCAACAAGTATGGAAGACAACCCTGAGCCTCAGCTTAGAGTGACCTACCCCCTGCCACCAGCACCTTGACTTGTAGGCTTCGGAGACTATGAAGAGAATATCCACCTAAGCCATGTCTGGACCCCTCACCCATGGGAACATCACAATAATAAATGTATGTTGGTTTAAACCACTAAGTTTAGAGCTATTTGTTACACAGCAATAGAAAACTAATACAGGTTTTTTGTAGGACAAATGATGAAATTCTTTAGCCTAGAAATATTTTCTCTTTCTTTTGTAATTCCCTAACCTTTCATGCCTGAGATTGTATTTCTCTGCCTCTATAAGTAAGGTGTTAGAAAGTTGAATAGAATAAGGTAAGCTAAAGAAAGGGGGAAAAATATATGAATTCATCAAAGCATATGCTAGACAAAGGAAATGGAGTCAGTAACCTCATTTTCCCCAGGATGATGAGCCCTACTACCATGGTGATCGATAACATTAGCTTCAAAGCCATCAACTGAAGAAATGCAAAACCATGGGGTAACAGACAAGACCATCAGAAACACCAGTACCACCCCAAAAATGGGTTCCAAATAAATGAAATGACCATCTTTCAGGACAGTTACAGCAGAAACAGAACATAGCAGGTAGATACCCTGGGGCAAAAGGGCAAAAAGGCAAAAGGAACTTCAGGCCGAGGAATGCATACTTCATCTTCCTCTGAAAAGTAGTTTTACATTGATGTATACATTGTAACATAGGAAATTAATTGGCACCAAACATAAGAAACAATTTTTACTTCTTATTTTTATTTTACAAGAGGTTTTTTTTTTTCTCTTCGAAATAGCCCTTTTAACTTGGAACCCCACACAACGCAGACTTCTGCTGCTGCTGCATCTAGATTTTCATTAAAACACACATGCTGTATGCAGTATTTTGATCTTGGAAATGCTTGATATGTTAATGGTCTCGCTTTCTATTTGTGAACTTGGCATCATTCTTATTTGGTGGGCGTGATGAACGAGAAAGTGTGGGTGGTGGGAGGACAGAATGCCCTTCACCGAACAAAGGCGAATGCTTCTAAACAGGCTATTATCTGTTCACTCAGCCATGGTCAGGGAACCTATATATATGAGAATTATAGTCGACTTCTGGAAGAGTAATCCTCTATTAAAAAACTCACTTGGCCCTTTTTTTCCATTGGTTCTAAAAATTCACTTGAATCTCAAACTCCTTAGGAGGAGATCATGAACTCCTTTCTACTTAAAATCTCTATGACAGAAACCCACAACACCTAAATAAAAAGGGAACTGAAGCTCCACTGTGATGATCATTCAAAAGCTAATCTCAGATCCCCAGGCTCTTGTAAAATAAAACCCTTTCTCAGGAGATATCTCCTATCTTCAGAATCTCTTTGAACATTGATTTTAAAAAACACCCAAAGACAACTGGTTCAGAAAAAAGATATTAGCCACTGAAAAATAGTTCTGATATAACTGCAATTAAAAACCATCATTATAACCATGAAATATATATGTTCCTGCCTGTGATTATCAAGTCTTAATATTTTTTCTGAAAGTGTAACATTGGAAGAAACCTGTACTGAGAGATTTGAGAAGATACAAAATGCAAATGAACACATGAATGGATAAATATGCAAAAATAACATATTCCTTGCCTTCCAGGAACTCATAATCTATTGAGACAAAGACATAAATGAAGAATTCTGATACTCAGGTGTCCCTGGTTGGTGCTACAGAAACACTATTTGAAAAAGAGCACAACAGAAAAACAAATGGTTCCAACTGTGGAAACCAGAAAGATTTCTTGGAAGAGGTTAGAACTAAGTTTCTCTTTTTAAGGCAAGGTATTCATTACTCTAGAATTCAGAAAATGATTGTTAATACCTGCCTTTCATGTCAACCATGTGTCTGATCCTATGCTTTACTTTTTGGTGCTTTACTTTTTTAAAGTTTTTACTTTGAGATAATTGCAGATTAACAAACAATTGTAAGAAAAGAACATGGAGAACCTGTGTACCTTTCACTCAGTTATCATAATGGTAACATCCTGCATAACTGTAGTATAGTATCAGGCAAAAAATCGACACTGACCTTACTTCAGACCTTAATTCACCAGCTATACATGCACTCGTGTGTATGTGTATGTATTTAGTTCCGAGTAACTTTTTCCAGAGGTCATGTATGGATGTGAGAGTTGAACTGTAAGGAAAGCTGAGCACCGAAAAATTGATGCTTTTGAACTATGGTGTTGGAGAAGACTCTTGAGAGTCCCTTAGACTGCAAGGAGATCCAACCAGTCCATCCTAAAGGAGATCAGTCCTGGGTCTTCATTGGAAGGACTCATGCTGAAGCTGAAACTCCAATACTTTGGCCACCTGATGTGAAGAGGTGACTCACTGGAAAAGACCCTGATGCTGGAAGGGATTGGGGGTAGGAGGAGAAGGGGACGACAGAGGATGAGATGGCTGGATGGTATCACCAACTCGATGGACATGGGTTTGAGTAAACTCTGGGAGTTAGTGATGGACAGGGAGGCCTGGCATGCTGCAATTCATGGGGTCGCAGAGTCAGACATGACTGAGCTACTAAACTGAACTGAACTTTAAAATTTATAACATGGGTAAATTTATGTGACCATCACCATCAAGATATAAAACATGCATTTCTTGGTGCATGTTCACATTAATATTTACAGATGATATTAATTGAGTTCTTACCATGTACCATCCTCAGCACTAGGTGTTTGCATTCATTGGTCATTTAACTGTTTCATATGGAATAAATGGCAAAGGCATCCATTGTTTTTATAAATCGGCCTTTTCAGGTAACGTTACTCTGATAGTTCTGGGATAACCACTCTTGTCCACTGTTAGTCTTTGTGGCCTCTACCAACTCCTAACTATAGGTTCAAGGTTGAATGCAAAACTCAGATTCGTTTGTCCTGACCATGTGATAGGCACACAACTTAACTGGACTTAATAAGACTTTCGTAGGTATTTATGAAAGTCTTTACTTTTTCACAGGACTTAACCTAAAATGTTGTAGATGTGGAGATACTGGCAGCCATCTCAATCCTTCATGGAAACTGACAATGATAGTAACATGGAGAGTGGGGTTGAAACCTTGAAAGAGTCAACATTCTAATGGTGTTGTTCAAACTCCCGAAAGCAGAAAGGTCCTGGGGACAGGCTACCTTTCCTTTTTTAGTTAGTTAAGCCATCTTCCTATTTTCCTTGAGCCAATCTAAATCAGGTTTTCTGTCACTTGAAGTGAAAGCTATAAAGGTACTCCTGATATAAAGGTACTCTTATTAAACACATATTTAAATGAGAAAACTGAGCTACAGAGATCTTAAAATAAGATCTTTTCTTAAAAAAGAAAACAGGAATAAATGAAACAGTACTGAATGGAACCAAGGTTGAAATTAGACAGCATGAGTCCAGATGCTATACTCTAAGGACTATGTTATTATGGTATGTCATTTGGTCCAGTCAACAAGGGATTAGCTTCCTCATTGTATAGATGAGGAAATAGATCTGAGATGTTTGGAAGATAATTGTAACCATTTGCTACATTAAAATAATATTTCAACACTTACTGACTTATCATTTTACTTACTCATGATTCTTTACACCTGCATTTTGGACCCACAAAGCAGGGGAAAAAATCTTCATCTTTTCTCTCTTGAGGGTGTCTCATGTGGCTGCAGTTAGGTAGCAAGTAGTTTGAGTAGTGATTAGTATGGGAGGCATTAACCAGGATGGCCCATCTAGGATGCATAGGTCATTCAACCTTACAGGTAAGCAGAGTGACTGGTAGTAGAAGAGTCTCCAGCAGCAATAGAGGGGTGGCAAGCAAGTGCTTTGCAAGCATCTGCTTGTATCACATTTGCTATGTCTCATGGTCCAAAGCAAGTCGGGTGGCCAAGTCTTCTGCACCATATCATATTGGACCTCTGTCAAATACAAGGAGAATGGGTGACTAGGCAAAAGGAATAAGGACAGGAAGGTGTTTGATAAGATTGAATACAGTGAAAGATCAGGAAGGCAACGTTATGAGGAGAAAATGACGCTGAAGGTTTCAGGAAGAAAGTGAGTCCAATGGGTCTCACAGTAGCGGTTGAACAGGGAAAGAGGAGAGGAGGAAAGAGGGTGGGCAGCTAAGAGAGAAATTCCTTTGGTTACATAGTAAGGCTGCTTTCAGTTCCCGAAGTCATGCAGGGTGCCGTACAGAATGAATGAGAAGGACTGGCCCAAGAACAGCTTATAAAACACTCAGAAGACATGCTGTAGAAGGTTAGGAGCCTTCTACCTTTCAATCAGAGGAAACAATAGATTACTTGGGCAACGTGGCATCTCAAACTCTTTGAATTTTAACATGTTCTAATTAATTGCCTTTTCAGTTGCTCTGCTCTACTGCTATCACGAAGGACTTACATTTTTTGTTAACAGATTTTTTAAATACCTTTCAAATTTAAAAAAATGAATACAAGTACTCTGAAATTATGAATATGTTTTAAAATCACAAGTTAAAGCCCTCAATGTCTACATTAAATATAAAATGTTATAGATATTTCCTATCTTTGGTCATCTCTAGAATTACCACAAATGTAATTATGCAACTGCTAATAATTATAATCTTGGTTATTTAGCTGAGAGCCATATAAATTTTATAAGGCAATAAATCTTATTAAATGTTCCCTGGAGTACCAATTGATTCATTAACTTATAATAAATGCTTTTAAAATGCAAATTAAATAATAACTGGAAACACCTCAGTTAAATGCCACCAGGATATCTATCACATACTTCTAGTAGAAATCTGCATTTTCTCTTCCTTTTAAAGCAGTGTATTCATAAACAGTCAATAAGATGGTTACTATGGTGGGGGGATATTGTAGGGCTGTGAGGATGTGAAGAGGAGGGCTTGGTGAATTAAATTCTTACTTAAAATAATCAATCAAATCATTTAAATCAGAATCTATTTTTAGGAGTAATTCTTTGTACAGTCACTCCGAAAAGCTACTTGGCAATATATCAAAGGTGTCTTGTCCTTCTACTCATCCACTTTACTTCCAGGAAACTATTTAAGAAAATAATCAGAAAGCCACTCAAAGATATAGGTGTAAAGACATTCATCTCAATAATACTCTAAATGTGTGACAATGTCTAAATCAATTTGGTATTTTCATTTGATGAAACATTATTCAGAAATTTCCACTGGTATTTCTAGAAGATAGCTAATTACATGGGGGGAATGCATATAATGTATAACTAATGTCTGTTGTTATAATATTGATTTTTTCTGAAAAGATGTAAAATCATATTTCCAGCTTCATTCCAATTTTATATAAAAATATACTTCTATAGACAAACAGACCAAAGGAAGTTCACTCAGTAATGTGAGGTTATAGCTGTACAATAGTATAATTAACAATGATTTTTAATTCAGCTCCTTTTAGGACTTTTGTGACAATTTTTAAATTTTAAAACAGCCTCAAAAATCTATTGGATTTCTAATTCAGAGAAATAAACATGTTACTTAAAGAAAAGAGAAAGAAAGAGAGAATCAACCTTAATTGAGCATAGTAATGGCTTCAGATTGTAATAAAGAATATTCCAGTTGATGACAGAAACTTACAATCATTGAAACTAAGAGAAGGTAACCCAATCTCATAATAAGAATGAAAGCTGACAAGTAAGAGAGTAACCATTGCCAAATTTAAAAATAAGTCCCCAAGTTTAGATTTTGACATATTTACTTATCAGGTGGATAGAAACTAGACAACAGCTTTTGAAATGTTTAGGGTTTATTGCCACTGAATCACTATATAAAGTATGGAACTAATCTATTTAAGCATGACTTTCACTCTGATTTCAGTACTTTATTACTATCATTCATTTCAAGCCTTTATTCCCATAGATTTTATGTGTTCCATAAGTATATTTTTGTTCCAAAATTAATACAGTGTTTAGATTTCAAAAGGTACTTACACAAAAGTCCCTGTAAATTTGATTTTCCAAAGCATAAATAAATGTCAATAACTCCCATATGTCTAAAGAGGGAGCTATTGACTAAGAATGGCTGGAATATGTCAAATTGAATAAAGATATTTCTCAATTCACAAAGAAACCCTTGTACATATTACTAACTGAATCTGACACTATTGATACTTGATTAGAAAAAGTAAATTACTTTATGAATCAATTTCAGCACTATAACCTTGAAAATTGCTTTTTCATTGACATCATTTTCCTTGCAACAGCTGCTCATTCCTACTAGTACCAAATATCCTTCCATTTTTGACAAGTAGTGTTCTTTTAAGGGTTCTATATTGAACATTATATTTTAAGGGTTCTTTATTAAACATTATGTAATTACCACATCTCTGTCATAATCTTTACAATGTTCATAAGTGACTATGTTGTCAGTATGGTTAACCTTTGAAAGTGGGACCAGAAACTTGGCCTTGGGAAGAATCGTGATTGTTTTAATTAATCCGTTCAGTAACTTTGAATTGCAATGGATCATAATACTCTAAAGCAGAAACTTGGTACTAAAAACTCCTGGTTGTTTAGTAACAATTTCTGAAATACCAGTTATCCATAAAATTTGTAGATACTTTTTGAAATAAAGATGGTCAACTTCAGGAACTAGTTATTCCAACCTAGTGACTCACAAGTAGCGGTAACATCTCTGACATATCCTTATCATGGAACATAATCAAGACAGTTTCTGCCACACACAATCCCGAATGCTAAAAAAGCATTCAGAGAGCAATGCCAAGCACAACACAGTATGTATTTCTAAAACTTGGTTCAAACATTGTCAATGAATTTGCATGTGATGCTCAATTGAAGACAACTAATTTATGAGTATGAATCAACTGACATCATTTTTTCATCAACAAAATTAAGTGTCTTGATGGATCTTTCCTGATAAATTGTTAATACTTTAGTAATGAGGACAGTTTCATAAAATGGTTATGATTGTGACATAAGATATGGATCATACCTGTGTCCCTCCAGTCTACTTTGGAAGATCTATAGGATGTGACCTGTCAGTTCAGTTCAGTCGCTCAGTCATGTCTGACTCTTTGCAACCCCATGGAATGCAGCATGCCAGCCCTCCCTGTCCATCACCAACTCCCGGAGTTTACTCAGACTCATGTCCATTGAGTCAGTGATGCCATCCAACTATCTCATCCTCTGTCATCCCCTTCTCCTCCTGCCGTCAATCTTTCCCAGCATGAGAGTCTTTTCAAGTGAGTCAGTTCTTCGCATCAGGTGGCCAAAGTATTGCAGTTTCAGCTTCAGCATCATTCCTTCCAATGAATATTCGGGACTGATTTCCTTAAGGAAGGACTGGTTGGATCTCCTTGTAGTTCAAGGGACTCTCAGGAGTCTTCTCCAACACCACAGTTCAAAAGCATCAGTTTTTCGGCACTCAGCTTACTTAACAGTTCAACTCTCACATCCATACACGACTACTGGAAATGCCATAGCTTTGACTAGACGGACCTTTATTAGCAAAGAGATGTCTCTGCTTTTTAACATACTGTCTACGTCGGTCAGAACTTTCCTTCCAAGGAGTAAGCGTCTTTTAATTTCATGGCTGCAGTCACCATCTGCAGTGATTTTGAAGCCCCCCAAAATAAAGTCTGTCACTGTTTCCACTGTTTCCCCATCTATTTGCCATGAAGTGATGGGACCAGATGCCAAGATGTTAGTTTTCTGAATGTTGAGTTTTTTTTTTTTTTTTGAATGTTGAGTTTTAAGCCAACTTTTTCACTCTCCTCTTTCACTTTCATCAAGAGGCTCTTTAGTTCTTCTTCACTTTTTGCCTAAGGGTGGTGTCATCTGCATAGCTGAGATTATTGATATTTCTCCTGACAGTATTGATTCCAGCTTGTGCTTCATCGAGCCCAGCATTTCTCATGATGTACTCTGCATGTAAGTTAAATAAGCAGGATGACAGTACACAGCCTTGAAGTACTCCTTTCCTGATTTGGAACCAGTCTGTTGTTCCACGTTTGGTTCTAACTGTTGCTTCCTGAACTGCATACAGATTTCTCAAGAGCCAGGTCAGGTGGTCTAGTATTCCCATTTCTTGAAGAATTTTCCAGAGTTTGTTGTGATCCACACAGTCAAGGGCTTTGGCATAGTGTCCTGTGGTAATTGGCAAAATGTTCAATCTAAACCACTGCTTCTTTCAAGTTTGATTTTGACAAACCCTCAAAATCCTTTAAGGTAGTCTGTTAGGATTTTAAGTTGGTTCCATGCAGTTATTCAAATATTCTTTGAGAATAATTAATGAAAATATAATAAAAGTACATTGACAATGAAACTTGAGCAGCTAAATAATCAAATTATATGGAATTATTTTCATTGTTAAAAACATATAAGTAGACACATACTACCCAAAGTAATCTACAGATTTAATGAAATGCTTATCAAATTCCCCATAACATTTTTCGTAGAACTAGAGCAAATAATCCTAAAATATGTATGAAACAATAAAAGGCCTATAACTGCCAAAGCAATTCTGAGGAAAAAGAAGAAAGGAGGCGGCATACCCTTCCCAGACTTTAGACAATACTACAAAACTACAGTAATTAAAATAGTGTGGTATTGGCACCAAAATATGCATATGGATCAATGGGACAGAACTGTTTCTTGTTCACTCGCTAAGTCCTCAATTGTGCCCAACTCTTTGCAACCCTGTGGACTGTAGGCCACTCAGCTCAACCGTCCATAGGACTTCCCTGGCAAGAATATTGGAGTGGGTTGCCATTTTCTTCTACAATGGAACAGAATAGAGAACCCAGAAATAAACCCACACACCTATAAACAATTCCTCTTTGACAAACAGTGTCCTACTGTATAGCACAGGGAACTATATTCAATATCCTGTGATAAGCCATAATGGAGAAAATATGAAACAGAATATGTGTGTGTGTATATATATGTGTGTGTGTATAACTGAGTCACTTTGCTGTAAAGTAAAAATTAACACAACACTGTAAATTAACTGTACTTCAATAAACTTTTAAAAAAAAGTAACATCAAAAAAAATAGACATATACCTAAATATAAAAAGTAGTAGATCCTATGTTAAATTTATAGATATGTTTCAAATTTTAAATTTTTAAGAGAAAATATAATTGAAAACATATCTTTACAATGAGTAATATATGCTCTTAAATGCTGATATTTTTAATGATAGAGAATAATACATACTGATTTAGCTCTTATCTAGATGCACGATAATAATTCATTGAAAAATCATTTTTTTGAGATGAATCAAAAATATACCTGACAATTATGCTGTTTCTTATATCAAGTTATAGATCATTAGCTCAAAGTCACATGGATATCAGAAAGAAAAACAAAGAAGATTAATTGTTTTGCATTTGAGATCAAAATTTGCCTGAGGGAGATAGGTACTCAGAGTTTAGTAGCACATCTCTAGATTGATTTCCCATAGATAAATTTATTCACTATAAAAGAGTGCATTAACTTTAGTACCAAAGCTGTCTGGGATTTGGAATTTGTTATCATTTATAATATATACCACTTTTAGAATGCTTATCAAATGTGAAGGTAACACTTTTCTGATCCAACTTTGAGAAGTATGTTTTATTATTTTTTATAATTTATGTTGATGACTTTGCATTAAGCCAGTTAAGTTCTTTACTATCTCTCTGCATTGCCGCCTCCATCTTTTGAGTTAGTGGTTTAGGATTTGAGTTGCAAACTGGTCAAGAAATTTTCTCCATGTGATACTAACTGTCCCCATGAGAATGACTTTAATGGCCTTGACCTCTTTGCTCTCTGTAAGCAAACTGATAGTTTCAGGTATTCTCTACAAACAAATTCTCTACAAACAAAAGAATTTGCCTGCAACGCAGGAGATGGAGACACAGGTTCCATCCCTGGGTCGGGAAGATCCCCTGGAGGAGTGCATGGCAACTCACTCCAGTGTTCTTGCCTGGAGACTCCCATGTAAAGAGTAGCCTGATGGGCTACAATTCATAGGGTTACAAAGAGTCAGACACAACTGAAGTGACTGAGCGCGCGCGCACATCTGTGCGCACACCCACACACGGTATTTGTCCTTCACCGGATGTATTTCATGTAGTATAATATTAATACATTATATTATTAAAACACACACATGAGTTTTCTAATGTAACATTAGCTTTCTCATTGCAAACAATCAGCACTAGAGGTTAAGAAGAAATGAACCTCATGGTAGGTAACACTCAACAAAACCTACGGTTTTAAAGTTTATTCCTAGTATTCATCAATGTTAACTTATTGCAGTTTTCTTCTTCAATACATAGATGATGGATAACCACATAAGAAATCAATATGAGCAATGTCTCATTTTTAGAATTGGCAGGTTGGTTCCAAATCGCTGATTAGTTCTGCTTGAAGGGACAGGTCATTATGAACTATTAGAGAGCTCAATTATTTGTAACAGACATTTTCATGGTGAGAATGAGTAAGAGCAATAGTCCGATACTTCATAAAACAGCTGTTGCAGTTTGGAAGTATATAAGGAAATAAAAATCTATAGATGTACCTTTTTGCATTTATATTTCATTTGGGGAACAGTCATCTCATTTTTTAAGAGTTGTAGCTTCATTCAGATGATTCATTTATTCAACAAGCATTTATTGAGTGTCCAGCATGAATCTGAGGGCTCAGAAATAAATAAAAGTCGTCTCCTCTTAACATGCTGCATTTCTGAATCAATTTATTTTTAGCCCACACCTCATTTTTATAAAAGGGGGTTCCTATACAATTATTTAAACCTATTTAAATTCTAAAGCAAATGAAACAATGTGACTAACAAAAGATAACAATATATTTTAATTACCCACATGCCTCACAACCACTAGAAAATTCTAACATAAGCTTGAGCCATCCTCTACCTCACCCCATCACAGACTCTCTTAATTAACCTTTCTTGCTTATGGGGCTGGAAGTCCTGTATATTTTCCAGATATTATAAACTAAAAAGTTCAAAAGTTTCTAATAAAGTAAAATAACCTCCTAGGAACAGGAAACATAGATGAGAAGGATTGATTTCCCCCCCTTTATTTTCTTTTTATTGTATCTATCTGAGAAGATAAGGGTAGAAGATTAGGGTAACCAAGTGTGGCAATCATTTTACAATATATGTTAATCGAACCATTATGCTATATGCCTTAAACTTATATGGTGAAATGTTAATTATTTATCAGTAAAACTGAGAAAAAAATGATTGCTTTTCATTTAGTATTTACTATAAAACATACTTTCAAAAGGTTATATACAATATGTAGAAATATATCCCATTATAAAAAATCATCTTAACAATGAATGGGAATTCACCCAAATTTTTATTTCCTCTTTAATATAAATCACACAAGGAGTAGATGATATTTTATGTTGAATAATTTATGCTAGAATATTATGTTTAACAATAATTTATGCTAGAATGTTATGTTTAATAAAAATTTTTAATATATTTTAATATATATATTTATTAATATATTTATGGTAGAATATTATGTTCAATATTATAATTAATACAAAAATAACTTTAATATTTTGCCCAAATATTGTAAACTTAAAACCTTAATTTTTTTGCATCCTTCACCTAAATCAGTGGCCTTTTTATGAACTCTTCCCTTCTTCCTCTTCCCTTTTTCTTTAGAAAATATTTGAAGACCACAGTGTTTAGTATCTGTAAATCTTGTAAATATATTTGGACAAGCAATACATTTCTGGCTTGAAATAAAAACAGGTAAATCTGGGGTGTGGATGTGTACTTTCCTCTGAATGTTTCTCTAAATTAGAGTCCAGATAATATTGATAATGGGAGAGAACAAGGTCTTATTTGAGAGTAAAAACCTTTTTGGACCTCTATAGTACTCTGATATGACTGAGGCCAAAGTAGTATCATTTGAGTTTACAGGAAAAATATGGAATCTAATATTTATTAAACACCTCCAGGTGGTGCTAGTGAAGAATCTGCCTGCCAAGGCAGGAGATGCAAGAGATGCAGGTTTGATCCCTGTGGTAGGAAGATCCCTGGAATAGGAAGTTCAACCCACTCCAGTATTCTTTCGTGGAAAGTTCCATGGACAGAGGAGCCTCGTGGACTACAGTCCATGGGAGCACAAAGACTCTGACATGAATAAGCAATTGAGCACACATATGTCAATCATATTATTAATCTTGCCCTAAGTCCCTTGAGCCCATATTCTTTATAAGTTATCCCCTATTGTGAGATGCGAACAAGAATTTTCACACCTGGAAAAGACACATATTTTCTTTGATCTTTGTTAGTTTAAGGCAAGGGCAACTGATCAGCTCGTTTCTCTTGACAACCCACGTTGAGTAGTAGCTAGTTCTACTGGAGGAAGCTGACTGGTGATGTCTGTGTTCCTGGTAGGAGTAGGTGACATGGGTGCATACTATTTTCTCTGACTTAGATACTGCAAACAATGCAGTGTATCTGCCGCTATGCTTAATTTTGTAACATAAATCCAATGAGCAGAATATACCTCCCAGATTTTGCAAACAATATAAGAACATCTATACAAACATACAATTTGGTATTACTTTGTCTCCACTTGTCTACTCTTAACCATATATTTAACAATTTACCACAGCTTTTCCTATGATGTGTTTTAAAAAATGGATATATAGAGCAATAAATAGGAAAAGGCAAATCTAAAATATTATCAAATAAGAAATGACAGATCTAAAATTAAAAATCAATATTTAATCAACTTAATGCATTATCGACAGGTAAGGCTGAATTTACTATTTCTGTATGCTTTCATCATGAATAAAAAGAGGCTTATAATTGAGTAAGATTCATGATTTATCATAGGCCACAAGAATCCATAGCTTGTTCCAGCTTTCATATTCCCATTAAGATAAGCATTTGTGAAATACTAGACAGTTTCAGCACTGATGGTCAATAACAGAATATAGATATAGATATGAGATGAGAACTTAGAAATTCACATCCTAAAAATCCAAGTTTAAGTTGGAAGCTATAAACAGCCAAAGAACTTAGGTCTTTAACATAAAACTGTTACTTTCACTGCCTGTCATGTTGAAAGAACTGAAAATTAAATTCAAACCTCTCCCCATGATTTTCCAGATTCTACAAAATCCAGTCCTGCCTATCCCTCTGATGTTAGCACCCACCACTCTCCTCATTTCTACTTTGCTCCTGAAGCTCTGAAGTTATCTCCAACCTCCTGAGTTACTGAAGCTTGTTCCAGCCTCAAGGCTTGTGCAATTATTTCCTAAGTCTAAATGGCTCTTCCCCGAATTTTTATAAGATTGGCATATCTTGTCATCTAGGTCTCAGCTCAAATCACACATTCTCAGAAAGATCTGACCTGATGTTCCTTTGTCTCTGATAGCTTTCAATCTCATTATCATGTTAACCTCAACCACTATTTTTAAATATCTTAGTCTTTCAATTATTTATGATTATTGTCTGCCTTCATCCATCAGAAAGTAAGCTCCAGGCAGGCATGACTTAATGTCAATATTGGTTATTCCTACATCACCAGAGGTAAGACCCAAGGGCTAGGAAAATACTTATTAATAAGAGTTGAGATAATAAATAAAAGAACAAAGAACTGAATATGAATACTTTCCCCATTTTATTTTAATGCCAGGTTGTTTTCTATTCTGGTAAGGTAACGTATTAGACAACATTCCCAAGATAAAAGCAACACTGAGCTGCAACAGAGTTGATTCTTTAATAATTCTATGGTGACTTTTCTTATGTAGAATCTCAGCTCTGTATCATTGACAGCTCTTGTTGGAAGGCCTTTTAGACTGCCTTCCTTCTTGACTTGGTTTGTGCTAACTTCCAGAAGTTTTCTAATGCTATATCACAATAAACTCGATTAGTGAAGAAAAGTATACATAACTATTAGAATGAAGATTTTATACAGTAATTGCTGATAGGTTCTTTACTATAATAACAACAGCTAAGACTACTGTAATAAGTGCTCTTATGGCAGAAAGTGAAGAGGAACTAAAAAGCCTCTTGATGAAAGTGAAAGAGGAGAGCGAAAAAGTTGGCTTAAAGCTCAACATTCAGAAAACTAAGATCATGGCATCTGGTTCCATCACTTCAGGGCAAATAGATGGGGAAACAGTGGAAACAGTGTCAGACTTTATTTTTTTGGGCTCCAAAATCACTGCAGATGGTGATTGCAGCCATGAAATTAAAAGACGCTTACTCCTTGGAAGGAAAGTTATGACCAACCTAGATACCATATTAAAAAGCAGAGACATTACTTTGCCAACAAAGGTCTGTCTGGTCAAGGCTATGGTTTTTCCAGTGGTCATGTATGGATGTGAGAGTTGAACTGTGAAGAAAGCTGAGTGCTGAAAAATTGATGCTTTTGAACTGTGGTGTTGGAGAAGACTCTTGAGAGTCCCTTGGACTGCAAGGAGATCCAACCAGTCCATCCTAAAGGAGATCAGTCCTGGGTCTTCATTGGAAGGACTGATGCTGAAGCTGAAACTCCAGTACTTTGGCCACCTCATATGAAGAGCTGACTCACTGGAAAAGACCCTGATGCTGGGAGGGATTGGGGGCAGGAGGAGAAGGGGACGACAGAGGATAAAATGGCTGGATGGCATCACCGACTCGATGGGCATGAGTTTGAGTAAAATCTGGGAGTTGGTGATGGACAGGGAGGCCTGGCGTGCTGCGATTCATGGGGTCGCAAAGAGTCGGACACGACTGAGCGACTGAACTGAACTGATTAAGTGCTCAGAGCTCAGTTGCTCAGTCATGTCCAATTCTTTCTGCAACCCCATAGATTGTAGCCCGCTAGGCTCCTCTGTTCAAAAGATTTTTCAGGTGAGAATACTGAGGTGGGTTGCCATTTCCTCTTCCAGGGGATCTTCATGACCCGGGGATCAAACCCTGCATTGCCTGCATTGCCAGGTAGAGATTTACCACTGAGCCACCTGCGAAGCCACTGTAATAGAGATGACATTAATTCAGAAAGGGCATCTTTCTCTCAATGTATTTTCCTATCAGCCCTGTGAGTGTGCCCAAGTATGTATAATAGCTTTTTATCAACTTAACCATGTGTTAATATGAAAGAAGTGACTAGAGTGCCTGCAAAACAATCCAAAACTAAGAGCTTCAAATATACTAAAGTTTTAAATTTATGTATAATAGACCTAGATTTTCACTATTTTAGACCTCAAAGATATTCGGAAATGTACAATTATCATAAAGCAATCTGATATTTATCAAGTACCTTTTAAACATTAGGAGTATTCACACTTATATAAAAGACTCTCTTCTCTCTGAGAGTGTGTTAGGCAATTCAGGTTATATTTAAGAGAACAAAACCTCAGAATAACAGATATAAACACAGTAGAAACTTATTTCCCCCAAGTAAAATAAGCCTAGAAAGGGTTAGTATAGGGTTGTTCAGTGCGGCACAGCGTCAAGGACTTAGGGTTCTTCTGTAGTCCTTAGCATCTGGCTTCCATATCATATGCTGATGGCTAGTCCATTGCCAGCTCCCCAATACAACTGGGAGAGTGAAGAAAGGATCAAAGGATGATGAACGTCTCCTTTTTTTTAAACTTCTCCTTTTTAAGGAGAACTTACACTGACAACTCATTACACAGACAATTCACACAGATGCACAGGAAATTTAGGACATAGGGTCATATTCATGTGCCTAGGTAATTTTAGATTCTAGTTTTAAGGAAGAAAGAGAGATAAGATATTTAGTGGGAAATAGAAGCTTCAGCTATAAAGATTAAAACATAAAGAAAGTGCCAGTTAAATATCTAATATCTCAATTATTATTTTGGGTAGTAAATCAGAGTGGATAAGAGATTAGAGCCTTGGAGTTAGATCACCTGGATTTAAAGTTTGGGTCTATCTTTATTTGCATTAATGAACTTGGATAACTATTTAAGCTTTCCAAGTCTCAGTTTCTTACCCATAAATAGAGAATAATATTAGCATGTATCTTTCAGCATGCTATTGAGATAATTAACTATAATGATGGACAGAGAACTTGCTCAACTCTAGCACTCATTAAGTACTGATGATGATGACGGTGATATTAATGGGTAACAGCAGAAGCAGAAGATATTAAGAAGAGGTGGCAAGAATACACAGAAGAACTGTACAAAAAAGATCTCCATGACCCAGATAATCACAGTGGTGTGATCACTCACCTAGAGCCAGACATCCTGGAATGTGAAGTCAAGTGGGTCTTAGAAAGCATCACTATGAACAAAGCTAGTGGAG
The DNA here is from genome assembly GCF_019320065.1 of Cervus canadensis. NCBI lineage: Eukaryota > Metazoa > Chordata > Mammalia > Artiodactyla > Cervidae > Cervus > Cervus canadensis. Next base: position 33,129,266 of record NC_057407.1, on the reverse strand, counting down.
GTGATGGCATTCCAGTTGAGCTATTTCAAATCCTGAGAGATGATGCTGTGAAAGTGCTGCACTCAGTATGCCAGCAAATTTGGAAAACTCAGCAGTGGCCACAGGACTGGAAAAGGTCCGTTTTCATTCCAATCCCTAAGAATGCTCAAACTACTGCACTGCGCTGCTACTTAGGAAAACATAAATTTTGAACTGTATGAGCAAGACTACAGCTAAGTAAAATCCTTATATATTACCTTGTACACTGTTGGTGGGAATGCAAATTAGTACAGCCACTATGGAGAATAGTATGGAGAGTCCTTAAAAAACTGGAAATAGAACTGCCATATGACCCAGCAATCCCACTCCTGGGCATACACACCGAGGAAACCAGATCTGAAAGAGACACGTGTACCCCAATGTTCATTGCAGCACTGTTTATAATAGCCAGGACATGGAAGCAACCTAGATGCCCATTAGCAGATGAATGGATAAGGAAGCTATGGTACATATACACAATGGAATATTACTCAGCCATTAAAAAGAATTCATTTGAATCAGTTCTAATGAGATGGATGAAACTGGAGCCCATTATACAGAGTGAAGTAAGTCAGAAAGATAAACACCAATACAGTATACTAACACATATATATGGAATTTAAAAAGATGGTAACAATAACCCTATATGCAGGACAGAAAAAGAAACACAGATGTATAGAACAGACTTTTGGACTCTGTGGTAGAAGGCGAGGGTGGGATGATCTGAAAGAATAGCATTGAAACATGTATATTATCAAGTGTGAAACAGATCACCAGCCCAGGTTGGATCCATGAAACAAGTACTTAGGGCCGGTGCACTGGGAAGACCCAAAGGGATGGGATGGGGAGGTGGGAGGGGGTTCAGGATGGGGAACACAGGTAAATCCATGGCTGACTCATGTCAATGTATGGCAAAGACCACTACAATACTGTAAAGTAATTAGCCTCCAACTAATAAAAATAAATGAAAATAAATAAATTAATTAAATTAAATTAACAAAAACAAAACAAAACAAAACCAAAAAAAAGATATCACCTTTTATCACATTTTTACTTTGGATACTATAACAGTAATTTCAATGTTACCAAAGAATCTAACAATCCTCACTGCTGGTAAAACATTGAGTGAAATTATGGTCATGATACCTATTTTGAATTTGGTATTTGAGAATGCATGTGTATATATGAATGTCCCCAATCTTTTCTCTACAGTGTGGGGATCTTTGGGGATACCTTCAATTGTAATGATTTATTTTAGCCTAAAACAGTAAAATGTGCACCTGGGTGTGAATGCTTCATCTTCCCACCATTGGAAATCACTTGAAAAATTCTACCCTATTAGAAAGCCTAATTTAAAATCAATATGCATGCATTTTCTTTCATCTTTAAAATATGCAAAAATAAGCTGTTTCTCAGTGATGAAGAACTAAACAGTAGCTTGAAATGTCACTTATTTGAATTTCATAAGTCAGTCTTTCCCTATACCTTTTTCCTTCCTGTGCTGTCACTCAGAGAATTTCAGGGAAACAGTTGGGAAGTAAGCAAAGTCCTCTACAAGGTCTGAGTCTTAATCACACAGTTTACTGAATCAATGTGACATGATTACCATCAATTAATGTTATTTTTATCCCTTACTTTGTGCCAGGCACTCTTCTAATACGTTCACAGTTTCCCTCTCATCTAATCCTCATCAGAACCAGAAGAGGTGAACTCTATGACTGTACCAATTTCAGAGCCCGGATAACTGAGGCACAGAGAGAATAAGGACTTTGGCCAATGCCATGCAGGTGATAAATGGTGGAGATGGGATTACAACCTACCCAGCCTGCCTCTATGTAGCACACACCTAAACCCTGCATTACTCTGCCTCTCCTGCACATAGATCCACATTCATGCCCCTACGAAGAGAGAAATTTTTTCTTCCTTAGTTGAGAACTGTTTTATAACACTTTATTTCCACAAAGCTAATTGCTTTTTATATGTCATCTGTGGTTCCATTTCTCAGTTTCACAAATTATGGGCTGAAAGTATTATACATATAGGCTATACACAACATGTTGGTGAGCCCATTCACACAACATACTTCAGTTATATCCAGAGAAATGACACAGTAACATATTTGATTTTCTCACAAAAAAATCTACTTCAGTGTCTTCACACCTGCGTGAAACAGAGTGAACTGTTGTCAGGTAGAAGAGGAAAAATACTGGCTGCCGGGTATGTGTGTGTGTGTGTGTGTGTGTGTGTGTGTGTGTGAAACTAGCTGGATTACAAGATAAATGCTGCATCTGATAAAAAGCTACGAGAGCAACACAAGTACCTAGCAGAGGGCATGCAGAGCTTCTTAAAAATCCCTTGTTGTTTTAACAAACACACATCATCATAGCCCATTTTGACAGCCAAATAGTGCCACCACCACCAAGTCAAGATTAAAAAAAAAAAAAAAGGCCCAATTGAATGTAAATGGAAAAACCCATTTAAAATATCATTCTAGAGGTAGAATAAACATATACCAATCTAATCAAGATGGTAAATAGATTTTCAGTCTCTCAAAACCTTTATGGAAAGAGGACTTGAATGTAAATGAAAGGAACAGGGAGACATTTTTCATCACAGGAAAAAATAATTACATGTGCATATACACACACAATCACAGACATTAGATAAAGAGCACACTGACTTTATCATCTAGTTCCCAATGCAAATTCACTCCTCAGTTTATCCAAGTGGACTGCTTGAAATTTATTATAAAGGAAGGATGATGGGTATCTCCAAAGAATGGAGGATTTTACAGTAATAGAGTAGTGTTGTATACATTTAATTAATGCCAAATATCCCTGAAAATAAAGAGAAGGCGGAACTTTTCTCAAGGAGCAATCAACCTGGGAAAGGCTTTACAATTTGCCTTCATGCACATCTTGTCCAAATAGGCACCCAAGGTAGTTGTGGAAACATAGCCCACTATATCACTACCCACTTGACTCTCAATGGCTTCCTGTTGCTTTTAGAATGGAAACGATGCTTATGAGACTCTGTATATCCCTTCTCCTGCCAACCATGAGGTTCCAATTCATAACTCCTCCACCTCACACTCCCAAGTCCATCAATCATTTTTCAGTTTCTAAAAAAACATGTACTTCCTTCTACTTAAGGCCATTCACCAAGTCTCATTGCAGTTGTTACCTCAGTACCTAGTTGAATATATGATGACTGAGTGCATGCTATCTCCTTTTTCTGCTACATTCTCTCCCCTCCCATTCTTTTTTAAATTGGAAGATAATTGCCTTACAAGGCTGTGGTGGACTCTGCTGTACATCAGTGTGAATCAGTCATAATTATATATATTTGCACCTCCATCCCCCCCCTATTCCTCCCCTCTGGGTCGTCACAGAGCAGCAGGCTAGGGTCCCTGTGTTATATATCAGCTTCCCGCTAGTTATCTATTTTACACATGATCATGGATATATGTCACTGCTATTTTCTCAACCTGTCCTACCCTCTCCTTCCCCTGCTGTGTCTACCAGACCATTCTCTATGTCTGTATCTTCATTTCTTCTCTGTAATTAGGTTCATCAGTACTATTTTTCTATATCCAATATAGATGCATTAATATATGATATTTGTTTTTCTCTTTCTGACTTACTTTACTCTATATAACAGGCTCTGGGTTCATCCACCTCACTACAACTGACTCAAATTTACTTCTTTTTATGGCTGAGTAATATTCCATTGTATATATATACCACCACTTCTTTATCCATTCATCTGCTGATGGACATCTAGGTTTCTTCCAGGTTCTAACTATTGCAAATAGTGCTGCAATTACCCACCTCCTAGAATAATGGGAATAAAAACAAAAATAAACAAGTGAGACCTAATTAAACTTAAAAGCTTTTGCACAGCAAAGGAAAAAAATAAAAAAGATTAAAAACAACCCTTAGGATGAGAGAAAATGATTGCAAATGAAGCAACCAACAAAGGATTAATTACCAAAATATATAAGGAGCTCATACAACTCCATATCAGAAAAATGACCCAATTTAAAAAAATGGGCAAAAGACCTAAACAGATATTTCTCCAAAGAAGATGTACAGATGGCCAACAGCCACATTAAAGATGCTCAACCTAGCTCATTATTAGAGAAACGCAAATCAAAACTACAGTGAGGTATCACCTCACACCAATGAGAAGGGCCGTCAACAAAAAAACTGTAAACAATTAATGCTGGAGAGGGTGTGGAGAAAAGGGAACTCTACTGCACTGTTGGTGGGAATGTAAATTGGTACCATCACTATGGAGAATAGTACGGATATTCCTTAACAAACCAGGAATAAAACTACCATATGGCCCAGCAATGCCACTACTGGACATAAACCCTGAGAAAACCACAATTCTAAGAGACACATGTACCCCAGTGTTCACTGAAGAACTATTTACAATAGCCAGGGCATGGAAGCAACCTAAATGTCCCCTTGCATTTTTAACTTAGGGAAGCCTTCTCTTAGTCTACCACCCAATGGTACCACATCCCTTTCTTCATGGCACTGATGAGAAGCTGTAATTCCACATTTATTTCTGTAATAGTTTGGTTAGTACTAACTTACTTTACTAAACTCTTACCTTCATGAGAAGAGCAGCCAAGCCTTTTTTTCCTCATCATGGTTTCCCCAGAGACTGATACAGCAGCTCTCAACATTTACCAATTCATAAATGTTTGTTGAATATATGAGTGAGTAAATTAATGAATAACTGAACAGCAAAAGAAAAATTATAGGAAGAGTAAAGTCCTCCAACATTTTCATAAAGTAACCCAGGTATCACATTCACAGTCAAATAAAGGAAGTAGATCGGACTCTATTGGTACCATTTATCATTACCACTGGCTAATGGTAAAATACTTGGAAGTACAGCACTTAAAATCTGCTGTGAAATCTAAATAGTTTTGGACTATTTCTCTACTAATAGTTTCAAGTAAACTATATGCTTGCTACCTGTCTTTTCTGCAGAGCATGAGGGATCTTAGTTTGCAGACCAGGCATTGAACCTGTGCCTCCTGCAGGAGAAGCACAGAGTTTGTTTTTTTTAACTACTGGACCATCAGGGAGGTCCCACATGTCTTAATGGTTGTATTTCTGATACTTTAACTTTGGGCTAAGGAAAAAATCTCATCCGTTTCCAGGAGGAGCAGTATAGCTTCTGGGTCAAAGGAATTGGTTAAAAATTATTGGGACTCTACAAAAATACAAGAAAAACAATTTTTCCATTTTATTATATTCTGAAAATATATAGATGAATATTTGAAATGATGATTTCCAAGCATTACTTTAAAAATAGTGTCCTCAGGCAAATGTGTCGGTAGTAGTCTGCCAGTCTCCTCTGTCCATGGGATTCTCCAAGCATGAATACTGGGGTGGATTGCCATGCCCTTCTCCAGGCAACTCAGATATTGAACCCAGGTCTCCCACATTCCAGGCAGATTCTTTACCATCTGAGCCACCAGGGAAGCTAATCGCTTGCGATAGTAGTAGCTAAATTAATGTCTTCATAAATTAAAGAAGCCAATGAGTCAGAGACTTTAGAATTGTAAATGAACTTCAAAAAAACCTCAAGATACAAGCTCAAATAAATTGTATAAGAACATCTTTGTTTTCCTCTTTATCTTGCATACTCTGTAGTATTTATCTTTCTGAGAGAAACACAGATATTTGAAAAGGGCAGCCTTTATGTTATTGTCTCTTAGGCAGCCAAATTCCATAGTTACTTTGTGATAGCAATATGGATGTTACAAAAAAGGATGAAAAACCCCATAACTTGCATTTGCCATATGTTGTCAAATGAATCATTTTTATTTATTTCTCAGGGCTTCTATGTCAACCATTAATTAAAATTAGCGTGAGCTTGTTATAAGGGTTTGTACCCTACAGCAAAATCTCATCTGAAGTGGGATTCTGACCTTTACAGAGTTCTTACTCAACTCAAACAAAAACATGTTGATACCTCAAGTTTCAAGAATACATGTTTGCTGAAATTCTTAAATATGTCAGTGATATCCATTTTAATGTTGTAGGACATATTCCCTATGTTTTAAAAGATTGTGAGGTTCATAACCATTTAAGGGAAATTAGAAAATGATTTAAGATTTTGTAGTTTACAAAAAGAAAAAGTATCAGGAACATACAATTGATTTCCTCTGTTTGCCATTTCTTCTTTATTCAGTTCAAAATTATATCCCACCCCCTTTCCAGTCTTTTGAAAAGTCCATTCAACTTTCAACTCATAACTGTTTTTGTCTAATTTTTTTCTGAAAATACACTGCCTTGAGAGTTTTTCCAGAGATAAGAGAACACATTTTTAAAAGAAAAAATCCTGAAGTTTATAGTCTTTTAACTGATGAAATTTTTCTATTTTATTTATTTACTTATTTTTGGAAGTGCTGGTATTTGTTTGGCTATTCAAAGATGGGAAGAAATACAGAGTTTAGCTCCTAATTTAATTTAAAAAATGTAAAGTAGGTCAAAAGTCATTGCACTGCAGCTGGTTCAAATAACTTCTGACGGGTAACGCAGGGATGATCATTAATCTGGCCCGATTTTTGCACTTGCAGCTTTAGTATTTTGCCTACAATACACGTTCAGCAATAAGGTCAGTCTCTGATAAACAGTAACTTTTGTGTTGTCTCGCAGAGTCAGGAAATGGATTATCCTTGTTGTACAAGCATTGAGTTTAATTAAACAATCAATTATTCATTAAGGCCCTATTTGGGTTCAGCACTGTGCTGGGTGCTTTGGGGGAAAAAAGAAGTACAAGATAGTGCCTGTGCTTAAGTATGAAATATTGACTAAGGCACTCATGTTAACTAAGGGGAGAAAAAATGAGATGTGAAGTTTCGACAAAAATTAAGGACTACAGTAATTATCAAAGGCTCCAAGGAGGAGTTGGGATATGATGTGGACAGTGAGGAGTGCATGGGAAATTATTTTACTGGGAACATGTTTCAAGGAAGAAGAATGAAAGTTATTGGAAAACTAGGTTCCACAATCATGCAATGAGAATACTACAAACATATGCTTACTGTTAAATGATATGGGGAAAACATCAGCTTAGATAACTTAATAGTCTATTACATCTTTACATACACAATGAAATTCATTAAAGTATTTTAAAACTCTTTGTATCTGATAGAAGGATTATTTTCTTCTCTATAATTTTAATAACAGATCTTTTAAAGATTAGCTAAAATCTGTTGTTACCAAATCTTCCAAAGTGTATATATATATATATATATATATATATATATATATGTTTGAAAACATACACTGGTTTTTCCTGGACATGCTTTATCTCTATTCATAACTTTACTTAACACAAATAAAACATTAATGCTTCAGCCAACAATAGTTACTTATAATGTTGCCATTTTGGAATGATACTAAAACAAAGAGAAGCTAGGTCACACCCATTTAAAGCTCTTCTTCTTAGCATTACACATAATCTATTTTTGTCATTATAGCACTCATTTGTTTTTGCTTACTTAAAAGGTAAACATTTAATTGTTTCTAGGCTTGAATTTTTTTAAACTTGTGATTTTGAAGTAATTTTCTACTGACAGCAATGTTGTAGAGAGCGCACAGAGAGTTTCCACATGCTCTTCAGCCATGGTATCACTATCAACACTGAGAAATTAAGATGGTACAATTTTATGAACTAAACTATAAACATTATTTGGATTTCCCCACATTTTCCACTAACGCCTTCTTTTCTTGTTCCAGGATCCAATCCAGGTTATCATGTTCATTTACTCATTATATTCCCTTTGTTGTTGTTCAGTTGCTAAGTCATGTCAGACTCTTTGCAATGCTATAGACTGCAGCAGGCTTCCTTCACTATCTCCCAGAGTTTGCTCAAATTGTTATCCATTGATTCCGTGATGCTATCTAACCATCCCATTCTCTGATGCCCTCTGCTCATTTTGCCTTCAATCTTTCCCAGCATCAGGGTCTTTTCCAAAGAGTTGGTTTTTCGCATCAGGTGGCCAAACTATTAGAGCTTCAGCATCAGTCTGAGCCACCAGGTAAGCCCCTTATATTGCCTTGGTCTCTCTCCTCTAGCCTGAAATTTCTTTCATCTTTCCTTGTGTTTTCATAAATTTGACACTAATTTATAAGAATACTAATTAGACATTTTGTTGAATAGCCTTTAATCTGGATCTGTCTAATACTTTCTCATGGTTAAACTGAGGTTGTGTATTTTTGGAAACAGTACATAAGGTGCTCTTCTAATGACGTTATAACAGAGGGCACACAGTATCAAGTGAAGTTGCTCAGTCCTGTCCAACTCTTCGCAACCCCATGGACTGTAGCCTACCAGGCTCCTTTATGACTAGTAATGTTAAGCTTAATCCTTTGGTTAAGATAGTTTCTTCCAGAGTTTTCAATAAAAAGTTACTATTTGTCTTTTTCTATATTCTCCTTTTTAGAAGTGATACATTAACTCCATCTCATACTTAAGGGGAGGGAAATTAGGTAACATTTCCCAAAGAGAGAATTTCAATAAATCTGTGGACATATGTTAACACTATCACAGTGCTAATAAATTCTTTGAGTATAACACACTTTAAGACCATATAACTATGCTGATTGTCCTTGAAATTTTTCCCACTAATTTTAGCTTTCACCAGTGGACCTTGCCTGCAGCAACGATTACCACCATGGTTTAAAGGTAGCTTTCCATTTCCCTCATTCTGTCTATATTCACTAGCTAGAATAATTCTATAAGGAAGAGTTAACACATTTATTTATTTATTTATTCAGTCAATCATGTAATTATAACAATACAGATTTGTGAATATTCATTTTATTCTTTGGGTTATATTCCAGTACTATAATTATTTAATGGGTTGCTTTTATCACTCCAGCTTTGGCTATGAGAGAGTTTTCAAGTTGCTCCTGTGCCCATTTGACATGCTCCCATGCTCTTTTGTCTCTTTTCCTTCTTCCTCATTTTTAACACCTCCTCCATCTATGGCATCACAAGATGCATGAAGTTTATGTCATATTTTTCCCTGCTCAAGTGCTGAAATCAACAATCTCTGCAAGGAACCCTGATTTCTTTTATTGGAGGACAATTTCTAGAGACCAAGATCTGATCCCTGGGTGTGTTCACTGCTACTGTGATGTTACTGCTGTGTAAATAAATGAAACCAGCCAAATGAGAATAAGTACCCTGGGGGCTCAGACAGCATCTGCCTGCGATGTAGGAGACCTGGGGTTCAGTCCCCGAGTCAGGAAGATCCCCTGGAGAAGGGAATGGCAACCCACTCCAGTATTTTTGCCTGGAGAATCCCATGGACAGAGGAGCCTGGTGGGCCACAGTGGGCTTACAGATGAGTCAGCACAACTTAGCGACTAAACAACAGTTAGGAATTATAAAGACTTTAACTTTGACAAGCCTTTGTTAACTTTGACAAGCCTTTGACAAGGCTATAGCATGGCTTTTTTAAAAGCTTTATCTCTGAAAATAATTATTAGCACTTGGAGGTGTTTAATAACCTTAAAAAGAATTTATGACTTCTGAAAACTGAAAATATAGGCATATCTTAGAAATAGTCCAGGTTCAATTCTAGATGACCCCAATAAAGCAAATACCTTAATAAACTGAGTCACACAATTTTTTTGGTTTCCCAAAACATATGAAAGTTATGTTTACACTATTGTATAACATAGACTATAATGTAGCCTATTACTGTGTAGCCTATTGCTGTGTTTCAACCAATGCTGTGTGCAAGAGCATTATGTCAAAAATGTGCATACGTTAAATAAAATGCTTTATTGCTAAAAAAAGGTTAACCATCATTTGCACCTTCAGTGAGTCATTATCTTTTTGCTGGTGGAGGATCTTGCCTCCATGTTGAAGGCTGCTGAGTAATGAGTGTGGCGGTTGCTAAAGGTTGAGGTGTCTGTGGCAATTTCTTGAAATAAGACAACATGAAGTATGCCACATCAATTGAATCTTCCTTTCTCTTGAACATTTAGAGGCCATTATAGGGGTATTAATTGGTCTATTTCAATATAATTGTATCTCCATGAATAGGGAGGTCCAAGCAGAGGAGACAATGAGGGGGAACAGCTCATTCATGAAGGCATCAGAACACATATAACACTTATAGATTAAGTTCCCCATCTTGTACGGGTATGTCTCATGGTGCCCCAAACAATTTCAGTAGTAACCTCAAAGACCACATATCATCATGAAAAAAAAAAAAGTGCAAGTTAGTTGCACAGTCGTGTCTGACTCTTTGCGATCCCATGGACTTTAGCCTGCCTGGTCCCTCTGTCCATGGAATTCTCGAGGGTAGAGTACTGGAGTGGGTTGCCAGTTTCTTCTCCAGGGGATCTTCCTGACCCAGGGATTGAGGGATCGAACCTGTGTGTCCTGCAATGCAGGCAGATTCTTTCCCAACTGAGTCACTAGGGAAGCCATATTATCATAACAAACTCAGTAATAATGAAAATTTTTAAATTTTGTGAGAATTACCAAAACGTGACACAGAGACATGAAGTGAGCAAGTACTGTTGGGAAAATGGCGCCAATCGACTTGCTGGATGAGGGTTGCCACAGAGTGTCAGTTTGTAAAAAGCACAAGTTATCTGGGAGCACAATGAAGCAAAGAACAGTAAAACAAAGCTATGCTTCTTCTGTAAGTCAACATGCATTTAATACATCAAACTCAGGAATATCATGGCTTAGCTAAGCCTACCTTACACGTGCTCAGAACATGTACAGTAGCCTAAAGTTGGACACTATCCTCTCACACAAAGACTATATTATAATAAAGTACAGAATATCTACTGTAATTTATTGAAGACTGAACTGAAAGTAGAAAATAGAATGGCTATCTGGGCCCAGAAAGTTTGTAAGTGTATTTGTTGCTTATACCCTTGTGATCACATGGCTGACTGGGAGCAGTGGCTTGCCACTCAGGATCATGAGAGAGTACCATACTATATATTGTGAGCCTGGGAAAAGATTCAAATTCAAAATCTGAAGTAGGGTTTCTACTTATTGCATATCACTATAACATTCCCTTTATGAATTACAACCTTGTTGTGGAGATGAGGTTTGCATAACTCAATGAAACTATGAGCCATGCTATGCAGGGTCACCTGAGACGGGTCATAGTGAAGAGTTCTGACAAGACACGGTCCACTGGAAGAGGGAATGCAAACTGCTCCAGTATTCTTGCTGTAAGAATCCCATGATCAGTATGAAAGGCAAAAAGGTATGACACCCAAAAATGAGACCCCCAAGGTCAGAAGGTGTCCAGTTTACTACTGGGGAAGAGCAAAGGGCAATTACTATTAGCTCCAGAGACAATGAAGTAGCTGGGCCAAAGCGAAAATGATATTCAGTTGTGGATGTGTCTGTAAAGTTCTTACAGTTCAATGCTGTAAAGAACAATATTGCATAGGAACCTAGAATGTTAGGTCCATGAATCAAGGTAAACTGGATGTGATCAACCAGGAGATGGCAAGAGTGAACATCAACATCTTAAGAATCAGTGAACAAAAATGGACGGGAATGGGCAAAATTAATTCACATGACCATTATATCTACTACTGTGGGCAAGAATCCCTTAGAAGGAATGGAATAGCCCTAATAGTCAACAAGAGTCCAAAATGCAGTACTTGGGTGCAATCTCAAAAATGATGGAATGATTTCATTTCTTTTCCAAGCCAAACCATTCAACCTAACAGTAATCCAACTCCACTGTATAATTGTGCTTATTTCATATGCTAGTAACGTTATGCTCAACAGTCTTCAAGCTAGGCTTCAGCTGTATGTGAACTGAGAACTTCCTGATGTACAAGCTGGATTTAGAAAAGGCAGAGGAACCAGAAAACAAATTGCCAACATTCATTGGATCATAGAGAAAGAAAGGGGATTTCAGCAAAACATCTACTTTTGCTTCACTGACTATGCTAAAACCCTTGACTGTGTAGATCACAACAAACTGTGGAAAATTCTTAAAGAGATGGGAGTTCCAGACCACCTTACCTGAGAAACCTGTATGCAGGTCAAGAAGCAAGAGTTAGAACTGGACATAGAACAACAGACTGGTTCCAAATAGGGAAAGGAGTACGTCAAGGCTGTATATTGTCAACCTGCTTATTTAACTTCAATGCAGAGTACATCATAAGAAATGCCTGGCTGAATGAATTACAAACTGGAATCAAGACTGCTGGTGAAAATATCAACAACCTCAGATAGGCAGATGATACCACCCTAATGGCAGAAAGTGAAGTGGAACTAAAGAGCCTCTTTAGTTCCTAATGAGGATAAAAGAGGAGAGTGAAAAAGGTGGCTGTATATTATCTATAGGGAAACAGATCACCAGCCCAGGTGGGATGCATGAGACAAGTGCTCGGGCCTGGTGCACTGGGAAGACCCAGAGGAATCAGGTGGAGAGGGAGGTGGGAGGGGGGATCAGGATGGGGAACACATGTAACTCCATGGCTAATTCATGTCAATGTGTGACAGAACCCACTGCAATGTTGTGGAGTATTTAGCCTCCAACTAATAAAAATAAATGAAAAAAAAAAACCTCAACATTAAAAAAACTAAGATCACAGCATCCAATCCCATCACTTCATGGCAAATAGAAGGGGTAACAGTGGAAGCAGTGACAGATTTTTATTTTCTTGGGCTCGGAAACCACTGCAGACAGTGACTACAGCCATAAAATTAAAAGACGCTTGCTCCTTGGAAGGAAGGCTATGATAAATTTAGACAGCATATTAAAATGCTGATACATCACTTTGCCAACAAATATTTGTATAGTCAAAGCTATGGTTTTTCCAGTAGTCATGGATGGATGTGAGAGTTCTACCATAAAGAAAGCTGAGTGCTGAAGAATTGAGGCTTTCAAATTGTGGTGCTGGAGAAGACTCTGGGGAGTCTCCTGGACTGCAAGGAGATCAAACAAGTCAATCCTCAAGGAAATCAACCCTAAATATACATTGGGAGGACTGATGTTGAAGCTGAAGCTCCAATACTTTGTCCACCTGCTGTAAAGAGCTGACTCATTGGAAAAGACCTTGATGCTGGGAAATATTGAAGGCAAAAGGAGAAAGGGGAGGCAGAGGATTAGATGGTTGGATAGCATCACCAATTCAATGGACATGAATCTGAGCAAACTCCAGGAGATAGTGAAGGACAGAGGAGCCCAGCATGCTGCAGTTCATGGGATTGCAAAGAGTCAGACACCAGACACCACTTAGAGACTGAATAACAATATCACATCACCTATAAAGTTGAAATATCATAAGGTGAAACACTGTAAGTCAGGGACTATTTGTAATTACAAATCTCATGTGTTTCAATGACAGGTAGACCTTTATCATGCTAATGCTTGAAGACAGATATTATTTTTGATTGTCTAAATAAAAAAGTCAGTTGAGAAAAACTGAAATCCCTACTTAAAAATGGTTTCAAATCCATGTTTCAGCTCTTTCTAACTGTGCTGCCTTAACTGGATTATCTAACCTCTATGAACCTTCATTTAACTTTTCAAAATATATATATAAGGATCCTCATATCTAACTTACAGGTATGTAGGGAGTGTAAAATCAGCATAATCAGTGTTATTTTAATGTTATTTGGCTTCTCTGACACTCAGACGGTAAAAAATCTGTCTGCAAAATGGGAGACCTGGGTTCGATCCCTTTGTCGGGAAGATCTCCCGGAGAAGGGAATGATCACTCGGTTCACTATTCTTGCCTGGAGAATTCCATGGACAGAGGAGCTTGGCAGTCTATCATCCATGGGTTCACAATGAGTCAGACACAGTTGAGTGACTTGCACTTAATGTTATTAGGGGATTTGATTCTGGTCTTCATTTTAAAAATCCTGTGGCAGCCACAAACATCAGGAACAGTAACTGATTAATAAAAGATACTGTAAATGTTACAAGTCTGCCATGTAAGTCAATGGTGTTTTACTAACAATGGTGAAAAAAAGATAAATCTAAAACCATGATTAAGTAAGGTCCAGCTGGATAGCCTATCGGTGTTATCCAAAGTGACAGATTGCTTTTCTGAAGGTTTACTGAAATACAGCAAATCAAGATGGATACAAAGTTTTTTTTAATGAAGATCAGGAAAAGATTATGAAAGTTTTTAGGACGTAAGACTATATTTCTAGTTATGAAAATATAATGTTTCTTGTTAATATTAAAAGCAAGTATCAATAAGACTACTAATGAAAAAATATTGAGAAATTATTGTCCATTTTATCATAAAGGAGACAGTTTGATACAGTGGATAATAATTGAGTTTTGAAATAAGAAGGCAGAATGTATCAATCAAGTCCAAATCTCCACTGATTAACAGAAAATAGCCACACCTTATCATTAATATAGGATTAATAAAATTTTTCCTTCAGAGTTGTTGTGATGTAAGACATATAGATGAAGAGGTTAGCATGCAGTTTGGTACCTAAAAAGCCCTCAGTCCATGATTACATTTCCTAGGATGACAATGTCTTCTGCTTTTATGAGCATTCCTACCAAAAATGTAGGCAGACATTTTGATATGTATCCATTACGCATTCAATAAATGTATTCATTAATTCATTCAACACAATGTTTGAGGCACTCAGGTCAACAATATGAAGGAAATCAGCACGCGTGACCATACTGCAAAGCAAGAGATCAATTATTGATGAAGAGATAGTTGCAACAGTGTGAGAAAAGGAGAGTGTTAAAATAAGTATCACTAAAGCGACAGAATTTGATTGATCATAGAAGATATATATGGTTCCTAAAATTTCAGAAGGTTGTAGAGAGAAATAGATGGTGGAAACTAGAGTAAATTCCATGTACAACCCGAAAAAAAGTTCTGAGCCTCATGTGAGCCAGTCTTCAAGCAAATAGGCTCTAGTCATAATGAGAAAATAATTCCAGTTCTCTAATTGTCTCTCAAGGAACATCAAAGGGACTCAATTTGAAACCTACTTCTGCCATCCTTTTCATTTCTTTATGTTTTACCCCCTTCTGCTTCCCCTGAAGCATCCCTTCATGTTCTCCTTCTCTACACAGCATCAAAATATACTTCATCCCAAGAGGTCTTTCCTTTTTCATTTCCTTTGCTGTATTTCTCTTTATTCTTACCCCTTGTAGAAGTTACTCTTGACACAATTCAAATTCCCTATTCTGATTTTCCCTCCACTGATGAGTATGATCTGCATAAAAAGGTCCAAGAACTAGGGCAGGGGCTCTTTTCCAAGGGATTCAAGGAGAGAACTGCATTTCAACATAATTGGGTTTCTCTTTATATGCTATGCATTTATTTTATGCATTTAGAAACATCATTCTGAGAAGTAATCCACAGGTTTCTTTAGATTGCCAAAGAAGTTTGTGGCACAAAACAAGTTTTAAAACCTTTAAAACTAGGGAGGAGGAGAAGGAGCAATGGCAGCAAATATTTATTCAGTTGAATTTTTGTCCCTATTTCACTTGAAAGGACCTGCAGTTTTGCAGGAGACAGTGAGCAGTCTACGTGGCCAAAACTTATCAGGAGGAACAGGAAGGAAAGGGAGATGAGACACTGATTTCCATGAGAAAGGAAACAAAAATGACAGACAAAACAGCCACTATCCTGTGTATAAACAGTAGCAGCCTTTTCACAGAAACACAAATGGCGCACCCGCTCTATTTTCCTTGCCATCCTCTCTTAGATTACCCGCTTCTTCTCTCATTACTGTTCCCCAAATGATCCATAGTCTAAATCTAGCAACGCAATATTTGACCTTACTAAAACTTCTGACTTCAAAGCAGATTAGTTGCTTCCCCAAATTAAACGGGAATCAGCTGTCACAGTTCAAATATTGCACAGCAGGTACCCAGCCATCTAATTCGCATCCTGTCTCCCCTTATACGCCCCACACCTCTCCTAATACTTTAACTAGAAATCTTCAAGGCAGTAGATTTCTGAAAGACATTCCTGTCAGCTCTTAGTGTTGTTGAAAAATCAACCCACCTGCCACCAGCTGTGTGACAGTTTCTCCAGCGTTGCCAGGCCCATAACGGCTCAGAGTATATGTGAATATATTATTTTTGACAGGTTCCTCTCCCAATTAAAGACCACACAACACTCTCCATTCACAGTCAAGATTCCCAATAGTTCTATCCCTTGAGAAGCTAAGGAGTTTTACACCTAGGAAAAAATAAGAATCTGTAGGTTTTCAGGGGGATCTGCGAAGGGACACACATCAGCGGCAGCACATTCTTTAACATTAGCGTCAGTCTTCGGGGGCAGTGCTGGCTGCCAATTTGCAGGATGTTAGTCACCTTCTGCCATCAGCTCCATGACAATAGCAAAACTCTCCCGTAATACCTAAACTTTTGCTTCTGTGAAAGTGGCAGAATCCCAATTATTCTCACAAATAGAAGACTCAGAACTGACTGAACCACATTTTAAGTTTTCCTTTTGAGGACAGATTGAATATGGCACCTTCTTTCAAGTAATGGCCACTTGAAAGATCAAACTATTGCACGAAACTGCATAGATAACATGAATTTAAACTCGTTCTCATGGTGGTTTACAGTCAATGGTGAATGAGAACTGATTTTCTTTTGCAGTTTAACTCCCTTGAACTTCAAAATTTACAACTAATATTATTGGTGAGAGACTTACACTAGCTGACATGTATTCTATTACCAATAATAGAAAATTCAGAAAATGTATTGAGTGAATAGTACATATCAAGCATTGCACACATATGAACCCATTTAATTTTCATTGAAATCCTTTTATTTGAATACCAAGATGATCATTTTGAAGAGGAGGAAACTGAGAACATAAGTAACCAGATGAAGCTAGTACTAGGCAGAGCCTGGATTTGAGAGTAGGCAGTCTGAATCCAGAGGCCAATTGCAAGTTTTATTCCTATGCAGGGCTTCACATATAAAAAGGCCCCATACTTAAGGTTCTTTTCTAATTGTCTTGAGATTATTAATAATTTTTGGATAAGAAGCTATGCATTTTCATGTTGCACTTCACCTTATATAGCTGGTCCTGAGCATACAACTAACCTGAATGCTACATGGACTATATTTTACCACCTAGTTCAGAGAAAGTCCAGCAAACTCCGCTGCTTTATCCTTACCCATGCTCAGAGTTCTTACTTGTCCTTATCTTAACTGAAATCTGGTTCTCAGTAGAAAACATCAGTCTTTTGGAAGGTTACCTCTCAAGTGATGGTCAGTGTTTTGTTTACCGTCTACCCACTATGTGCGTGAGGGTTAGGAGAGTTTATTTACTTCAAGCTTCTCATTTCCACTTTTCGACCATTTCTCTCAGCTTCTTGTAAAGTAACTCCTACTTCCTTGACTACCAAGCTATTCATTACGCTGCTCTTCCCCTTTCTCATTTGGGATCATTTTTAAAGCCTCTGGTTCATTCTCCACTTGATTCTTTGGAACCAGGCTGAAGCATCTTTAACATCACAGCGCCTTCAATATCCATACATAAACCCATCCTTTCACTACGTGGTCTCTCACATCTTTGACCTCTAAGTCTATGATATCAATTCAGCCACATTCTGCAAAGGTGATACATAGGAATTTGTTATTACCAGAAATGGAACCACTTAATCATAAATTCGTATTTGCTATATTTTTGCTACTGCCATCAGCCCTTCCAGTTGAATTATTTACTCTTTTGATCTTAATTCTTGACCCTGTAGGATCTTTTCATCTTCTACACTCTGCTTTTCCTTATGCCGCAACGTTTATCTTTATTAATGTCTTCCCTTACTCATTGATACCACAGACCACTGTTTCTATACTTATGTCAGTACCCAAACTCCACAGCACTTCTATTTTTTTCATCACAGCAATCTGGCAAAATGTCATCCTAAATTAATCCTGACCAATGATTTCTCTATGTCTGCATTTTAAAATCCAAGCTTTACTGGATTTAGACCCATACTAGATAGCTTTGAATCAGATGTACACATGATTACCAATTTCCAATAGGTCATCAGCCCTGGCATGCAATTCAATTCTCCAAAAATGTTCCAGTATATCTGCTCTCAGCTCAAATGCACTAGTGATATTGCTTGAGAAAAGAATTCTAAGCAAGTGATTTATACAGGAGTGATGAAAGCAGGGTAGGATAGGATGAGAAGTGAGGCAAAAGGCCTGGGTTCTGCTGAATTCCCAGCATCAGTTTCAACCCACAAGGAGTCCGGAACACAAATGGCACTACGGAGTTGGACTACTTGAGGCAAAGACAAGAAATTCAGGATTTTGTATCAACATAGGCCCCTCTCATCCCATTCGTTAGCCCTTCATTCCCTGGACATAGGGAAAAACCTCTTAGGCATACATACATACAACCAAGGGCAATTCTCAGAAGACTACATGAGTTGCTTGCAGCTGACCTCAACAGCATCTGGGTGATGAATTCGCTGTGGAGTACATGAGATTTGAGTGAGAGAACCATTACCATCAACTCCATTTACTTTTGCAATCTCTACAATAATTCTGTTCAGTTCACTCACTCAGTTGTGTCCGACTCTTTGCAACCCAATGGAATGCAGTACACCAGGCCTCCCTGTCCATCACCAACTCCTGGAGTTTACTCAAACTCATGTCTATTGAGTCGGTGATGCCATAAACCATCTAATTCTCTGTCATCCCCTTCTCTTCCCACCTTCAATCTTTCCCAGCATCAGGGTCTTTTCAAATGAGTCGGTTCTTCATATCAGGTGCCCAAGGTATTGGAGTTCCAGCTTCAGCATCAGTCCTTCCAATGAACACCCAGGACTGACTTCCTTTAGGATGGACTGGTTGGATCTCCTTGCAGTCCAAGGGACTCTCAAGAGTCTTCTCCAACACCACAGTTCAAAAGCATCAATTCTTCAGTGCTCAGCTTTCTTTATAGTCCAACTCCCACATTCATACATGACTACTGGAAAAACCATAGCTTTGAACAGACGGACCTTTAATGACAAAACAATGTCTCTGCTTTTCAATATGCTGTCTAGGTTTCTTCCAAGGAGCGAGTATCTTTTAATTTCATGGCTGTATCACCATCTGCAGTGATTTTGAAGCCCAAAAATAAAGTCTGTGACTGTTTCCACTGTTTCTCCATCTATCTTCCATTAAGTGATGAGACCAGATGCCATGGTCTTAGTCTTCTGAATGTTGAGCTTTAAGCCAATTTTTTCACTCTCCTCTCTCCCTTTCATCAAGAGGCTTTTTAGTTCTTCTTCCCTTTCGGCCATAAGGGGGGTGTTATCTGCATATCTAAGGCTATTGATAATTCTCCGGGCAATGTTGATTCCAGCATGTGCTCCATCCAGCCCAGCGTTTTTCATGATGTACTCTGCATATAAGTTAAATAAGCAGGGTGACAATATACAGCCTCGATGTACTCCTTTCCCTATTTGGAAACAGTCTGTTTTTCCAAGTCAAGTTCTAACTGTTGCTGCCTGACCTACATACAGATTTCTCAGGAGGCAGGTCAGGTGGTCTGTTATTCCCAACTCTAAGAATTTTCCACAGTTGGTTGTGATTCACACAGTCGAAGGCTTTGGCATAGTCAATAAAGCAGAAGTAGATGATTTTCTGGAACTCTCCTGCTTTTTCGATGATCCAGCAGATGTTGGCAATTTGATATTTGGTTCCTCTGCCTTTTCTAAATCCAGCTTGAGCATCTGGAAGTTCACAGTTCACGTACTGTTCAAGTCTAGCTTGGAGAATTTTGAGCATTACTTTGCTAGCCTGTGAGATGAGTACAATTGTGCAGTAGTTTGAGTATTCTTTGGCATTGCCTTTCTTTGGGATTGGAAAGAAAACTGACCTTTTCCAGTTCTGTGGTCATTGCTGAGTTTTCTAAACTTGCTGGCATATAGAGTGAAGCACTTTCACAGCATCATCTTTTAGGATTTGAAATAGTTCAACTGGAATCCCATCACCTCCACTAGCTTTGTTTGTAGTGATGCTTTCTAAGGTCCACTTGACTTCCAATTCCAGGATGTCTGGCTCTGGGTGAGTGATCACACCATTATGATTATCTGGGTTGTGAAGATCTTTTTTGTACAGTTCTTCTGTATATTCTTGCCTCCCTCTTCTTAATATCTTCTGCTTCTGTTGGTCCATACCATTTCTGTCCTTTATTGTGCCCATCTTTGCATGAAATATTCCTTTGGTATCTCTACTTTTCTTGAAGACATCTCTAGTCTTTCCCATTCTATTGTTTTCCTCTATTTCTTTGCACTGATCAATGAGGAAGGCTTTCTTATCTCTCCTGGCTATTCTTTAGAACTCTGCATTCAAATGAGTATATCTTTCCTTTTCTTCTTTGCCTTTCACTTCTCTTCTTTTCTCAGCTATTTGTAAGGCCTCCTCAGACAACTCTTTTGCCTTTTTGCATTTCTTTTTATTGGGGATGGTCTTGATCCCTGCCTCCTGTGCAATGTCATGAACTTCCATCCTTAGTTCTTCAGGCACTCTATCAGATCTAATCCCTTGAATCTACTTCTCACTTCCACTGTATAACTGTAAGGGATTTTATTTAGGTCATATCTGAATGGTCTAGTGGTTTTCCCTACTTTCTTCAATTTATGTCTGAATTAGGCAATAAGGAGTTCATGATCTGAGCCACAGTCAGCTCCTGGTCTTGTTTTTGCTGCCTGTTTAGAACTTCTCTATCTTTGGCTGTGAAGAATATTATCAATCTGGTTTCAGTATTGACCACCTGGTCATGTTCATGTGTAGTCTTCTCTAGTGTTGTTGGAAAAGGGTGTTTGCTATGACCAGTGCATTCTCTTTGCAAAACTCTTATTAGCCTTTGCCCTGATTCATTCTGCACTCCAAGGCCAAATTTGCCTGTTACTCCAGGTATTTCTTGACTTCCTAATTTGTACTCCGGTCCCCTATAATGAAAAGGACATCTTTTTTGGGTGTCAGTTCTAGAAGGTCTTGTAGGTCTTCATACAACCATTCAACTTCAGCTTCTTCAGTATTACTTGTCGGGGCACAGACTTGGATAACTGTGATACTGAAAGTTTTACCCTGGAAACAAACAGAGATCATTCTGTCGATTTTGAGCTTTTTTCCAAGTACTGCATTTCGGACTCTTTCATCAACTATGATGGCTACTCCATTTCTTCTAAGGGATTCTTGCCCACAGTAGTAGATATAATGGTCATCTGAGTTAAATTCACCCATTCCAGTCCATTTTAGTTTGCTGATTCCTAAAATGTTGATGTTCACTCTTGCCATCTCCTGTTTGACCACTTCTAATTTGCCTTGATTCATGGACCTAACATTCTAGGGTTCTATGCAGTGTTGCTCTTTACAGCACTGTACTTTACTTCCATCACAGTCATATCCACAACTGGGTGCTGTTTTTGCTTTGGGTCTGTCTCTTCAGTCTTTCTGAAGTTATTTCTCCACTCTTCTTCAGTAGCATACCGGGCCCCTACTGACCTGGGGAGTTCATCTTTCAGTGTCCTATCTTTTCGCCTTTTCATACTGTTCATGGGGTTCTCAAGGCAAGAATACTGAAGTGGTTTGCCATTCCCTTCTCCAGTGGACCATGTTTTTTCAGAACTCTCCACCATGACCCATCTGTTTTGCATAGCCCTACATGGCATGGCTCATAGTTTCATTGAGTTAGACAAGGCTGTGATCCATGTGATCAGATTGGTTAGTTTCCTGTGACTGTGGTTTTCTGTTTGATGGAGAAGGATAAGAGGCTTATGGAAGCTACTTGATGGAAGAGACTGACTGAGGAGAAACTGGGTCTTGTTCTGATGGGCAGGGCCAACCTCAGTAAATCTTTAATCCAATTTTCTGTTGATGGGTGGAGCTGTATTCCCTCCCTGTTATGTACCTGGGGCCAAACTATTGTGAAGCTAACGGCGACCTCCTTTAAAATGTCCCATGCAAGCACTGCTACACTCAGCACCCCTGACTCTGCCCCGACACAGCCAACCCACACCTCCACCAGAGACTCCTACACACTCATGGGCGAGCCTGGCTCATTATCTTGTGGGGTCACTGCTCCTTTCTCCTGGGTCCTGGTGTATACAAGGTGCACATGGGGTTGCAAAGTGTCAGACATGACTGAAGTTACTTAGCATGGATGTATGCACAATCCGAAGCTGGTATCACTGTAGACTCAGACTACTGTAATTACTTAAACATTTTTCTATCTTCCTCCTACCTATCAACCTACTTGAATCCCCACTACTATCTAAGGCATTTTCCTTTGTTTACATACTCTCTCAGAATGGTGTTACTCAACTCCAGAGATCTTATTTCTTACATTATGTGCTTAATATTGTCTGCTCAACCAAGCTGAAAGCTCCAAGAGAACAAGGACTATTTTGATCACCAGTATTATCCCTCTTGGTATAAAAGAGTGGTACACATAGATTCCTTGATGAATGAATGAATGAAAACAGCTATCACTTCTATAGAACCTACTGTGTGCCACAGACCATTCCAAATGCTTTATGCATAACTTTATTTATTAATATCTTCCATAGCAGTCAGTGAACTATATGCTAATACTATTCATTCCACTGAAGATAAAAGAAATTGACATTCCGACAACTAGTAGGAAGATCTGAGATTTTAATCTAAGTAATTCCTGCTCTTATCTTTTACATTATAGGGCATTATGTTGCCTTTCAAATGAATGATGGAATGAATAAAGTACTAATGAAATGGAGTGAGAGAAAAGGGAGGAGAATGGAGGAAAGAAAGAAGAAAGGAGGGAAAGAAGGAAAGAAGAACGCATGTGTACCTACACATATACATGCTATTATGATGTAGTGAGGAGTTTTCGAGGCTCTCTGAGTAAACTGCCATTTGTTTAACCTGTATTCTTAATCAAATATCAGTTATCACTCAGTTTACAGCCACACTTCATCTCTAAAGTGTTCACTTATTATACTAATTTGAAGAGACCAAATACATATTTCCCCAAATACTCAGAACTAAAACACTCAGAAAATTTAACCATGCTAACCTCATCACAAGTCACCCATCACATAGTTTATGTGTTACTAACAGACACAGTTCTGATACCGGGCCCTCCACTAGGCAATATCTACAGAGATAGCAAAGCATTAAAGGAAATGTACCAGTCTCACACAGTCAATTTATCACTTTAAACATAACTGGAAGCACAGAGTACCTCAATAATGGAAGGGAAGATAATATTAATAGGTTTTTTTTAAAAATATAGTAATAGTTTGAAACAATTTGGTCTTCTAGAAATCCAGATGGGAAATTAATAGTTGCTCAGGTTTGGAAGTAAACTTGAAGGTTATTCTGCCCAAATCTTTCATGACATCTGCGCCACTCAGAGAATTTTACTTACTATTTTTCTTTCCTATAAAGATTCTCATTAATGAGTTTAATATTTTTAAGCTTAAGACTAGAAATCGAGAGCTGGCTGCTTAAAAACAAAGCTGGATAAAAGGTTTGTTTTGTCACATGTCTTTTTTAAATAAAAGGATCAAAGATGTCTTTAGTCATCATCAGAATGTAGTTTGAGCCTTCATGTGTGTGAGAGAACATTTCCCTCAATTTATTATAATTTCTGTGATTTATGCGCAACAGTGATGGAAACAGCTTGGTGTAGGTTTCCAAGGCGCAGTGTGGGAGGCCCTGTGTGCACAGTTCCTCGCTATTTGTTAATAGGATTTGTCCACATACCCTCTGCCCAACTGTCTGGTGCTTTGAAATATTGCAGCTGCTTTTCATTTCCTGTTAAATCTGATTGGCAGCAATGCCAAAGCTGTAGCTCAACCTGGAAACAGAAGCATGACTCCAAGCAAGAATATACAGGGTGGCAAAAGAGTCATTGATGCCACCACAAAGTGAAAATTTTCCATCACTGGCTACCATCTGGGGACTTCAGTCACAGTGCTAGGCCCATTTCTAAAGTAGGATGTTCCATCTGTACTGGATGCTGGTTTATAACATGGGCGACTCCAACACGGTGGTTCTTAACTGGGCGTGATTTTGCTTCCCACAGGACATTTAGCAATGTCTGTCTTAATGGTCCTAATTGAGGGCTGATTCCCATTACATGGGTGGAAGGCCAGGGATGCAGCTAAAAATCCCACAATGCACCTGAAAGTCTTCCATGACAAAGAATTATACTGTACATAATTTCAGTACTGCTGAGGTTGAGAATCCTGTTCAAGGTATTCCAAACCAAACTAAAAGCTATAAATGATCATTTCCCTTCTTTACTGCCATTTAGGATACAAACAGCAATGCTTACTAGGGAACAAGCACTTTTAAATGCATGGGAACTGACTTGGTACTATACTTCTGTATTGGTGATATTTATGAATTGATCTATTGCTATGCATTTTGACCAGGATGACAAGAACCAACAGGCACCCTGGTGATCCACTGGCAAAGACTCTGTGCTCCCAGTGCAAGGGCTGGGGTTTAGTCCCTGGTCAGGGAACTAGAACCCACAAGCCACAACCAACAGTTTGCATGCCACAACTAAAGATCCCACACGCCGCAACTAACACCCAATGCAGACAAATAAATAAATATTTAAAAATAAGTACCAACAATCAGGAGAAAGGAAAATGAAAATTCTTAGAAATGTTATAGCTTGGAGGGACTTTTCTAGTCCAGGCTTTACAAATTCTGTTCCTTAAACAACTAGTTCTGTAAGACATATCCCATGATATGTCTTGTAGGCATCCAGGTCAAATGACACAGAGAAATGTTGGTTTAAACAGAGTGAAATATGCTTTGATTACACATGACCATTCTAAGAGCCTTGATTGCTCACAGGCAGCATGGCTCTTCAAAGCTGACTATAGTAAAAAAAATATATGTATATTTAAACTCATTGGACCATGAAATCTTTTACTTCTGTAACATCTATTAATACGGCTTAAACAAATGATCTAGTCCAACTAGCATGTTCCGATACATAAAGAAGTATGGTACAAAAGCTGGGGTTATTTGTCCAGGATTACTGACCAAGTTAGAGACAAAGAAAGGATCACATCAAGGACTACCTCACACAGTCCATTCTTTCTTCCACTATACAATGCTTCTTTATACAGCTGTTTTAAAATATGATTTAATTATATCATTACACCATAGTACATAGTGCTTAGAGTAAACGTTACTTTACACAGAGGGGGCTTTCCCTGGTGACTCAGCAGGTAAAGAATCCACTTGCAATGCAGGAGACCCAGGTTCAGTTCCTGGATTGGGAAGATCCCTGGAGAAGAGAATGGCTACCTACTCTAGTATTCTTGCCTAGAGAAATCCATGGACAGAGGATCCTGGAGGGCAACAGTCCATAGTGTTGCAAAGAGTCAGACATGACTAAGCAACTAATACGTTCACTACACAGAGTATTTTCAAATTCACGATCCTGTTTAATTCTCACAACTTAGATCAAGTTATTTTTTCCACTTTTTTTCTTCCCTTCTTCATCTTCATCATCATCTCTCCTCTCATCATCAGTACTGCCACATCTTGAATATAAACCACTAGTTCACCATGAGGTTAGGGTCTTGTTACCCCAACACTGAAAACAAGCTGTGGCTCACTGGAGCCACTATTGTTTGTTGAATTAATGGATGCCCCATTTTATAGAGAAAAAAGAGTAAGAGGCTAACTTACAGTGGAAGTATTCCTGATGGTTCAGACAGTGAAGAATATGTCTGCAATGCAGGAGACCCAGGTTCAATCCCTGGGTCAGGAAAGTCCCCTGGAGAAGGGAATGGCTACCCACTCCAGTATTCTTGCCTGGAGAATTCCATGGACAGAAGAGCCTGGTGGCCTACAGTCCATGGGGTCGCAAAGAGTCAGATACGACCAAGCAACTAACATTTTCACACATTATTTTTAAGAAACATGTTATTTTCAAATGCCTTTTGACCATGTACATTTCCTTTTCAGAAAAAAGTCTATTCAGTTTAGGTACCACTTAAAATTTTCTTTTTGTTTTTGTTTTTGATGTTAAGCTCTATGAGCTATTTATATATGTTGCATATTAATCCTTGATTGATCGTATCATTTATAAATATTTTCTCTCATTCAGTTGGTTATCTTTTCCTTTTGTCAATGATTTCCTTTGCTATGCAAAAGTTTTTAAGTTTAATTAGGCCCCATTTATTTATTTTTGTTTTTATTTCCTTTGCTTTAGGAGACATATACAAAAAAAAAAATGAAAAGTGCTGCAATTTATATCGAAGACTGTTCTATCTATGTTTTCCTCTGTCTTTTATGGTATCTCGTCTCATATTTAGGCCTATAATCCACTTTGAGTTTCTTTTTATATATGGTGTTAGAGAGAGTTCTAATTTTATTCTTTCATATGTAGGTGTCCAGTTTTCCCCGTACCATGTATTGAAGAGATTGTCTTCTCTCCATTGTATATTCTTACTTCTTTGTCATAGACTAACTACCCTTAAGTTCATGGGTTTATTTCTGG
Source organism: Cervus canadensis (assembly GCF_019320065.1). Classification (NCBI taxonomy): domain Eukaryota; kingdom Metazoa; phylum Chordata; class Mammalia; order Artiodactyla; family Cervidae; genus Cervus; species Cervus canadensis. Next base: position 33,102,744 of record NC_057407.1, on the reverse strand, counting down.
GCTCTTGATTCTGTTCCATTGCTCTATGTATCTGTTTTTTTGTGCCAATACCATACTGTTTTGATTAATGTAGTTTTGGAAGTAATGGAGCATTACTACTGGTCTATTCTCTTTCTTTTAGAAGATTTCAATCTTTTTCAAGAATGTCTGGCTATTTGGGTCTTTTGAGTTTCAATGCAAATTTTTAAATTATTTGTTATAGTTCTGTGGAAAATGCAATTGGTATTTTGATAGGGATTGCCCTGAATCTGTAGATTGCCTTGGGTAGTATGAACATTTTAGCAATATTAATTTTCCCAATCTAAGCACACAGTATACCTTTCCATCTGTTTGTGCTGTCTTCAATTTCTTTCATCAGTATCTTGCAAATGAGAACCACAATGAGATATCACTTTATACTTTATACCACAATGAGATATACTTATAAATGAGATATCAATTATACTTGTCAGACTCACAATCATCAAAAAGAACACAAATAATAAATGTTGGTGAGAATGTAGAGAAAAGGGAATCCTCATACACTGTTGGTGTGAATGTAAACAGATGTAGTCACTATGGAAAACAGTATAGAGGTTTTGTCCTGGATATATATCCCCAAAACAGTAATTAGAACAATACATGCAGACTAATGTTTGCAGCAATTTTATTTACAATTGCCAACATATGGAAGCAGTCTAAGCATCCATCAACAGGTAAATGGATAAATAAGATAATGAGAGCACACACACACACATACACACAATGGAATACTACTAAGACACAAAAAAGAACACATTTTTTCCATTTGCGGCAACATGAGTGGGCATGGAAGTCATTATGCTAAGTGAAATGAGTCAGGCAGAGAAAGACAAATCTTATATGTTATCACTTATATAGGGAGTCTAAAAATACAATAAACTAGTGGATATAACCCAAAAAGCAGACTCACAAATAGAGAGAACAATCCAGTGGTTACCTACGGGGAGAAGGAAAAGAGGAGGGCAATATAAGTGAAGAGGAGTAAGAGATACAAAGTATTATGTATAAAAAAGCTACAAGAATATACTGTACAACACAGGGAACATAACCAACATTTCATAATTACTATAAATGGAGTCTAACCTTCAAAATTTGAGAATCACTATATTGTACATCTGTAACGTATAATAATGTATGGCAACTGTATTTCAATTAAAGTAATAAATAGTAAAATCACTTAGTCTGCTGAAGGCACTATGCTAGTCAATTTTTCATTTCTTTGAATTGGTAACAAGTAGCAGCAACAACAAGCGATAAAGCAAAACCGACAGAGGAAAGGGAAAAAAAATCACATTCTTTAGGAAAGCATCTAATAGAAACTACAGAATAAGTGAAAGAAAATTGCAGTACTCTTACTTTTTTCTTGTTTTTGCACGTTAAGAGAATGTGTAGAGGCAAGCTGGACTTATTTTATATTTCAGCATATTGACTTACATTCATTTGATTTCATGCAAAAGGCCAATGATTTTGCTAGGGAAAATTTCTCAGTGGAGCTACAAGAAGGGACAGAATAATGAGCAATGAACTTTTCATGACTATCTGGTTAAACTAGCTGGAATTAAAACACTTCAGTAGTTTCATTTCAGTTTTATTTTTATTTCTTGTGGTCATGGAGTCTAGTCAACTTGGTGTTTAACTCATAATTCTCAAAAAACAAAACTAAGTAGAACTCACCCCAAAAGTAAAGAGATGAAAGATCGTCTTTAATGATGAATTCCCTAAGCTTACTAAAGACCTTTGTCAGTTCTTCTCCACTAACACAGAGACCAGCATTGCAGAGAATAGTCTGCACATTATTGACCAGGGGATTTTTGCAGAAACCAACACCTGTGGCCAGTGATTTATTATGTAAGTGAATACTGAAATGTCTCCAATGACCTTTGAGTAACAAAAGGTGTATTAATGAAAGCACTTGTTACTAGGAAGCAACCTTTAACACTGGGATATGTTATCAATTTCCTTGGGGGAGGAAATGGCAACCCACACCAGTATTCTTGCCTGGAGAATCCCATGGACAGAGGAGGCTGATGAGCTACAACAGTCCATGGGGTCACAAAGGGTCAGACATGACTGAGTGACTAACATTTTCACACATTATTTTTAAGAAACATGTTATTTTCATATGCCTTTTGACCATGTACATTTCCTTTTTAGAAAAAAGTCTTTCAATTCAGGTACCATTTTTAATTTTTTTTTTCTGCTCAGTCATGTCCAACTCTTTGCAACCCCATGGGCTATATAACCTACCAGTATCCTCTGTCCATGGGATTTTCCAGGCAAGAATACTGGAGTGGGTTGCCATTTCCAATTTAAAGGTAGGCAAACATAAAAGGGCATTATAACCACAAAAGAAGATAAAATCAGCTTTGAATTAGTTCATTTCTAGACTTGAGGCTAATGACTTTAATATCCAGTTATAGTCATATGTTTCCACTGTTTCCCCATCTATTTGCCATGAAGTGATGGGACCAAATGCCATGATCTTAGCTTTCTGAATGTTGGACTTTTAGCCAACTTTTTCACTCTCCTCTTTCACTTTCATCAAGAGACTCTTTAGTTCTTCTTCACTTTCTGCCATAAGGGTGGTGTCATCTGCATATCTGAGGTTATTGATATTTCTCCCGGCAATCTCGATTCCAGCTTGTGCTTCTTCCAGCCCAGCATTTCTCGTGGTGTACTCTGCATATAAGTTAAATAAATGGAGTGACAATATACAGCCTTGAGGTACTCCTTTCCCAATTTAGAACCAGTCTGTTGTTCTATGTCTGGTTCTAACTGTTGCTTCCTGACCTGCATACAGGTTTCTCAAGAGGCATGTCAGGTGGGCTCCAAAATCACTGCAGATGGTGATTGCAGCCATGAAATTAAAAGACGCTTACTCCTTGGAAGGAAAGTTGTGACCAACCTGGACAGGATATTGAAAAGCAGAGACATTACTCTGTCAACAAAGGTCCATCTAGCCAAGGCAATGGTTTTTCCAGTAGGCATGTGTGGATGTGAGAGTTGGACTATAAAGAAAGCTGAGCCCTGAAGAATTGATGCTTTTGAACTGTGGTGTTGGAGAAGAGTCCCTTGGACTGCAAGGAGATCCAACCAGTCCATCCTAAAGGAGGTCAGACCTGGGTGTTCATTGAAAGGACTGATGTTGAAGCTGAAACTCCAATACTTAGGCCACCTGATGCGAAGAGCTGACTCATTTGAAAAGACCCTGATGCTGGGAAAGATTAAGGGCAGAAGGAGAAGGGGACGACAGAGGATGAGATGGTTGGATGGCATCACCAACTCAATGGACATGAGTTTGGGTAAACTCCAGGAGTTGGTGATGGACAGGGAGGCCTGGCATGCTGTGGTTCATGGGGTGGCAAAGAGTTGGACATGACTGAGCGACTGAACTGAACTGATAGTCATATGTTTAGAAAAATCTTAAATGAGCCTGAAGTGCACATAAAGCTAAACTGAAAGGCTGCCACAAGATATTTCTTTATTGACAAGTCTATTAGCCCATCACTCATTCATATATCAGTATGCACATACTATGCAGAAAGTACCAAGCTCAGTGCTATGGAGGATTAAAGATAAAGACTATGATCTTAAGGAAGCCATGCACTAGAGAATCAGATATTAAAAAAGATAATCCCACACATATGTGCACAAAATTGTATTTAAAAAATGCTCATTGCAGTTTCACATTTTTAAAAAATGCAGGGAACATAAAGGTTCATTAAGAAAGAAATGGCTAAAATAATATAAATAATTCACTATGTGTAATAACATATCAGTAGCAAGTAACTCACAAAACGATCCCAAGATTCAGAATTTGAATAAAGCCAGTTGCTGAATAAACATGACCACATAAATACTATATATTTAGGGTATATAACATGTATAGAAATGGTTAGGGGAAAGTTCTGAAAAGACATAAATGAAATGAAAACAGTGGTTCCCTCTAGGTAAAGTACTGGAACTAGAGGAGATGGTCATAAAAATTATAGTTCAGATCTTATAATGAGAATATGTTTACTGTTTATCAAAGAATGTAAACAGACAGATACAGATATAGGTTTATATTAATGTGATTAATACCACAAAGAAAATCACATAAAGTGATTAAAAAATTTTAATGAGTGAAATGGTTTCTTCCAGGAGAAATTATGCAACATTCTGTTTAAGAGAAGCCAAATCTTCTTAGTTATAAAAAATTCAGAGGTGGACAGAAAGTAGTGCTAAAACACACAAAAAGTAACTAAGAATGGCTGCCAAGCCCTTGGAGGGAAGGAAAGAGGGATGAGGAGGTAGAGCACAGGGGATTTTTAGGGCAGTGAAAATATTCTGTATGAATTAGAATGGTGGATACTTAATGTCACGCATTTGGTAAAATTAAAAGAATTATTCAACCCAAACAGTGAACCCAAATTTTTCCAATGGACTTTAGTTAGTAATTATGCATCCATACTGGGTATTTCAATTTTAACAAATTCACCACATCACTGCAAGATATTAATAACAGAAGAAACTATGTGGAGATGTTGTGGAGAGGAGTAGGAAGTATACAGAAATTCTCTATTTTATGTTCTCAGTACAGTTGCTCAGTCATATCTGACCCTTTGTGACCCCATTGACTACAGCCCGCCAGGCTTTCCTGTCTATCACCAACTCCCAGAGCCTACTCAAACTCATGCCTACTGCATCAGTGATGCCATCCAACCATCTCATCCTCTGTCATCCCCTTCTCCTCCCACCTTCAATCTTTCCCAGCATCATTATATGTTCTATTTTTCTATAAAACTTAAAATACTCTAAGAAATAAAGCCTATTTTAATTTTAAAATGTTATAATAGAGCAATGCATAAAGAACAAGAAGAACTTAAATAAAAGAATAATTAATGCTTTGGGTGGGAGCCTTAGCCAGTGGTTATATGATATCCATGACATGAGTTAACACACAGAGCTCTAATGTGGCTGGTACACAGAACATTCAGTGTTTTATCTATTTATTTGCTTATTTATTTAGCTGATTTATCTGTTTGCTTTGTTTATACTTTTTGATATGTCTTAAAGAAGTAGAATTGCACAAGGAAGACAAAGAATCAAAAATATTGCAAGGAAAGAAAAGAGCTAGATTGATGACATTCATATGTGAAGAAGAGTCCTTGCTGGGACTGGAATAGAATCTGGGGTGACTTGAGAGCAGGTTTATGTTAAACAGACTGGAAATGAAACAAGAACACTAAGATGAGATTAGACTGCTAAGGTATTCGGGTATGGAAATCAACATTTTTTTCCTCTAAGACAATGACCTACTCAGTTCTGTTCTTCTGGAAGCTTGATGAGAATGAGAAGAGATGTAGAGAGGCCAGGAAAGGGATAGAAATATGTATCAAATGTTATGGTTTGGGAATTAAAATGAGTGGGTTCAAATTTTGGTTCTGATATTTTCTAGCTTTCACAGCATCATCTTTTAGGATTTGAAATAGCTCAACTGGAATTTCATCACTTCCAGTAGCTTTGTTCATAGTGATGCTTCCTAAGGCCCACTTGACTTCCAATTCCAGGATATCTGGCTCTAGGTGGGTGATCACATCATCGTGGTTATCTGGGTCATGAAGATTTTTTTTGTACAGTTCTACGTATTCTTGTGACCTCTCTTTAATATCTTCTGCTTCTGTTAGGTCCATGCCATTTCTGTCCTTTATTCTGCCCATCTTTGTATGAAGTGATCCCTTGGTATCTCTACTTTTCTTAAAGAGATCTCTAGTCTTTCCCATTCTATTGTTTTCCTTTATTTCTTTGCATTGATTACTGAGGAAGGGTTTCTTATCTCTCCTTGCTATTCTTTGGAACTCTGCATTCAAATGGGTATATCTTTCCTTCTCTTCTTTGCCTTTCACTTGTCTTCTTTTTTCAAATGTTTGTAAGGCCTCCCCAGACAACCATTTTGCCTTTTTGCATTTCTTTTTCTTGGGGATGGTCTTGATCACTTCCTCCTGTACAGTGTCAGGAGCCTCTGTCCACAGATCTTCAGGCACTGTGTCTATCAGACCTAATCCATTGAATCTATTTGTCACTTCCACTTCAGTTTGCATGGGCTGCTATAAATAAGAATACCATTGACTGAGTGGCTTAAACAACATTTATTCTCATAGTTATAGAAACTTCATCTTTCAAGGGCAATCACAATAGGTTTTGTTCTGAGGCCTCCTCTTGGCTTATAGGTTGCCACCAATTCAGCCTATGCTTATAAGATCTCTTTATGTCCTTGTGTAGAGAGGGAGAGAGGAAGAGAAAGGGAGAGGGAACTAGGGAGAGAACCAGGGAGGGAACGAGGGAGAGTCAGGAGTTATCTCATATATTAGAAATAAAAGTATATATTCTTAATATGCTACATTAAAAACATGAGGATTTATAATAGGATTGTAATGACATACTGTGGGAAATGATAAAAGTGATGTTGAAAAGTGAATATATTTTTTGATAATTTGTCTCTTATCATAAAAATTGACCTTTGTCATGTCCTGTCCATTACTATTTTTTCACTTCCTTCTTTTAATTATTAAACCAATAGACCATTGCCTACTTTTTCTAATAATTTTAAAATCACCACTTCAACATTAATTTTGCTCACTGGCACACTATACTGCTAATTATTTTATTCAATGCATAATATTCTACCACTGTTATAGAAAGACCAAATTGAATTACAGATATATAATTGCTATCCTGTATTGATATGTAAATGCTATCCTGTATTGCTCATTTAGCAGATATTTTATTATTCTACTAATTACAGCACCAGCACTGATCATGTTCAGGGTAAAGGTGAGGGTTACTAAGGCGTTAGTATTAGTTTCTAGGAACTTTAAATTTAAGTGATTCATTCTTTTCCCTAAAGCAATCTCATTGTTTCTCCATCAGACTCAAATTACATCTTATGGTTTTATTCAGTGACTAATTAATGCCATTTTCCAGAACAAATCTCTGACAAGGTTGAGAATAAAAGCCTAATTTACAATACAAAAACAGTGGACCCTGTGGCCATGGTCAGTGACTTATACTCAGAAGTCAATGCCATCTAATTACAACGCTTGGAAAGTTGCACAAGGGATCAATGCCAACTTATTCTGTTTAAGTTCTTCTCATTAACAATCCAAATGTCCAAGAGTAGGACTGTCATCCTCCTAAGAAAGAACTCAGAAGGCAACCAACAACATGAAAGCAATAATGACCATAGGGCTTATCACAGCGTTGGACACAAGATTCAATAAATGCTAGCAAATGACACTAAGAGTGCTATACTACAAGATTTAGTAATATTCGTGGTTAAAGTTCAGAGAATAAACAACATAAAAAATTAAAAGGGCTCCAACATATAAAGTATTTGATATGTAAATTTCTATGAATGTCACAAAAGCATCCTTAGCTTATTTCCTGGAAAACAGTATGTGTCTCAATCATTTCCTGAATGAGAGTATGAATCAGAGCTCTCCAGAACAAACTGTGTATGTGAGCAAAGGAGGAGGCATGAGAAATACTGCAACAGTTGCCCTTTCATAGTCTGTTATAATCACCATGCTAGCAGCTCTAACTTTGGTAAGCTAAACCCCAATAACTGTCACAGGGATCAAACAAAATCTGCACCTTGCCAGTTTTGCATGTCTGACAGAATCAGGACAGCTACTTAAGAGTCAAAACATAATAATCATTAAATAACAATCTGGAAAAATGCCAAAATAGGACTTACTTTTACTCTATCTTTCCGTACAGCATATATTAAGCCAAAATTGCTGCCAGGGGAATGTGTTATTTTTTATGATAAGTCCTGAGATTCTTTATTAAATGCCTGTAACACAATAAATATCATTCTTAGTTTGAAAAATATTTAAACTCCATAGATTATTATTAGTCTGTCTTGGCAGCATCATAATTAGAGGGAAAAACACATTTTTAAAAAATTACATCTCTATAAGATTATTTTCTTGTCATGCCTTCACTAGATTTGCTCTGTATACATAACTTTTTTTGTTGGGTTGGCGGGGGGGCACACTTCATGGCATACCGGATCTTAGTTCCCCAATCAGGGATCAAACCCAAAACCTCTGCAGTGGAAGCACAGTCTTAACCACTGGACCACCAGGGAAATCTCAATAACCATTTTAACTTTCTGTTTTCTAAGCATCCTTAAAAGTGTACTTCTGCAATATCCTGGAGGAAATGCTATTCTAATTGCATTTTTAAATTATTACACATGTGTATGCTGAGTAGGACTTTCAGTTAATGTCTCTGCCTATTAGGTAATTTTACCTTGAAGTTTGAAGTAATTTGTTATTAAACATTGTTTAAATAATCCCAAGACAACAATGTAGCCATTAATATGTCTAGCTATGATTATTTATTCATGCATAATGTCTCTCATGTATGAGTTAATGTTACAATAAGCCAGTCACTAACTCAATGTTAAATCCGAGATCTAATTCTGCTGCTGTTGACCACCTTTAAAAACAATTTTGAAATTTTTAATTCAGCATTATGTGGCTAAAACCAAATTGAGATTATATATAGAATTATGTTAACTCTAATGGGAATTATAGGCTTTTGGTCTTGATATATGTTACTAAGCTGCAAGTATGAAACTTCACAGGTACCAAAACCTATAATTTTCTACTCTTTAGCCACAGAGCCACCCCTTCCCCCTATTTTTAAAAATATAATGTGGTAGGGGAGGGATAGAATGGGAGATTGGGGTTAGCAGACACAAACTATTATATACAGAACTGATAAACAAGGTCCTACTGTGTAGCAAAAGAAACTATATTCGATATTCTGTGATAAAGAACACTGTAAAAGAATGTGAAAAAATAATGTGTATATGTGTGTGTGTATAACTGAGTCACCAGGCTGACAGCAGACATTAACATGACACTGTAAATCAATTATTTCAGTTCAGTTCAGTTGCTCAGTCGTGTCCGACTCTTTGTAACCCCATGGACAGCACCCCAGGCCTCCCTGTCCATCACCAACCCGGAGTTTACTCAAACTCACGTCCACTGAGTCGGTGATGCCATCCAGCCATCTCACCCTCTGTCATCCCCTTCTCCTCCCTCCTTCAATCTTTCCCAGCCTCAGGGTCTTCTCAAATGAGTCACTTCTTCGCGTCAGGTGGCCAAAGTATTGGAGTTCCAGTTTCAGCATCAGTCCTTCCAATGGATATTCAAGACTGATTTCCTTTAGGATGGACTGGTTGGATCTCCTTGTAGTACAAGGGACCCTCAAGAGTTTTCTCCAACACCACAGTTCAAAAGCATCAATTCTTCGGCACTCAGCTTTCTCTATAGTCCAACTCTCACATCCATACTTGACTATTGGAAAAACCACAGCTTTGACTAGATGGATCTTTGTTGGCACAGTAATGTCTCTGCTTTTTAATACGTTGTCTAGGTTGGTCATAACTTTTCTTCCAAGGAGCAAACGTCTTTTAATTTCATTGCTACAGTCACCATCTGCAGTGATTTTGAAGCCCAAAAAATAAAGTCTGTCACTGTTTCCATTGTTGTCCCATCTATTTGCCATGATGTGATGAGACCAGATGCCATGATCTTAGTTTTCTGAATGTTGAGCTTTAAGCCAACTTTTTCACTCTCCTCTTTCACTTTCATCAAGAGGCTCTTTAGTTCTTCTTCCCTTTCGGTCATAAGGGTGGTGTTATCTGCATAACTGAGGTTATTGATATTTCTCACGGCAATCTTGATTCCAGCTTGTGCTTCCTCCAGCCCAGCGTTTCTCATGATGTACTCTGCATATAAGTTAAATAAGCAGAGTGACGATATACAGCCTCAACGTACTCCTTCCCAATCTGGAACCAGTCTGTTGTTCCATGTCCTGTTCTAACTGTTGCTTCTTGACCTGCATACAGATTTCTCAGGAGGCAGATCAGGTGGTCTGGTATTCCCATCTCTTGAAGAATTTTACAAAGTTTGTTGTGATCCACACAGTCAAAGGCTTTGGCTTTCATGCCTTCTGTTCCAGAATACAATTGGATTAATAAGAAATCATAAGGAGTATAATATATCCATGCTATACTAATTTATATCAATTCAATTGATCATTCAAACATCTTATCACTGTAATCTATGACACTTTTGAAGTCTTTCTGAAAATCAAATATTATATGTATGTGTGTATATATATAGTAGATATATATATATATATATATATATATTTTTTTTTTCCCTATTCCTTAGCAGCCTGCAGCTTTTAAAAGTAACGTGACATTTGGCCTAGGAAGAAGTAAAGGCAGGGACTGTTTCATTTTGTGATCAGTTTCTTTGTCAGGAATTTCTTTATTCCCTTTTGCTCCCCTCCTCACCACTCCCCTCTATCTGTCGCTCTCTCTTTCTCTCTCTCTGCCCTCTTCTCCCTTACTCTGGAAGAGGCACTAAAATTAGAGGGATTGTGCAACTAACTTTAAGCTACAGCCACCTTAAATTTTTTCAAGAGTTTCTCTCTACATACCTGTGTGGTAAGACACACCAGCCCAAAACCTTTCTCACTTCTGTACATATAGTATTTTATATATCCTGGAACTTGATTAGTAATTCAATTTTAAGATTTTAAATGTTTTCCATGGAAGCTCTTATTACATACATTCATCTTTTTCCTAAGGAAACTCTACTTCTACAAATTATTTTTCCTTCTGTTTCAAATTAGCACAGACCAAAGCTTTCTTAACACAGTATCTTAAATCCAGGTCAGTGATTCTAAAACTAAAACTATCTGAGATAAATCTAGCATAAATATTTTACTTTGTTTAATAGTTTTGCTAAAAAGTCTTTACTTTTTCATTGCATTCGACCTTTGTCAAAAATCAAAAATGACTATATGTGCATGAATTTATTTCTGATATCTCTATTCTTTTCCATTAATTTCTGCATCTATTCTTTTAACACCACCATGCAATTATTGAGAGAGTTAACTCTCAGGTAGGTTGATAAGAAGTACAGGGTCCCCAAGGGAGAGGAGGAGGAGGAGGAGGAGGAGGAAGGGATCTGGGGCTCTTGAGGAGGAGGAAGGGATCTGGGGCTCTCGAGGAGGAGGAAGGGATCTGGGGCTCTCGAGGAGGAGGAAGGGAGAAATGTGTTTTTCTCTATTCCTGCATCTTAGTCACATAAAACATTTTTTTTTTAATCCAAGAGCAAATATTTACACAACAAAACAACTCTTCTTGCTCAAGGGTATGTTTTTCCTTAAACTCTGTACCAATGATTATATAACAACAAATGTATCCTGCTCAGGACAGAGGACATGTTTCTCCTTCTTGAGAACCTTCTAAACTAATCCTGTCATCTTAAAGTGTGTGCTGTGGGAGTGGGTCTGGTAAGATCTTTCTATTGCTAGTTCTAATCCTGTTATCTTAATATGTGTATTGTGGGAGTGGGTCTGGTAAGACCTTTACAACCTTGAGACATTCTTTTGATTTCTTGTTAATAAGCAGTTGAAGAAGTATATTGCTCCCTTGCTGAGACTAGTGGCGGGGCGCTCTCCACCCCCTTCTGATGTCTATGTCAGAAACGTTCTCTGTCCTTTTTCACTGTTATAAAACTTCTGCCACAGGAAGTTCTGAGTGTCTGAAGTCTGGTCCCTGGTCCTGAAGTTAAACCTTCCTTTTCGGAAATCACGAATCTGGCATCATTCATAGAAAGCTATCAGTATAATTACCGCAGCTCTATAAATTATGAAAATTGGTTATTACAACATACATCATGGCTGAATGCCCACAAAGTTCCATCACAGTTAAAATAGTTCTATGCACTTCTGAGAAAATAAGCCAGGCTTGGTTTCACATAACTTTTGAAATCATTTTGGCTATCCTAGTCTTTTTGTTTTTCCATAGAATTGACTTGGAAATATCTATCAACAGCAAAAAACAAACAAACAAAAAAAGTCTGTTGGGATTTTGATTGAGGTTGTATTGAATCTATAGATCAAATTAGGAAGAACTGACATCTTAATGATACTGAGTCTTTCAATTCATGAACATGGTTTAACCCCGCATTTATCTCTTTTAAAAAATATATTTAGTAAATGTTTGTGGCTTTAATACAGACTACATATTCTATTAGATGTATATTTATTTCATTTTCTGGTTCTTTAAGAAATAAATTGACTTTCAAATTTCCTATTTTTGTAGTTCATTGCTATTATACAGAAGCTTACATTTTTGTTACTCAAAAGATCATAAAACTCATTCACTGTGAGATTTTTTTTTAAGATTTTTGTTATTTTTGACATAGATAATCATGTCAACTGCAAATAGAGATGATTTTATATTTTCTTTCTCAAACTGTATGTCTGTTTTTTGTTTATTTTATAATGGCTAAAACTTTATTTGAAGTGATTTTGAATAGGAATGATGAGGCAAGATATTGTTGAGTTTTGTCTGATCTTAAGGGGAAAAAAATTCAGTCTTTCATCACTGAGTATGAGATTACCTTAGGTTTTCTGGTGTGAGAAGTTTCAACTGAATATTTGATGGAGTTATCTTCTATTCATAGTTTGCTGAAATTTTCATTTTGTTGAATTTATTATGAAAAATTACATGGATTGATTTTCTAATATTAAGCCAGGTTTATATGCCCAAGATAAAATTCCCTGGAGCATGATGTAGTGTGATTATAATATAGTGATAGATTCTATTTTCAAATATTTGGTAGACAATATCTGCAGCTACATTCATGTGAGATATTGATATGTAGGTTTTCTTTTTCAGTAATATATTACTCATATAACTGGTAGTGATTTTGGTATTACCTAAATGCTAGTGTCATGAGATAAAATAGGGAAATTTTTCTTTTCTCTGCTATTTTTAAAATAAATTATGTAGAGCTGATATTATGTATTCCTGAACTGTTTGAGAGAATTCAGCATTAAAGACTTCTGGGCCTATTTTCCTTTTTTTGAGATTTATAATTAAGAACCCAATTTCATTTATAGGTATCAGTTAAGTTCAGTTGCTCAGTCATGTCCAACTCTTTGCGACCCATGGACCGTGGCACACCAGGCCTCCCTGTCCATCAACAACTCCCAGAGTTACTCAAATTCATGACCATTGAGTTGGTGATGCCATTCAACTATCTCGTTCTCTGTCCCCTGCTTCTCCTCCTGCCTTCAATCTTTCCCAGCATGAGGGTCTTTTCTGATGAGTCACTTCTTTGCATCAGGTGGCCAAAGTACTGGAGTTTCAGCTCCAGCATCAGCCCTTCCAGTGAACATTCAGGACTGATTTCCTTCAGGTTGGACTGGCTGAATCTCCTTGCAGTCCAAAGGACTCTCAAGAGACCTCTCCAACACCACAGTTCAAGAGTACCAATTCCTTGGTGCTAAGCTTTCTTTATAGTCCAACTCTCACATCCATACATGACTACTGGAAAAAACATAGCTTTGACTAGATGAACCTTTATAGGCCAAGTAATGTCTCTGCTTTTTAATATTCTGTCTAGGTTGGTCAGAACTTTTCTTCCAAGGAGCAAATGTCTTTTAATTTCATGGCTGAACTCAACATCTACAGTGATTCTGGAGCCCCCAAAAGTAAAGTCTGTCACTGTTTCCACAGCTTTCACATCTACTTACAATGAAGTCAGCAGATCAGACACCATGATCTTAGTTTTCTGAATGTTGATCTTTAAGCCAACTTTTTCACTCTCCTCTTTCACTTTCATCAAGAGGCTCTTTAGTTCTTCTTTGCTTTCTGCCATAAGGGTGGTGTCATCTGCATACCTGAGGTTACTGATATTTCTCCCAGCAGTCTTGATTCCAGCTTGTGCTTCCTCCAGCCCAGCGTTTCTCATGATGTACTCTGCATATAAGTTAAATAAGCAGAGTGACGATATACAGCCTTGACGTACTCCTTTCCCAATTTGGAACCAGTCCATTGTTCCATCTCTGATTCTAGCTGTTGCTTCTTGACCTGCATACAGATTTCTCAGGAGGCAGGTCAGGTGGTCTGGTATTCCCATCTCTTTAAGAATTTTCCACAGTATGTTACGATCCACACAATCAAAGGTTTTGGCATAGTCAATAAAGCAGAAGTATATGTTTTCTGGAACTCTCTTGCTTTTTCAATGATTCAACAGATGTTGGCAATTTGATATTTGGTTCCTCTGCCTTTTCTAAATCCAGCTTGAACATCTGGAAGTTCATGGTTCACATACTGATGAAGCTTGGCTTGGAGAATTTTGAACATTACTTGGCAACCATGTGAGATGAGAACAATTGTGCTGGTTAGTTTGAGTATTCTTTGGGATTGGAATGAAAACTGACCTTTTCCAGTCCTATGGCCACTGCTGAATTTTCCAAATTTGCTGGCATAATGAGTGCAGCATTTTCACAGCATCATCTTTTAGGATTTGAAATAGTTCATTGGAACTCCATCACCTCCAGTAGCTTTGTTCATAGTGTTTCTTCCTAAGGCCCACTCATTCCAGAATATCTGTCTCTAGGCAAGTGATCACACCCTCGTGGTTATCTGGGTTGTGAAGATCTTTTTTTTTATCTTCTGTGTATTCTTGCCTCCTCTTCTTAATATCTTCTGCTTCTGTTAGGTCCATACCATTTCTGTCCTTTATTGTGCCCATTTTTGCATGAATAGTTCTCTTGGTATCTTTAATTTTCTGGAAGAAATCTCTAGTATTTCCCATTCTATTGTTTTCTTCTATTTCTTAACATTGATCACTGAGGAAGGCATTTTTGTTTATCTCTCTTTGCTATTCTTCAGAACTCTGCATTCAAATGGGTATATCTTTCCTTTTCTCCTTTGCCTTTCACTTCTCTTCTTTTCTCAGCTATTTGTAAGGCCTCCTCAGACAACCCTTTTGCTTTTTTGCATTTCTTTTTATTGGGGATGGTCTTGATCCCTGCCTCCTGTACAATGTCACGGACCTCCACCCAAAGTTATTCAGGCAGTCTGTCTATCAGATCTAATCCCTTGAATCTATTTCTCACTTCCACTGTATAATTGTAAAGGATTTAAGTCATACCTGAATGTTGTCTCAGACGGTAAAGCGTCTGCCTACAATGTGGGAGACCTAGGTTCAATCCCTGGGTTGGGAAGATCTCCTGGAGAAGGAAATGGCAACCCACTCCAGTATTCTTGCCTTGAAAATCACATGGACAGAGGAACCTGGTGGGTTACAGTCCATGGGGTCGCAAAGAGTTGGACACGACTGAGCGACTTCACCTTCACCTGAATGGTCTAGTGGTTTTCCCTACTTTCTTCAAATTTAAGTCTGAATTTGGCAATAAGGAGTTCATGATCTGAGCCACAGTAAGCTCCTGGTCTTGTTTTTACTGACTGTATGGAGTTTCTCCATCTTTAGCTGCAAAGAATATAATCAATCTGATTTTGGTGTTGACCTTCTGGTGATGTCGATGTGTAGAGTCTTTTGTGTTGTTGCTAGAGGGTATTTGCTATAACCAGTGTGTTCTCTTGGCAAAACTCTATTAGCCTTGCCCTGCTTCATTCTGTACTCTAAGGCCAAATTTGCCTATTACTCCAGGCATTTCTTGACTTCCTACTTTTGCTTTCCAGTCCCCTTTCTGGGTGTTAGTTCTAGAAGGTCTTGTAGGTCTTCATAGAACCGTTCAGCTTCTGCAGTATTACTTGTCAGGGCATAGACTTGGATTACTATGATACTGAAAGGTTTGCCTTGAAAACGAACAGAGATCATTCTGTCGTTTTTGAGATTGCATTCAAGCATTGCATTTCGGACTCTTTTGTTGACTATCGTGGCTACTCCATTTCTTCTAAGGGAATCTAGCCCGCAGTAGTAGATATAATGGTCATCTGAGTTAAATTCACCCATTCTGGTCCATTTTAGTTCACTGATTCCTAAAGTGTTGATGTTCACTCTTGCCATCTCCTGTTTCACCACTTCCAATTTGCCTTGATTCAAGGACCTAACATTCCAGGTTCCTATGCAATATTGCTCTTTATAGCATCGGACTGTACTTCCATCACCAGTCATATCCACAACTGGGTGTTGTTTTGCTTTGGTTCGAACTTTTCATTCTTTCTTAAGTTATTTCTCCACTGTTCTCAGGTAGCATATTGGGCACCTACCAACCTGGGGAGTTTATATTTCAGTGTTCCTATCATTTTGCTTTTCATACTGTTCATGGGGTTCTCGAGGCAAGGATACTGAAGTGGTTTGCCATTCTCTTCTCCAGTGGCGCGTGTTTTGCCAGAACTCTCCACCATGACCTGTCCATCTTGGGTGGCCTTACACGGCATGGCTCATAGTTTAACTGAGTTAGACAACGCTGTGGTCCATGTGATCACATGGCATAAGACCATTTATAGGTACAAGACCATTCATATAGCCTTTTCTCCCAGATTGTGTTTTAAAAGTGTTTTTTCTCCTAAGAATGTGTTCATTTCATCCATACTTTCACACTTATGGACATGGAGTTGTTCAGTATTCTTTTAGTATCCTTTTGATGTTTGTGATGTCATGGTGATGTGTCAGCTGTCTTTCATGACATCAGTAATTTGTATTACCCTGTTTCATCTTGATCATTCTGACTAAATGTTCATCAATTATACTCACATGTGCAAAGAACTCATTTTGGTTTCTTTAATTTTCTTGATCATTTTCCTATCTTCTTATGCTTTGAGTTTAGTATTCTTTCCTTTTCTAATTTCTTACAAGTGAAACATAAATAAGTGGTTTGAGATTTTTATTATTTTCTAAGTTAAGCTTTCAATGATACAAATGTCCGCCTAGGCACTGCTTTAGTTATATCCCACACATTTTGATTTGTTGTTTTTAAATTTCTGTTTCATCTCAAAATATTTTAAAATTTCTCTTTAGGCTTTCTCAGTTGATAAAGAATCCTCGTGCAACACAGGAGACCCTGACTGTTCCTGCGTCGGGAAGATCCCTTGGAGAAGGGATAGGCTGCCCACTCCACTGTTCTTGGGCTTCCCTCGTGGCTCAGTTGGTAAAGAATCTGCCTGCAGTGTGGGAGAGCTGGGTTCGATCCCTGATTTGGGAAGATCCCCTGGAGAAGGGCAAAGCTACCCACTTCAGTATTCTGGCAAGGAGAATTCCAAGGACTGTATAGTCCATGGGGTCGCAAAAAGTCAGACACAACTGAGCGACTTTCACTTTCACTTAGACCTTCTCTTTGAAGTGTGTTAAATTTCCACATAGCTGTGAATTTTTAAAATATCTTTTTCTTACTGATTTCTGAGTTCCAATTAGAATGGAAAAGAACATTTTTGTTATGGTTTATATTCTTTAAAGTTGGCTGTATTTTTTTTTTTTTTTTTTGGGTCCAGAGTATGGCCCATGTTGGTGAATTTTTCACATCTATTTAAGAGAACAATCATCTCCCAGGTCTACCGCACAATGAAGTCTGAGGGCTCTTTCTAATCTTTTGTGTATGAGCCTGGAAAGGTTTATGAAGAAAAATCTTGAAAGCAAAGAAGATACAAATTCAGCCAATATCTATTATCCACAAGTGCTTCCCACCATCCTTTCACAAGAATTTCCCATACTTTGCCTTCATTAATTTCTCATCTTCTCTTGCTGAAATCTTCTAACCAGTTTGGTTGTGTCTTCTTAGATGAACAAGTGCTCAATTTCCTTTCTGTACTCACTTCTCTCTCTTTAGATTTTCACTTAGCTTGGTATTCGGCCAGTTGGTTAAAAAAATCATAAATTTAATCTACTTTGTTTTTAATTTTAAGAGTGAGAATGATGCTCCTTTCAATTCCTTACATATTAGGACAGAAATTTATTTACTGTTACTATCTGAAATGGGCACTTTTCATTTTACTTTAAAAGGAAGTTTACTGCCCATCATATAAGACAATTAGCTACTGAATATCTTCCATAAAATAAAATCCATATTATTTCTAACGATTATGAACCCTTGAAACATAACCAACTTGTGTATACTGAAAACTTTATATTTGTTTATAATTCCTATAAAATAAGACAATTATAATCATAAGAGAAGCAACAAGAATACACTAAAAAAACTGCATACCTCATTAATAATTAAAGCCAATCTATGGTTTGCTATACTTTGCTTAAATGCATCACCAAAATTCCATAAACCTCATGAAATAAATGATAAAATTAATGAAAACATCCTGAAATGAAATGTAGTTGTAGAATCATGAAGTAATAACACTATGGATGCTGCACCTAAATAGAAAACAGAACAAAGAATCGCCTGCTTTCATTTATCATTTTTCAACTAGGGGTAGAAAGCCTCATTGAGAATCTCATATCACAGTTTAATAACAGTAACCCTTGATATTGGGCTTCATATTTCATAAATTTAACTATAAAGGCATTATAATCTGGAGATAAGAGAACAGCTTTTGGGATCAGACAGATTTGGTCCTAATCTTAAATTCAACCCCATCAGTTAACCATAGGTTATTTCAGGAATAATGAAAGAGACTTCTCAGTAAAAGACTTATGTTAAAATATTTCAAGATTATTTCCAAATAGCATGGAAATTAGTGGCCTAATGAGTTTTCACTGTCAATGGATACCCAGAGAACCACCCACTCTGATCATGTGCTTGTAGTTATTTTGGTGAAATTTTGAAGTCATTTAGCATATTCTTCAGCATGACATCCTTGTTTAGTGAACAGAATGCACTGACTTTTTTTAGTTAACAACAATTGGAATCTAATTCCAGTCATGCCTCTATTTGGACAGCAAACTTTTTTTTTTTTTTAAAACTTTTGTAAATCACTAAATTGATATGATCTACAGTATTTTCACCTAAAAATGAGAATTAAAAATATCTTTCTCTTAGGACTGTAATAAACAATGCATGCAAAATGCCTAAATCTCTGTTACTTCTATTATCATCATCATCACCATTACCACCACCATCTTCACTTTTAACATCACAAAGCTTGAGAAAACCAAGTTCAAGAGTCAGTGTCAAATCTAGTTGCAAATTCTTGTCACCTCCAAGATAAGAAGCCTTACCACCTTGCAACATATTTCTGTGTTTATACTTAACAATTGTGCTTGCCAGGTGGCGCTACTGGTGAAGAACCCCCTTGCCAATGCAGGACTTAAGAGATGCAGGTTCGATCCCTGATCTGCTAGAGAAGGGCTTGGCAACCCACTTCAGTATTCTTGCCTGGAGAATCCCATAGGATGGGCTACAGTCCATATGGTTGCAAAGAGGTGGACACAACTGAAGTGACTTAGCACCCACCACCACCATACTTAACAATTAAGATAAAGAATGCAAGAAATAAAAGCCTTACAATTGTGATAAAAACAATAGCGCTCTGAGGTTTCCAAAACAAACAAACAAAAAAACACTTTTAAGCTCAATTTAATTATCAGTTCAACTTTTTAAAATAATTAGGTGACCAGAAATAAGTTAGATTTCTGGTATATGAATGTTGCTATTATCAAATATCAAATTAAACAATGATATAGCAGACTGGATATCATATGATATTCCATATTTAGAGATGTTCTTAGATCTTTATACTATTTTAAACCTTTGCTGTTTTTAATGATTCATTATCTAATGCTATCTTATTGATTTGCTTTATAGCGACCCTGTGAAAAGCTTATGAACTTCTCTAAATTTTGTTGTTCAGTCATTAAGTCACGTCCAACTCCTTGTGACCCCATGGACTGCAGCACACCAGGCTTCCCAATCCTTTGCTGTCTCTCAGAGTTTTCTCAAACTCATATCCATTGAGTTGGTAATGCTGTATAACCATATCTATGAAGAATTATAGTTTAAGAAAACATACTCTTATTAGTGCAAGCCAAACCTTCAATTCTGATTCTAATTCTAGTAACTACTTTAGCCAAGACACTGTTCAACCACATATCTGACTACATGAATTGGATCATAAGATTTCTTCCCATGCTATTTATTTAATAACTATTAGAGCAATAACAAAGTTAGATGTTTTTCAGGTAAACACACTTATTGCAAAGATACATAAAAATAAATATTTCATGGAATATTTATGCAAATCATTATATTAAAAAGGATCTCATTTGACCCTTGGTTGAACTACAAGTAGGAAATCAAGAAAACATCACAAAGAAAGAAGAACAAAGGGTCATGTGAAACTCAGAATGATAAACCATAATATTGAATGATCATAAATAATTTTTCCAATAAAAGTACCCCTCATCTGCCATTTTGATACTTTTATGTGTCATTCCTCCTAATGCTTCCTAACTAGCTAAATACAATCACTGATTGCTTCATCCAGATAACTGACAATGTATTCATCCCTCCACCCTCCATTCACCAATCCATCCTTTCATCTTTACTGATTATCTTACTTACATAAGCCCCCATGTTAATGCTGAGGGTGACTCCAACACAGCTAGTGTAGAACAGATTGCTTGCCAGTCAGTTTAGTAAAAGGATATACCTTACTGCTTAAGTGTAAAGACTCTGAATCACAAAGATGCATATTCAAATCCCATCTCTGCTAACTATTAGCTATGGGTTACATGCACTTTGCTTAATCTCCCCTTGTCAAAATTTACTTATTTGTAAAAGAGAGGTTATAATATCTATATTTGATGGTAGTAGGATGTTTAAATGAGATTATCATACAACCTATTTGTTGATCTCAGTAATGGTAACTATCATTATTATTCAACAGATGGGAAAAAAAAACACAAATAAGAACTAAGACTCATCAAATATTACTGATGGAAAGGAGCATTCAGAAACATCAGCAGAGTACAATAAGTTAAAAATAAAGCCAAGAAATACATTTACATTTTATTTAAAGGTAGTGTCAAATGCTGGGGAAAAAAACTGAGGAAAATCAGTATTTTGATCCATTGGTTCTTCCTGGAAATATGTAAGAAAATATGACTGTGGCTCAGATCATGAACTCTTTATTGCCAAATTTAGACTTAGATGGAAGAAAGCAGGGCAAACCACTAGGACATTCAGGTATGACCTAAATCAAATCCCTTATGATTATATTCAGCTTCCCTTATAGCTCAGTTGGTAAAGAATCCATCTGCAATGAAGGAGACCCCGGTTTGATTCCTGGGTCAGGAAGATCCACTGGAGAAGGGATAGGCTACCCACTCCAGGATTTTTGGCTTCCCTTGTGACTCCACTGCTATAGAATTTGCCTGCAATGAGGGAGACCTGGGTTTGATCCCTAGGTTGGGAAGATCCCCTGGAAAAGGTAAAGGCTACCCACTCCAGTATTCCGGCCTGGAGGATTCCATAGACTGTGTAGTCCCTGGGGTCACAGCAAGGAGTCAACATGATGGAGCGACTTTCACTTTATACAGTGGAAGTGACAAATAGACTCAAGAGATTAGATCTGATAGAGTGCCAAAGGAACAATGGACGGAGGTTCGTGACATTACCAGGAGGTAGTGATCAAACCATTCCCAAGGAAAAGAAACACAAAAAGGTAAAATGGTTGTCTGAGGAGGCCTTACAAATAGCTGAGAAAAGAAGAGAAGCAAAAGGCAAAGGAGAAAAGGAAAGATATACCCATTTGAATGCAGAGTTAAAAAGAATAGCACGGAGAGATAAGAAAGACTTCCTCAGTGATCAATGCAGAGAAATAGAGTAAAACAATAGAATGGGAAAGACTAGAGATCTCTTCAAGAAAATTAGAGCTACCCAGGAACATTTCATACAAAGATGGGCACAATAAAGGACAGAAATGGTATGGACCTAACAGAAGCAGAAGATATTAAAGAGAGATGGCAAGAATACACAGAAGAATTAACCAAAAAAGATCTTCATGACCCAGATACCACAATGGTGTGATCACTCACCTAGAGACAGACATCCTGGAAAGGGAAGTCAAGTGGGCCTTAGGAGGTATCACAACAAACAAAGTTACTGGAAGTGATGGAATTCCAGTTGAGCTATTTCAAATCCTGAAAGATGATGCTGTGAAAGTGCTCCACTCAATATGCCAGCAAATTTGGAAAACTCAGCAGTGACCACAGGACTGGAAAAAGTCAGTTTTCATTCCAATCCCAAAGAAAGGCAATGCCAAAGAATGTTCAAACTACCGCATGATTGCACTCATCTCACACGCTAGCAAAGTAATGCTCAAAATTCTCTAAGTCAGGCTTCAACATTACATGAACCAAGATGTCCAAGCTGGCTTTAGAAAAGGCAGAGGAGCCAGAGATTGATTGCCAACATCCACTGGACCATTGAAAAAGCAAGAGAAACCAGAAAAACATCTACTTCTGCTTTATTGATGATGCCAAAACCTTTTACTGTGTGGATCACAATGAACTGTGGAAAATTCTTCAAGGGATGGGAACACCAGACCACCTTACCTGCTTCCTGAGGAATCTTTATGCAGGTCAAGAAGCAACAGTTAGAACTGGACATGAGACAACAGACTGATGCCAAATCGGGAAAGGACTTTGTCAAGGCTGTATATTGTCACCATGCTTATTTAACTTATATGCAGACTATATCATGCAAAATGCCAGGCTGCATGAAGCACAAGCTGGAACCAAGATTGCCAGGAAAAATATCAATAACCTCAGGTACACAGATGGCACCACCCTTATGGCAGAAAGTGAAGAACTAAAGAGCCTCTTGATGAAAGTGAAAGAGGACAGTGAAAAAGCTGGCTTAAAACTCAGCATTCAAAAAACAAGATCACGGCATCTTGTCCCATCACTTCATGGCAAATAGATGGGAAAACAATGGAAACAGTGAGAGATTTTATTTTCTTAGGCTCCAAAATCACTGCAGATTGTGACTGCAGCCATGAAATTATAGGACGCGTGCTCCTTGGAAGAAAAGCTATGACCAACCTAGACAGCATATTAAAAAGCAGAGACATTACTTTACCAAGAAAGGTCTGTATAGTTAAAATTATGGTTTTTCCAGTGGTCATGTATGAATGTGAGAGTTGGATCATAAAGAAAGCTGAGCACTGAAGAATGGATGTTTTGAACTATGGTGTTGGAGAAGATTCTTGAGAGTCCCTTGGACTGCAAGGAGATCAAACCAGTCCATCCAAAAGGAAATTAATCCTGAATATTCATTGGAAGGACTGATGCTGAAGCTGAAACTCCAGTACTTTGGCCACCTGATGCAAAGAGCTGACTCATTAGAATAGACCCTGATGCTGGAAAAGATTAAAGGCAGGAGGAGAAGGGGATGATGGCAGATTAGATGGTTGGATGGCATCACCGTCGATGGACAAGAGTTTGAGTAAGCTCCAGGAGTTGGTGATGGACAGGGAGGCCAGGCGAGCTGCAGTCCATGCGGCTGCAAAGAGTCAGACACAACTGAGCGACTGAACTGAACTGAATGATTGGGTTAACCTCTTTTTATTTAATGGCACTCGTACCTGGAAGTAAGGGCATTGCATAAACAAGCAAAGAAAGGTATATATGTATAGACACAGATATGTTTGTATATGTACATATGCACATACATACTCACTATTGCAGCATACCCCCCAACAAAATTTTGTTTTAAAAACTTACAATATACCTGAAAGATACTTTAGAATTAATTAAATATAGACAAGCTTCAAGTGAGGAACTGTTGTAAAACATTTGCTGGTGTTCTTATTTCTGATAAAAATAAAATGTACAATTTCCTTTTTGTTTTTACTTTCTTGGTATTGAACTATGTTACTTATTTCTCTAGATTCCTCATTTTGTATATGAGAGAACAAGAAAATGAAATAAGAACAGAAATGTAAAGGAAGTAGAGCAATTAGCTGTGATGCCACCTTAGAGGGCAAGCATAAGCGGTCTAATTAGTGAAAGCTACATGCTACTCTGTATAAGCTTCAGTGAAGATATAGCCTTAGAGTTTATTATATAATTTACTTCAGCCCTTATTTAGGAGTGGAAAATACAATAATAAAGAAGCCATTTGCTTCAGGTGGTCTCTACTTATAATGGAGAGTATGTGGAATTTACAGTCGGGGAAATATGGAGATTCAAATTATAGCTGACCTGAGTTCTCATGGATAAATCACTTCATCACTTTCAATCTGTGAGAGGCAATACTGCGTGTCTGATAAAAGCATAGGTTTACTGGATTCGTACCTGACTCTACTGTATATTAGGTGAGTGGCCCTGGATGTGTAATTTAATCTTTCTCAGTGACAGTTTCCTAATGAAATGTGAATAACAGTACTAGATTCATCAGCACGATGCTAGAAGGTGTAACAAATAAATCTCAATATCTCAACATCTTAATGCAACAGAAGTTTATTTTGCTCTTATGTTACAGCCTAGGCAGGTGCTCCTAGTGGGCAGGCAGCTTACCTACACTGTGGCAGTACATGCCTCTAGGCTCCTTAGATCCTGTGGTTCCACGAACACCAAGGGTCTTTGCAGTCAATCAGTGGGAGGGGAAAGAAATCCTGAAGAAGGCACACTCAATTCTTAAAGGCTTTGGTGCAGAGTGACACATACCATTTCCACTCAGGTTCTGTTTATAATGCAGTGTCATGTGGTCACAAGGAGCAAGGAAACCTGAGAAAGATGGTCCTTGCCTGGCACTCACTTTGCAGCCATGACTCTACCATGGACTCGAGCACATGAACAGTGGCAGACAACTAGCCACCTCCCAGTCCATATCTTTTACGGCTGATGAGAGGTTCAGAGATGACATATGCAAAGCACCAAACATATGCTATACAGTGAGCAATCAACAAATGATCACTGCTAATTACTAACTCCTCCAAGGTTGCCTGAGATTTTCCTGGCTGTAGCACTGAGGACCCTATGTTCCAGGAACCCTCAGCTCCAGGCAACCTGGGATAGTTTGCCTAGAACTGTCCTGGTTTTAAAATTTAAAATTCCACATCACAAAAACTCCCTCAGTTATATGCAAGGCAGGACAGTTGGTTACCCTACTACTAATGTTATTATGATGACTGCCTTGAACAAAAGAAAATATCTATTTGTGTACTGAGTATGTGTGTGTGTATATACTGATAACTGCTTTGTTGATATGAATAAAATGTAATAAATAAAAGATGTATGCATGTTAAGTTGCTTCAATCACGTCTGACTCTTTGAGACCCTTTGGACTGTAGCCCGCCAGACTCTTCTGTCCATGGGATTCTCCAGGCAAAAATACTGAAGTGGGTTGCCATGCCCTCCTGCAGCAGACCTTCCTGACTCAGGGATGGAACTCGTGTTTCTTACATCTCCTGCATTGGCAGGCAGGTTGTTTACCACTAGTGCCAACTGGGAAGCCCAAATAAAAGACATTGATATATAAATTTCTATTTTGAAAATGATTTGCTGGGGATGATGCAAAGATACATTTGAAATGTTTGCAAGAGTGAGAGCTGTCTTCAAACGCACAGATATAAGCATGTTTAAATGTTAAGACGTACTTTGAGTGGTTTCAGAAGCTGGAAGACATGAAAGGTAAATGATAGCTTAATATGAATAATTTTTAAAAAGAACTGTTCAATTAGGAAACAGACTAATGTAGCATCTCCCAGGGCAGATTTGAAAAACTAAACACACATTGCTGCTACATCCCAAAAGGATTACATTATCACTTAATACACTTTAAACACAACATCATCCTCGCCCCTCTGCATATGGGAGTCAGCCTTTTAAAACTGATCTTTGTTCTTAGGCCAATAGATAATGAGTACACATTTTAGCAATAAATGTAGAAGAGGAACATATTTTTCCCTTACTTCTCTAATCTTTATAAATGCATTGTTAAGCTTAATTTTCTGTAATCACCTATTTCTTCTGCTTCTAAAGTCAAAGTTGCTCTCTGGGAACAGAGCTAATTCAGCATTCACTATGGTTTAAACCAGTCAGTGGAGGCTGTTGTTCAGTTGCTCAGTCGTGTCCGACTCTTTGAACCTGCAGAACACCAGGTTTCCCTGTCCTTCACCATCTCCTAGAGTTTCCTCAAACACATGTCCATTGAGTCAGTGATGTCATCCAACCATCTGGTCCTCTGTTGTCCCCTTTTTCTCCCGCCTTCAACCTTTCCCAGCATCAGGGTCTTTTCTAATGAGTCAGCTCTTCGCAATAGGTAGCCAAAGTATTGGAGCTTCAGCATCAGTCCTTCCAATGAATATTCAGGGTGGATTTCCTTTAGGATTGACTGGTTTGATCTCCTTGCTGTCCAAAGGACTCTCAAGAGTTTTCTCCAACACCACAGTTCAAAAGCCTCAATTCTTTGGCGCAATCTAGGAAGGTGCTTTCCCAATTTTTCTCTATCTATCTCTATGAGTTAGAGGAATGATTGAACTGTATACTTGAGCTAAAAAGAGAATACTGGCCAGAGCCGTTGTAGATGGTGATCTTCAAGTTCTACAGATCTATAGAACTGGCCACCCCAAAAGAAGTTGGTTGCAGGATCCCCTTACCAACAACATCTTTGAGTTTCCCTTTCTGACAACATTTTTCCTGGATGCCAGCATACCCTATGATGACAAGTAAAGAGCAGGTTCTCTGTGAAATCCCCAAACTCACTGAAGCTGGAACTTTGTTTTTCTTTGATAGGACTGGCATATTTGATTAACAAATACTATCTTTCCTTTTAAGTGGCCAGTGATTAGACTGGCTTTTTTTTTCCTTTGGCAAATCCAAAGAGGAAGAGAGGACCACAAGATCTGAAAGGAGGAAATGAATCAAATGCAAAGATGCTTGTCTAGTCATTAAGTTGTGTCCAACTCATTGTGACCCCATGGACTGTAGCCCACCAGGCTCCTCTGTCCATGGGATTTCCCAGGCAAGAATATACCGGGGTGGGTTGCCATTTCTCCAGGGGTTCCTCCTGATCTAGGAATCAAACCCACATCTCCTGCATTGCATGTGTATTCTTTAACACTTAGCCACATGGACCCTGTGTAATGGTGATGTAGGGGATGGTGCTTTTTGAAATAAGGCCCCCTTTTAGGGACCAACAAGGAACATATGAGCCTTGTGAAGTGGCAAATTTCTTATCATTTATATATGGGGTATCTATTATTTAACAGGGCTTCCCTGGTGGCTCAGGCAGTAAAGAATCTGCCTGCAATGCAGGAGACCTGGGTTCGATCCCTGGGTTGGGAAGATTTCCTGGAGGAGGGCATGGCAACCTACTCCAGTATTCTTGCCTGGAGAATCCCCATGGACAGAGGAGCCTGGCGGGATACAGTCCATAGTGTCTCAAAGAGTCGGACACGACTGAGCGCCTAAGCACAGCACACCACAGCACTACTTGACAAGGCAATGTGCTTTGGCTTACTCAAACAGAAATCAAGGAAGACTGTCAGAAAACAGTCCATTGGGGCCTTCCGTGGGACAAGATACCCTCCAAGTCTAAGGTCTTAAGATTTTCTATATAAATATGAGTTCTTTTCTCTTGCTATTGGTATCCCAATGAAGTAAATATTATCCTGACATATTTAATGGCATTCCCAGAGTTCCCCAGAAGAAAGTAAGCAATGCACTTTTTGATGAACAAAGGAATGCTGGCTGGATGAATGATATGACTTCTAGAGAAGAAAGATAAAGAAATAGCAACCAAGACTTCCTTGGGTGTTCAGTGGTTAGGAATCTGCGTGCCAACACAGGGAGTATGAGTTCTATCCCTGGTGGGGGAAGGTCCCATATGCTACAGGACATCTAAGCCCATGCACCACAACTACGGAGAACACCGTGCTGTGTGCTGCAACTATTGAAGTTCACGCATCCAGAGCCCAAGCCCAGGCTCCACGACAAGAGCAGCAACAAAGACCCAACAGCAATAAATATTTCTTTAAAAAATGAATTAGCAACCAAATAGGCAAAATTTTGGTAATCATGCAGATCACTTTCAATAATTGAATGAGTCCTTGAATTCCACTTGGCTTACAAATCTTAATTCAATTGAAGACACCAGAATTTACACTTCCTAATTATCACTTCAACCTTTATACTACCCCATATGACCTTTCAGAGCACAAAGACAGCACTATATTATTCCTTTGGACTTTTCAATTTGGATCTCAGTGAAAATTGGAAGAAAAAGGACTATTTTTAGAAGGACAGAATGACCTATTGCCAATAAACTAAATGCCACTTTATTGGGAAAGTAGGGTAGAACCATGAAATGATATGAAAGCTCTAGTTCTTGTCATAGCAACTTAAATTTCCTGGGTCTCAGAATTTTAAATGATAAACTGGAGTGACAGTGAGCCCCAGGTTCTCTACATCCATTCATATTAGAGTCTTTTATTTGTATGTTTCCCCCCACCAGATTCTGAACTTCAGAGTCATGTCTTATTCATCTATTCATAATCATAATGCTAAAACTAAAAAGAGAATTTATTGGTATAGAATGCAAAGTCTGGAGAAGCAATAGCTTCAGGCACAGCTGCATCCAGAAGCATAATGTTCCGACATTCTCTCTTTCTCTTGTCTCAATTTTTGGCTTTACTTTTTGGGTACCTTTCTTCATATATTGACTTCTGACAGCTTTAGCCTTGTCCTACATCTTCAGTTAACAATTCTACTGAACAGAATGCTTCTCTTTAATTAGTACCACCAAAACTCCTGGAATGTTTCATTTCCTTGGTTTGGGTTATAGGTTCAGTTCAGTTCAGTTCAGTTGCTTAGTCGTGTGCGACTTTTTGCAACCCCATGAATCACAGCATGCCGGGCCTCCCTGTCCATCACCAACTCCTGGAGTTTACTCAAACTCATGTCCATCGAGTCAGTGATGCCATCCAGTCATCTCATCCTCTGTCGTCCCCTTCTCCTCCTGCCCCTAATCCCTCCCAGCATCAGGGTCTTTTCCAATGGGTCAACTCTTCTCATGAGGTGGCCAAAGTGTTGGAGTTTCAGCTTCAGCATCAGTCCTTCCATTGAACACCCAGGTACATGTCTTAAATATACTGTTTCTATGGCTCCTGAAGCTAAATATGCTAACTGGCCAGACATTTTTATTTACTCACCCTAAGGATTAAAAATCAGGGCAGGGTAAGATTAGCCCCATCTAAACTGGTCAGAACCATTTGGACTAAGGGTGGAATAGGAATATTTCCCTAAAAATGAATAGAGAAGAAGTAATGGATCCCAGGAAAATATTCACATTCTTGCCCACACCCTTGCCTTCCTCTGTCTCTCTGTCTTTGCCTTTGTCTCTTGCTCTCTTTCACAAACAGACAAGGTATGTGCTCTTATTAATACAATCTGACCTGCATGTTTAAGAGTAACTATATTTTAGAAGCAGTTTCCAAAATAACAAAATAACATTGGTTATTACAAGTCCTAGAGTTTGGTTTTTAAACAGTCGTTAGTAGCCTCGTAGTAAGAGTACTTGTCAGAGAACATTTAGACTACACACATATAACTAGATGAATTTAAAAAAATGAAAGCAATGATAGCCAACTTCCTACATATTTATCCTACTGAATTTCACATTCTATTGAACTTTTCCTCTTGAAAATCTTTATGCTTCAAATATTAGATTAACACAGGTTTAATGCAATTCATTTCTAGCCCAAGAGTCTATGTATTTTCTCCCTTCAAATAAGAAGCCCTAAAAATACGAGTTTTCTGCTAAATTATGAATTCTATTAAATTATAGCTCAAACTAAACAGGCTTTATCAAATCTAAAAATGATACATTTTTTAATCTCTTGAAAAATATGATAAATATCATTAAAAACACAAAAGTACAAAACATTAACTGCTCTGTCAAAATTAAAATATGGATGAAGTGTTTTGTAATTCTCTACTTGGGGTCCCCCTTGTTAACACATTTCCCTTATAATTAAATGACATTTAACAATGTTATTTCAAATAATAATTACTTTTAAGAGATCCATACATTAGTTTGAAACATGAAATTTCTATCATTGTAGGCAAAATGCCATGAAATAATAAATATTTAAAATAAAACTATAGTTTGGTAAAACAATTACCATTTTAGAATCATATCAGTGATATGGAAACATTCAGAGGACAGTTCTACACATTCAGTGAGTTCGGTTCAGTTCAGTCGCTTAGTCGTGTCTGACTCTTTGCGACCCGATGAACAGCAACACGCCAGGCCTCCCTGTCCATCACCAACTCCCGGAGTCCACCTAAACCCATGTCCATTGAGTCGTTGATGCCATCCAACCATCTTATCCTCTGTTGCCCCTTCTCTTCCCACACTCAATCTTTCCCAGCATCAGGGTCTTTTCAAATGAGTCAGCTCTTCGCATCAGGTGGCCAAAGTTATTGGGGTTTCAGCTTCAACATCAGTAAATTCAACATTAATTTTAAGGATATTTTGTGCAGCCCAGACATCACTTTGAGAAGGGGTATTTACTGCTACATCTTTTCTTGAAGTGCTTAATGTCAGTCAATAATACTAACAGAAATTTTATTAATTAGTTTTTTCTTTAGGGTATTGAGCCAGAGAAAGATGAGTGGATATTAAATTATGGGTACTTTGCCTATTTCATTGCATTGTCATTTCTCTCCTATGCTAATCTCATCTCATTCGAAGAACTGAGACAAGTCTTCATTCATAATTGCCAGTATTCATTCATAATTCAATAAAGACTTTTCTTCTACTACCCTTTCTAGCTCTTTTATTCTACTTTGTACCTTATGACAAAATCTAGATATCTCTGAGATCATAGTACTTTGAATGCTTTATGTATACTCTTGTTACCATCACAATATAATGGCTGTACAGCCTGGAGAACAGGAATGGCCTTGTTTTTCATCTTTGTATGCAGTATCAGAAACATACATGTTAAATTACATACCCTAAAGCAAACTTGAAGACAAAGGTGACATCAAAATACTGCTAAGTGTTTTAAAACATATTAAATTCTATCACAAACAGAAATTTTTGACTGCCTGTGTTTCTGGTAGCAGAAACATTTTTATAAGTATATAACTATTTTTGCATACAAATAAAGGAAAATTGTAGAAAATATCACTCACTAAAATTAATTTGTAGTGAATCATCTTTCAGATACATTCAGTAAGAATTTAAATTTCTTTTGGTTTGAAACATATGAAAAAAGAGATTTATTTCTAACAAAGCTATGAATTCATAGGGCTAAAAATTTCTGACACTGCAGAAGAACTTATAATGAAAACAGTCTCCTGCTATATTTCTCCTACTCTACAACCTTCTCCACTAGAATAAAATTCCTAACTTTATTCTTTTTGGTTTTAGATTCTTCCTATAGTTGCCTACAGAAGAGTATATGACTATAGAAGATTTATAAGGTATCATTTATAGTCTTTCTGCTGTGATAGCTGAAAGTTAGCTCAAATATTTCAATACCATCTCCACCTTACCTCTCAATATATTTACACATCACTTTTTAGTTCTAACCTGGAACTTTGAACAAAAATACTATAACCTCAATTTTTCATTCCAGCAACTTACACAGAGTATTCTTTGGCTCCACTACTTTACAACATGAGGATATGCGCAATCTTACCCTAGCCTAATGATCCCCACCACCTTTGTCTACAAACTCTGATTGCTCAGTTTCATCTGTATTTTAAGTTTTATGTTATCTGAATTTAAGTTTCATATTTTCTGAAACTGTAGCCACATGTTTTCTGTTTAGCCACAAGCATTGATTCTAGAAGATTTAAACTATTAAAACTGTTTACATCACTATGAGCAGGAAAATAATAGGATGCTTGGAATACATTTTCTTCCCTCTTCTTATAATGTCCTAATTTTTAAATTACTTAGTAGAGTGCAGTTCAAATGTATGCAGTGTTTTTACACTCCATCAATCACCTGAAGAATTTTTAAGTTCTCGGTAACACCATCAGTTCTTTTGCTTCTCATGGGGGTCGCTGTCTTGGATGTCTTTGTGCTTCTTGACTGTTTCTACACAGTAATAGAGGTTTCTTCATGCAAAATCCTTTTGGCTGCCTTTCTGCTGCTGCTGCTGCTAAGTCGCTTCAGTCATGTCTGACTCTGTGCGACCCCATAGATGGCAGCCCACCAGGCTCCGCCATCCCTGGGATTCTCCAGGTAAGAACACTGGAGTGGGTTGCCATTTCCTTCTCCAATGCATGAAAGTAAAAAGTGAAAGTGAAGTCGCTCAGTCGTGTCTGACTCTTAGCGACCTCATGGACTGCAGCCTACCAGCTCTCCCCTCCCTGGGATTCTCCAGGCAAGAGCACTGGGGTGGGTGCCATTGCTTTCTCTGTGGCTGCCTTTCTGCACTTGCTGCTGCTGCTGCTGCTAAGTCACGTCAGTCATGTCCGACTCTGTGTGACCCCATAGGTGGTATAGCCCACTAGGCTCCCTCCCTGGGACTCTCCAGGCAAGAATCCTTACCATATTCCAAAGTTTCCTGACTCTTTGCATATCTGAAATGCTTTCTTTTTGTCCTCACATTTGAATGACAAGTTTGTCTAGGTATAGAGTTCAAGTTTGAAAATATTCCCTCAACATTTTGAAGGAGTGTGTCTGCATATAGTAGTGTTGGTGAATCTCATGGTATTATTCATTCCTTTAATTGTGGTCTCTTCTTCTTCTCTTGAAGCTTTTAATAGCTCACTCTCTCTTCAAGAATTTTTAGTTCCTGAAAGTTCCTGCTGCCCTGTCATTTAAAGGTCTTTATTCATTGTGACTAGCCACTTTGTGGGCCATTTTAACTTAAAATCTGATTTTAAAATTTCTAATTAGCACATGCTAATTCTGTATAAATCTGTTTTCCCTTTGGAAATTCAAGTAATCAGATATGGTATTGTATTTTCTGGTTCATCCTCTAGTTTTTGTTTTTATTTATTTGTTCTTTTCTTCTCATTCTTAGGTGTTTTCTTCAATTTTATATTTCAATCCACGTTAAGATTTTTTTGGAATCATATATTTTTTTAAGTTCCAAGAGCTGTCTTTTCCTATTATTTCTATTTCATTCTGTTTGGTTTTTTAAAGATGAAATATATCTCTGAATCTATCTGGTAATAACAGTAGGAGTGGTTGTGGATTTTTGTTTATTTTATATGTTTATTATGTTCCTTAGTTATCTCTGTGTAATCCCTGGGTATATTTTTTCATTTTAGTTCTTAGATTCTTATTATTTATTGTTATTTAGATTCTTTACTGCTATTCTACATATTTGTTTTTGTGTTCATACATAAGAATTAAAGCACATATAAGAATGAAAGCAAAAAAAGCAAAAAGATAGAGGCAAGCTTGAAAGAATTAGCATTTAGTTAATAAGTAACCATAGAGGCAACAGAGAAACCATGTTGGCAAGTTGTACCACCTAGTAATTGAGACTATAAGCTCTAGAATCAGAATGCTAAAGATCTAATCGGAACTCCAACTTTAACAGTTGTGGGATACTGGACAATTTGTTTTCCTTCTCTGAGACTTGGTTTCCTAATATCTAGAATATTCATAATATGATAACTTTTACTAATAGGATTTTTGTGAGCATTAACTTATATGTGTGACACAATAAGGTAATTTAATTGCTATGAGTGTCTGGCACTGTGAGAAAACACTCTGAATAGAATCTGAAGCTGTCCATAGTCTTTTA
Organism: Cervus canadensis; assembly: GCF_019320065.1. Lineage (NCBI taxonomy): Eukaryota > Metazoa > Chordata > Mammalia > Artiodactyla > Cervidae > Cervus > Cervus canadensis. The sequence continues at coordinate 33,069,209 of NC_057407.1, read as the reverse complement.
TAGATCTAAAACAATTACTTACTACCACAAAAAGTGACATTGATTTTCTACAGACAAATTTTTATAATATAATACTTCTACATGAAGTATTAAATAAGAAGACATGAATGTAATGGGTCTAAGTTACTAAACTTATGCAAATAACCTTTCTCAAGTAGACCATCATATTGTACCTGTTCACTGAAACACCTCCTTATTTCCTTTGTTTTTGTATGAATTTTTAAAGAGGTTATATTTTCAAAATATTTGGATACATTACACTTTCCAAAAATGTAAGTCAGAAATAAATTAACATTACGAGCACTTAGAGTACCATACAGGGAAGAAAAGAAATAAGTAAATAAATAAAGCCTTGGGAAGACATGGCTGGTGTAATGGAAAGAAGCCAGGAGCATATACTTAGACAACCTAGACCTGATTCCCCTCTTCCTTCTTTGCTCCAAGGCACCTAAGTCACACTCACAACCTGAGCATTACCTCCTCATTTGCAAACTGTTCAAATACCCATACAAATTAAAGATTCTAGAATCATTTATCCATAAGTTAAAAACTCCCTTTTGTGTCATCTTGGATAAGATATGCAAATCAGAAATCTATTTTGATATCTTAAAAACCTCATCCAGTGTGATTCTAAGTGAGATTTCTTAATATAACTTTATATATATATCCTATCTAGTACTTTCTCTTTAGTAGTTTCTCTATCTAGTACTTTCTTTTATTACTTTCTCTCTTTAGTACCTTCTTCTTCTTTATCAAGTTGTCTAAGATAAACTTCTGAAACCAGCCATAGCTAGGAGTGATAAATACCTTCCTACATGTGCCTCTAGGAAAGACTGTGAACTTGCTCCTGTAGTTTTTCTAATACACATAGAAATGGTTTTAAAAAGTCAAACACACCTAGGGTTAAGTTTAAGAGTATCTTTTTATCAAACTCTCCAAAAAGTACCTTCCAGAGTTCTGTTCAATTCAGCTTCATTTGAGTTAAATCTGCTTTAAGGAATATTAACTATGATGATATTCAAGTTAATCATGAATAACTAAAAAGATTTATCTTGCTGTCAGTCTCAGCCCAGTTGAATAACTGAGCATGTGAAATGTAAGGAGTTTAAAAATAGTAAACTATGCTAATTAGAAAAGTCAATTTAGGTGTCAAACACCTTCAAACTCCTGTGGGTGTTTATATATGGATATAAATTTTCCATTTTACATGATATTATTGAAAAGGGCAATAGTGCCATGTTATTGATGATCAAAGTGATGTTTAAATAAATGAAGTTTTGCAGTTTATTCAGGGATTGATTAGTTCAATGGGTTGTGCTGTTTCCTATAATCAGATGTGAACTTTGGTTTAATATTCAAGAAAGTCTACGGTTCGGGTTCTGTCGTCAGTTACTTTCTGTCCTTAGCTTCACTGTCACTGTCTCAGGTGGCCTTCCTGGACCACTTTGTCTTATATCATTTTGCCCCTTTAATTTCCTTCAAATCATTTTAGTAACCAGTGATCATGCTGTTTCTTTCTTCTTTACTGTCGCTCTCCCACAACAGAGTGTCAGTTCCACGTATTTAAGGAGATTTTATCTGCATTTATTTTCTATTATTTATCTGTATTATCTGAATCTATATATATCTGTATTATTTCCTCTTATTTTCTATCTCCAGTCTTTAGCACAATGCCTAGTGCAAAGTATAAGCTTAATACATATTTTAAATAAGTAAAGGAAGACCAGGTCACACATTTAAGCTGTTTGGGAGCTATTTTCATACTATTCTCTGACTTAAAATATAGAAATTTCTATCAATTTTTGTATATAATTCTGCTACAACATTACATTACTTAAGGGAATATTATCTCAGCACCTCAGGATTCTTCCTGTGACTCAACCATCTTTAATACTTGGCTTCCAACATCATTCCCAGAAGAGGAGAGAGCAAGAAAAATGGTACATGATAGATATACAGCATGGTAGATCCACAGCATGGCTGGTAACCTTTCATTGGCCAGAATTCTGTCATATAGCTTCCTGCAACTACAGGGAGGCAATAATAGGGAAATGAAGTCTATCTGTGGGCCCAGGACAAAATGTAAATGAATTGGGTGGACACATTGCAAGGATTTGCCACATGGATTAAGTTAATATATATCTATCATCAATTTTTAAAATGTGGGCTTTACTCATATATTGTATATCTAATGCAGTGACTGAAACATACTTAGCCTGTAATCAATACTTATTAAATAAATTTTGTTCATTTAAACATTGAGGTAGATACATTGGATTTATATTTTAAGGACATCTTATCAACTCATAATTGTATGTCAAATACATAATGCTTCAGTTCTTTTTGTCTTATAGCATCAAGTTTACACATAATACTTCATTTTGAATTAAGGAAGATAAAAACTTAGGTGAGATTCACTGATATTGATCATTCATCAATTCCACATATACTTTAAACTCCTTTGAAGGTCATTTGGTTACCAATATTTGACAAAATTGGATCTGGCTTAAGTGCTCTACTTTTCCATGCTTGCTCAGATTTTATAATTTATTGACTCCACAAGATTTTCCTTAATCACTTCTGACAGATAAGGAAGTTAATAACAAAATCATAAAGAAAAAAATCTTCCTTTTGAGTCTCAAAACTTTAATCATCAGTTTTCACTGTCCCACTGTGCTGCTTTTCAAAGACGGTTTTACAAAGTCAGGTAAACAACTGAGTAAATCTAAATGTGTGCAGACCTTGTTGTCAGAGTGTTAGCATTGAAATCTCAGCTACGTAACACAAAAAAAATTATATAACTTGTCTGAGTTTCAGTTTTCTTACCTGTGAAATGGTGATCATACAACCTGTTCAGAGAAGCCAGCTTGTGTGAAAACACTGTGGAAATACAAAGCGTTGTACTGAAGTCAGCTATTATTATTCTTGGTGAGCTTATTGATGCTTCACTTCTTTTTTTTTTCATATCAATACTTTCTCAATAAAGTTGTAGGGAAGAATCTTTAATTAGCTAAATTTCATTGTTCATACATATAATGCAGATTATCAAGGAGATCATATTTTCTGAGTTTCAGAAACAGGATCTTTCATTGGACTTATTTGCATAACAACCCCAAAATTTCACCAAAAGGAGATAAAAATTCCTATAGATGAAGATGTGAAAATTAAAAAAAAAAAGCAACAACACAGTAATATTACAGAATCATAGGTATAAAAGTTCTTATGATAATAGTTTCAAAATGCAACACGGGATTGGAGTCAAATTACATCAAGATGAATACAATTCACTGTAAAAGCAAAGTATTTTTTATGTTTATCATGGCATTTATAACGAGAAAAAAACAGTAAAGATAGTGCTAAGTTGTGTCTGACTCTTGCAACCCTATGGACTGCAGCCTGCCAGCCTCCTTTGTCCTTGGGATTTTCCAAGCAAGAATACTGGAGTGGGTTGCCATTTATTTCTCCAGGGGATTTTCCCGACCCAGGAATTGAATCCAGGTCTCCAGCATTGCAGGCGGATTCAAACAAACAATGGGAATTTCTAAATACGGCAGCTTTTAAGATTAGATCATTCTCAGTCTGAATCTCTGCTCTGCCACTTGTTACCTAGTCTATTGAGACTTCAACCTTCTCATCCCCCAAAATTGATTAATAACTTAACATATGGCTCAACTGCTTGAAAAGATGGTGTATTTACAGTGCCTAGCACAGTGCCCCAATAGATGAATCACAAAAATAGCAACACTGACAGATGGCATCAGGAAGATAAATCCCCCAATCTCTCTCTACACTTACCACATAGTCTTTCCATTTTCTCCTGTTACTTTTTTTAGCCTCTCTATCTAGTCTGGACATCCAGTGATCACGGCTGTCTTGGAAAATTTAACACTCGATTTTAACATTATCACTATCTTGCCAATTTTAAATTCTAGATAATCACTGTTACTGAATTAACCAGTCTCATCACAGAAATTGTTGCCTGAGAACATCACATCCATTCTGAAACCTACCAAAATTACAGTGCTTTCACTAATAGTCCAAATAATCTCTTTCTAACCTTAACACACACACAGTTGCTGTTGGTTTTAGTTTTACATGAGATTTTTGTGATTTCTCAACAATGTTTATTTTTTTCCAGACCTAAACTGTATTCTTCCTAGTCTCTAAGCAAATCTTCTAGACTAACAAAGACACTTCCTCACTTTCCCTGATTCCCTCAGAGTGAAATAATCTCAATCTCTCCCTTTTTGTTTGTTTTCTATTGTGTGTGTGCATGAATGCATGCACATATGGTTGATGTTGATACTCCTATTATGTATTTGTGTATTTATGTTAGCGGGTATATATTTGCCTAAAAGCTTGTGTGGTACTTTTTCTGTATGTTCTTATGTGAATGTATGCTTGTATGTGTGTTCTTATATATCCCCTACCATTTAAACAGTGCCTAAAAAAAGAGTCCTTGCTTTTCTTATTCTTTCTATGTAACCCCACTGTAATACAAATTTTATGGATGTTCAGTAAATATTTGGATAAATAATGAAAATTTCTATCCATTAAGCACAACTATATTTTTCTTTACCACATAAATCCCAATACCTAAACACAGTGGCAGAAAACATGATTATGCTGGATTGACTATTTTAATATGCTGTTCTTTAGATGGAATAATGGAGTCTGGAATTCACCATGTCGTTTACATATTTTTGAGCCTCATTAATCCAGGCCAGAAATACTGAGACAGTATTTTTTCCTTAACTTGTGAATTAGAGCATGAATACAAAAATTCACATGTATTTTTCATAATAATGAAAAGTGTTCATGATACAATTGCTGGTATATAAAATATAATAATATTTCATTCTTTATATATATATAAGGGCTTTATCATAATTTCTAAAATAAAATGACTTTTTCTATTAGCAATACCACTTTCCAAAAGCAAGAGCAAACAAAAGCATGCCAACATTTTTTGGAGGGAACAGAAATATCTGTAAATTGATCAAGTGATAATTACTTGAATTCTATTTCTTAGGGACAGTAGACAATTTTTTTTTAATTTATTTAAAACCTGCTTTAAAAAGTTAATGGCTTTATAGAGGTATAAATCATATATCACATAATTCTTACATTTTAAGCATACAATTCATTTTTTTTTTTACCATATTCAAAGAGCCACCACCACCGCTCATGTTAAATGTCTTCATTACTCCCTAAAGAAACACTGTACCCATGGCCCCCAAAGGAAACCCCATACCTATGTCTTCCCACTTCTACCACCCAGCCCTACAAAAACCACATATTCTACCTTCTGTCTTTTCAGGATTGCTCTGTTTCTGGAATTGGTAGCCTAATCCCTGAGCAACTGAACAACAACCATGCTAGTATCATGTCACCTTCATCACTACCTCCTATAACCCAGTCAGAAAACCCCATAGTGAAGATGGTGGTTAAGAGAGGAATAAAAGTGCATGTATTTCATTCTCTAAAATTTAAGAGGTTCGGGAAATACACAATTACTAGGCCCAGTCATGAAATAACAGAAGCAATAGAGACCAAAATAACTCAGGCAGTCAGGCTCTGTCCTCAGATTCCAGTAAACACGCTAAAAGTGGAAGGAAGTTGGAAAGTTTCAATACAACACCATTACTTTTCTCCTTTTCTAAATATTCCCAGTAGAATGGCCTCATTTCATTAGCTTCTAGAGCTTTTATTTTCACTCTACTCTGCTTTATACTGCCTGTTCATTGGAAACAGGAATAGATGCTGGCATTCAAGGGCAAACAGGGTCATAGATTCAGAACTGTCAAGCTAACCTATTACCAAGGAGGGTAATAGAGCACAAGATTATTTCTTATTCAATCACTGTATAACTTGAGATTTTTACATTTGGAGCTGGCTTATTAGTAACAATGTATTTCCGCAAATTTCACAGTTGAGCAGATGACACAAAACACCAAGAAGAAATGGATAAAATATCTAGACAAAAAAAAGGAGGATGCACTTGATGCCTTTTGTATGATAGACACGTGTCATTTCCTGTCTAATAAAAGAAGTAGATGGTTATAAGAAGATGCTGATAATAGCTGTATTTATGCACCCCTTATATTAACTGAAGAAAAATCATCAGACAGAGGTTAGCTTCTGATCAGTGTGAACAGTCAACCTACACACAGAGAGAATAATATTTATATTTGCCATCTTCCCTGAAGGACTTCAATTCTAGCTCAGAGGAACCACAGCTGAGGCAGGCCACCCTGAGGATGAACAGTAATATAGGTTCACAATGGAAAATAGAGGGTCAACACAGTTTACCCAGTCCTATAACATGGGCGAGTCTGAATAGTAGAAGGAAAACAGGAACATAACAATTATTAAAGAAATGTTTAAACTGTCTTTATAATCTGGCTTTAAATTGGTATCTCAATTACCCTAACTTTTTAAAAAGAAATCATAAATTTATTCGATTTATTGGTGATTTATAGAGTTTAATTGAAGATTGGTTTCTTGTCAAAAGCCTTAAAAAAAATGTTGATTATCAATAGTGCTGAAACAAAATAGGTAGTAATTACGCATGTGTGTGTGCTAAGTCACTTCAGTCATGTCTGACTCTGTGTAACCCTGTGGACTGTAGCCCACCAGGCTCCTCTGTCCACAGAATTCTCCATGCAGGAATACTGAAGTGAGTTGCCATGCCCTGCTCCACGGAATCTTCGCAACCCAGGGACTGAACCTGCATCTCCTGCATTGCAGGCAGATTCTTTTACCACTGAGCCACTGGGGGAGCCTGGTAGTAATTATACCAGCTGAAAACTTTCATATACTAGAAATGTACCAAATGTATTTGTTGGCCGAATTACTTACAGTCAAACTTTTAAATCAATATTCAGAGCAAGTCAAAGCCAAAATTGAATAATGCTGTCATAGAATAACCTTCTAAAATAAATATGACTTTAAAAAAAAAAGTTACTATTTAATCATTTACTACTACTATTATTTTGTTATTTAATTTTATTTAAACTTTTAAAAAGTTGGCCTTTTATTGGAGGACCCCCTTCTCATCCTTCTTTGATCTAGATTGCTCCTATAGTTACCACAATGTGCTACCGCAATATGAACTACTTGCTTGTTTGAAACCTAGGACTGTGCAGGAATGAGGTTATTTCTGTCCAGCTCTGCCAGTAAGGGATATTAATAATGCACTGATAGTGTTTTTCTTCACTTAATAATAGTAACTGACTAAGGTAGAGCCATCTTTACTTCATTTTCTGAACTGCAATATCATTGGGGCAGATGCAATTTTTCTGAAGCAACTTACAAACTTAACTCTCCCATGCTTCCTCAAGAAGATATTTCACTTACTTTTTAAAAAAATTCCTAACATTTTTGTAAATACTTCCTGCTTCACACAATCTCTTGGGGGAGAAAACATGCCTAAACCTTGAAACTGGAAATATGGCCCGAGGGCAATGTAGCTAGCTTTATAGACGTGCAAATTGTTTCTAAGTTTTCATTGGCATCTAAGATTTCATGTGCTCCGTCACCCAGTCGTGTCCAATTCTTTGCGTCCCTATGACCTATAGCCTACCTAGGTTCCCTGTTGATGGGATTCTCCAGGCAAGAACACTGGAGTGGGTTGTGATTTCCTCCTCCAGAGGATCTTCCCAACCCAGGGACTGAACTGGTGTCTCCTGCATCTCTTGCATTGGCAGGCAGATTCTTTTATCACTGAACCACCTGGGAGGCCCTAAGATTTCATATGATCTCTACTAATTTCCAAATCTTCTCTGGAGAAGAATGTTAGAAGGTTCTTGATTAGTGAAGACTATCCCCACCCCAAAATACCTATACTTTCTAATCACATGAATTTGATTCTAGCAAATAAACTAATATATTTTTTTCCTCCATGTTAACCTGATTGGACAAAATTTGGCCCATCTCTATATAACATTTAAAATATTATGGTGACAATTAACTTTTAAATCTTTAGAACAGGTGATCTAAAAGACTTTCAGGATTTGAGTGTTCTTTTGAATATAAAAAAGTTACAAATTCATATTTACTTGTATTTTTACTATTATCCACGGGGAAAAAAATCTACATGCAGACCAACCACAAACTTGTTTTCCAGATACTCACTGGAAGATCCACTGCTGTGAAAGACTTAATTTGTAACATCTTTGCCTAAAATTATTAACTGAGCGCACACTGTGTCCCAGACACTGTTCTAGATACTGAGGATATCCCAAGAAATTAAGGGAAAAAAAATGTCTACCCTCAGGGGCTTACATTTTAGCAAGGAGAGAGAAAAATAAAAATCATTAAGTGCTTTGAGAATTATATAGTGGTGAAGATGAACAGAAGGTACTGACAAGAAAGTTTTAAAATCAAATAAATCATCATAATTTCTCTCTGTTTCTGGGACACTTTCTTTAGAAAGTTTCTTTTCTAAACTGTGATTTTGTTTGGACTACTATTCGAAGTGCTAACTAGATCTACTTTGGTCATTTTCTTGCTGTAAAAATTGTGCTGAGCAAATCAAATATTATAATGTCTGTAATGCTTGAGCCAATATTTTCTTTTGAAAACATTATAGCCTGTGATAAGGACAATCTGTTTTAGCATTAGATAGTATGTTAAGAAAACTATATGAAATGACTCTGGGAACATCCATTCGAATTCATTATACTTTTGAATAACACTAATAATGTTCCATAAGAATATTAAAGTATTCGAAAGTACTTTACATGTAACCCATCTCTTATGACATGATAATTTAACTGAAAAATCAATATTTATGACACTAAAATATGTTACAACAAATGTTGAAAATCAAGAATAAGAAACCTTAGGAATTTTATCAAAGTATAGATGCCAATAGTAACAAATTTCCAAACAATCAAAGTGAGTTTTACTGTCACTTTTCTATCAGTTTGTATCAAGGTCAAACTATCATTCTATTAACTTACGATAATGATGTAAACTTCCCCAGAACTCACTGATATATTGAGATATATATGTATATGTCTCAATATATATATTATATAGCTCACTGATACATTGAATATATATATTCATATACCATTTAAATCCATTTTAGCCAATAAAGATCTTCATTTATTTAAAAAATAGCTATTGTCTCTTTCACAATAGCTATTTAAAGTCACAGATGAAAATATTTCACTTTTATTTAGATGAAATTTCCATTTCTCCTGCTGAAATATTTCACTTGTTCAATTTTAAACTTGAAAATATGGTAAGTAATCTAATGATTGTGTTTAGCTTTTAAATATTACTTTTGATTCCTCTATTTTGAATCAGAACTATTATTTTTTAAATTCTAGGGCTATTAGAAATGAATTATGAAATGTCATATTTTAAAGTGGTACCTGAAAAAAACCTTAAATGAAATCATCATTCTAAAAATCATATCTAAAAGCAGATGGTCTGGAATATGATTTTTCTCAACTCCATCCTTGGCTAAATTCAACTTTGCTTTGCCACACCAAGTCTTAAAGAAGGAGAATCTTAAAATATAATGAGAAACCTGAACAGTAGACAGATGGAAATCACTATCATTTAAAGCAGCTTCAGGTGAAATTCACATCACATACAGTGTGAAAGGTAGGATGAATACTTAGGTTTTTACTACAAAAGCTTGTTTACAGGCATCATTATAACTGCTGAAAAGCTTGCTATTTTGTTCATACACTATGTTTCTGGGTTGCAAATATATCAATGAAAACTAATATGCATATGCTGAGAGCATAGTGACCTTTAGAGCAAGAATTGGGCTAGTCATGAATGAGTTATTACGCAAACCAGGATCTAATTGATTGGGTTTATTACAATGATTATAATGATAATTATCATAAAAAGAGCAATTGCTGTTCACTGAGTACTAAGTCTGGATTAATGGCTTACCTAAGCACTTTGGGTGCATTATCTCATGGCCTAAAGCTCAAATAATAATAAAGCAGTGGGCAGTAATTCAATTAATTCTCATAGTTTTATCAAGTAGGTACTGTTATCCTCGCTTACAGATAAAGAAATTGAGGCTTAGAAATATAAAATAACTTGTAGCAGTCATGAACTTTGGATTTGATAAAAGGCGAAGCAGGGATCAAATCCAATTTATTTGAAGTGAAAGTCTGTATTCCTGTCTACTTTGTTTATTGTTTCCTAATAATCATTTTCCTCTTTGCTGTGACTTCTAACTGAAACTCGTATCAACTCAGATCTTGATTTCTACCTTGTATCTGAAACATAACCATGGCTTACTTTCTTCGCTTGCCAACTTGACTTTTGTATTTGATTCTGCACTCACCCAGTTTTGATGTGCCATAATCAAACAGTTGGTTAGGCTGGTTGGACATCTCTCTTCTTGAATACTTGTTCCCGTGATATTTTAGGCATAAAACTATTGTCTGAAACTATATGACTATTCAACTTTTCAAAAGGATGCATTATATCAGCTCTCATACTGAGTTTTGGACATTTCCATATTTTTTAAGTAGTCGGTTAGAAATCATTGTATTCATATTTTTAAAATGAAAAATAGTATAAAAGCCATGAAACGACCTTCACTTTTCATTTTCACTTACTCAAACAGATTCTGAAATCTGAAGATCAATGCTTTTAAATAGGTTGATATAAATCAATTAATACATACTGAGTTTCATGTTCTCCTTCAAGGTGACAAAGTCAAAAGACATCTTCCATTTAGGTATTTCCTTCGCATTTACAATTGCATTGCATTTCAACTTGGAAAGGAAAAGCCACTGATTTTTCCAAGAGAGCTTTCTTGCCAAGAAAAAGAAGTTGGATCTATGTCTCTGGTATACAATCACACTTCTTCACCAGTATCTGAGAGTATTGGTCAGGAATCTCGGTCCAAATGACAGAAATCCAAATTAGATTGGATTAAGCACAAGTAGGGAATCTTGGCTTAAACATGGGCGCTAAGTTACTTCAGTCGTGTCTGACTCTTTGCGACCCCATGGACTGTAGCCCACCAGGCTCCTCTGTCCATGGGATTCTCCAGGCAATAATCCTGCAGTGGGTTGCCATGCCTCCTCCAGACGATCTTACTGACCCAGGGATCGAATCTGAGTCCCTTCTGTCCCTGCCTTGGCAGGTGGGTTCTTTGCCACTACTGCCACCTGGGAAGCCCCTTGGGTTGTACAGTTGGGAAATTATAAGTGATATTTTATTCTGGGTATTACTAAATTCAGGGGCTTAACTATTGTCATCCTACCTCAGTTTCTCTCTTTCCTTTCTTATTTTCTCTCTCTTGCCTTAATCCTAGATCCTACAAGGCAATTGCCAGCATGTTCAAACGTGTTTATACCAATAACAGACTATACCATTTTCTTAGTCTTCTTTTTCTCAGAAGTTTCCCCAGATTCTCCAAACTGGGGCTCATTTACATGGTTTGGGTCACATGATTATGTCTAAACTAATAATGTGGTCAAGAAAGGGACTACATCTACTGCCCACAAGCCTGGATCACATCATAATCTGGACTAATTTGTGTTCCCCTCACCACACTGACCAATGTGAGTGTACATTAGAGATTTTAGGAGGTAATTAAGCTTAAATGAGGTCATATGGGTAAAACACTAATCCATTAAGATTTATGCCCTTATTAGAAAAGACATCAGAGACAGCCCCCCCACCCCTTTCTCTGTCATGCAAGGACACAGCAAGACAGCCATCTGCAAGTCAAGAAAAGAGGCCTCAGGAATAGAACCCACCAGAAACTTTATTTTGGACTTTCCAGCCTCTAGAAGTGTGAGAAATAAATTTCTGTTGTTTAACCAATCAAGGCTATGGTGTTCTGTTATAGTAGTTTGAGCAAACTAATACACCAGCCATAAAGAGCAAGAGAGTGAATCAGTTTCTCCTAAAGCTTACAGACTAAAGAGCGGAAAAGAAGGCATTCTGCAGAAGACAACTCAGAAGCTATTTCCAAAAAAGGTAAAGTAGATATTGGTAAGCATAGTTATCAACCCAGTTTTAGCTAAGCTAGAGTAACTGGATCCCATGACTAGACTTCTGCTAAAATGGAATTATGTGCAAAGTTTTGTGTCATTTGTATCTGTGTTTGTACTTGAGGAGCTGATTCATAGAATTCATTGGATCCTCAATTATTATATTACTCCTCAAAACTGTGTGGATCTGAGTTCATTAGGTCCCACAGAAGATCAAGGTAGGTGTGGAACCAAGGAGGAAAAGGAGTAAGAATGGATGCTGGATGTATTTTACTTAAGAGAACTGTTTCACTTTGTTTAGCAAAATCATCCTGGGAAACAGATTCACTCTAAGAGTTGTAGCATCAAGTGTTAAGTTTACTTTCACCTTGTGAGTTACTTTCTTTACCTCATGTATCTTTCCTGTATTTTTAAAGTCACCTATTATTAATAATAGGTAACTATTATTAAATACTTATTAATAAATAGGTATTACCTATTAATAGGCAATAATATTACCTATTATTAATAATAGGTAACTTTAAAAATACAGGAAAAGTTCCAAGGTATAGCACAGGGAATTATATTCAATATCCTGTGATAAACCATAATGAAAAAGAATATAAAAAAGAATGTATATACGTATATAACTGAGTCACTTTACTGTAAAGCAGAGATAGGCACAACATTATAAATTAATTATACTTCAGTAAGAAAAAAGACAGGAATGGAACAACTCATTTCTTCCCTAGTATACATGTCTTTTCCTTTCCTATACAATCTATACCCACTCTACTCTCATCTGCCTTTATCCCCAACTCTAATTTATTGGGGCAGAGAAAATGTACCTCCTTAAGGATAATTGGCTAGGTTCTCATGGAAAAAATTTTCAAAGTATTTTCACAACAAAAGAAATGTTTATTGATAATAAGTAGAAAATATTTTAAAGTTGTATCTGTGTTATCATATGAGCTAAAGAAAACGTTTGTATCAGAAAAGAAGAAAAAAGAACACACCAGAGCTTATAGTGGTTGTTATAATGTGGTGAGCCATCAATCACTCATATTTTTCTTTTGTACTATACTCTGAATAAACTATAACTGAAAAAAATAACCTTCTTTATTAAAACCAATACAGACACAGACATCCTTCAGTGTTTTCCACTTATTTCTCATTGATGCCTCAAATAGTTACTAGGCATAGATAAACAGTTTTGGTTTTATTCCCCATTCACAATTATTGAAAGTCTCATCCACTGCAGTTAGATTTCTTTTCAACCATATATTTCTGAGTCATACACTTATTGCTATTATCAGATCCCAATGGCAATCCAGACTGCAAATGTTGTTGTCATTGGTCTTCATCCTTGATGCCTGGTTCTATTTCAGAAGTCTGGCCAGTTTTCTTGGCCAGTGTCACTGGGAGGGCAAGTTTTCTCACCAGTCTATGAGCCTTTTCTGCTGCCAAGTATAGTCATTGCAGGGAGGAAAGTGGTAGTCACTTTTACCAAAGGTCTCTAGAGCATTTGCCGTTTTATTGTTTAATTATATTTATCATATTTGTTATTGGTGGCAAGTGCTTTGTAAAAAAGAATGAAAAATGAAATAAAACCATCTAAAAAGTGTCATTTAATTGATGTCATGGGCATTTGAGACTGTGGTAAATTTAATTTAATATAAATTTGAAACTTTCCTCTTTGGTAGCTCATTTCTTTGGCAAGTTTTCCCCACTAGACCCTAAGGAAATGGGATCGTTGTCCTTATAAGCTCTGATGTGTAGCCAGTTGATTTATTTGCATATACTTTTAAATCAACTTGGATATAAGATTGTGACAGTCTAGAAGCAATAGCATCATCTTAGAAATAAACTGGTAAAAATTCTACTTTTGTATTATGGAAATGAGATACTGATTTGATGCCAAATAAAGTATCAGAATAAAAGCAGATTTTTATTCTCTGCTTAGAAATAATAATAAGTTGTTATATTTTTAATCACTTTCATTCAGGTGACTTGGGTGTCAATTGTATTTTGGATGATTCTGATTTATGTACACAATAGCATGTTTAAAATATTTTAATGATTGGAAATTACATAATAAAATGCATTATTTATGCAAGTTGCAAATTCTGTAGCTTCAATAATCTTGGCTAATTTTGTGAGACATATGTTCATAAAATAACAATGTGACCCAATGATTATTATTCCAAAGTTATTTTCTTCTTCATTTTTTTCTTGCTTCCTCACTAATATGAATAGATAATGATTAAGATTATTCAGATTTCAACAAACAAATAGAAGAAAGGCAACATTTCTCCCTAACACAGACCAGCTCTCCCAATCAGCACTTGCATTGCAAAGTAACCATTTTGACAGCCATATTTATTTATGAGCATATTGTTCTGAATTTTTTTTGCTTTCCTTCTCTTTGTAGAAGTGGCTGTGGGTGAAGGAATGTCTATTTAACATGAATGCTCTGGAGAGACTGTCATTTGAACTAAATTTTTAGGCTTCTTATCACTATGCCCAATTTTTAAGGTGACTTAGTATTAATGGGCTTCCCTGATAGCTCAACTGGTAAAGAATCCACCTGCAATGCAGGAGACCCTGGTTGGATTCCTGGGTTGGGAAGATCCACTGGAGAAGGGATAGGCTACCCGCTCCAGTATTCTTGGGCTTCCCTTGTGGCTCAGCTGGTTAAGAATCTGTCTGCAATGCGGGAGACCTGGGTTTGATCCCTGGGTTGGGAAGATCCCCTGGAGAAGGGAAACGCTACCCACTCCAGCATTCTGGACTGGAGAATTCCATAGACCGTATAATCCATGGGGTCGCAAAGAGTCAGATGCAACTTTCACTTTCAGTAGAGTGGGTATAGATTGTATAGGAAAGGAAAAGACATTTATAAACAAATTTTAGGAATTTCTCTTAGATACTGAGAGATGTAAAACTTGGAAGCTCTGGCTTCAAGAAATTTTCCATTAAGATAGGCATTTTCTTATTTTCTTTCATACAGTGACACAATACCCAAAGTCCATAGTTTACATTAGGATTTGCATTTTGTGTTGTATATGCTATAGGCTTTGACAAATATGTAATGACACATATCCATGATTATAGTATTATATAGAATGGCTCCACTGCCATTAAAATCCCCTGTATTCTCTATTCATCCCCCACCCCTCTTTAAGTTCACGGCAACCCACTGATCCTTTTAGTGTCTCCATAGTTTGGAGTTTTCTAGAACGTCATATAGTTGGAATCATACAGTGATTCAGTATTCAATACTGAATACAGTATTCAAACTGCCCTCTTCCACATAATAATATACATTTAAGATTCCTCCATGTCATTTCACTTGATAGTTCATTTCTTTTCAGCACTGAATGATATTTCATTGTCTGGATGTACCACAGTTTATTTACATATTCACTTACTGAGGTACATTTTGGTTGCTTGTAAGTCTTGGTAACTATGATTAAAGCTGCCATAAACATCCTTAAGCAGAATTTTTTTATATAGACAAAAAGATTTCAACTCATTGATAAATGGATAAATGCTGAATAACAAGGAGAACAATTGCTGGATTATAAAGTAAGAGTATATATAGTTTTTTATAAATGAGACACAGGCTTTGTCTCTGGGTTTGAAAGATCCTCTGGAGAAGAAAATGGCAACCCACTCCAGTATTCTTGCCTGGGAAATCCCATGGACAGAGGAGTCTGGCAGGCTGTGGCTACAAGAATCAGGGTCACAAGAATCAGACATGACTTACTGACTAAAGAACAACAACTAGTATTATTTTGGTGTGAATTTTGAATTAACAATTCTTTTCTTCTCTAGTTAGTGTTAGTCACTCAGGGCCTTCACTCTCATGCTTTAATCAGTACATATTCTAATAAAATCTGTTTTTTGGTGTTTTTTTTAAGGAAAAAATGCAAGTGTCTTTGGAGGTCCAGATGCAACTGAGTGAATTTTGGTAGAACATAATCCTATTTCATAGTCTCCCTCAATGTGATACATCTATCAATCTCGTCAATGTACCTATACACATTATCATATTCTTAGATAAAATTGCTGTGAATCATAGCTTCATATTTTGGCTGTGATTCATGTTTAATTATATTAAGACAAGGCCTATAACCTATCTTCTCTGATAATATTGTATCATGCCTTCAAACTACTTATTGAATTTTAATTACATATGTAATTGTTTAGGACTAATGTCTGTGTTCTCAGCCTCCTCCTCCTCCTTTTTAAAATCATTTGAACACAGTACTTGGTACATGGTAGATTTGCAGATGTTATATATAGACTTCAATGACTTTTACAAACATGTATGATACATACATCACGTAATCACTTTCCCAATCAAGATGCTGAACACAGCTTCAACCCCAGAAAGTTCCATCCAGCCTCTTTCCAGGCAATACTCACGAGGAAACTGGGAGTTAGATAGGTAGCAATACTTATATAAGACTTTAGTTTACATAAACAAAAGCCAATCAACACAACAGTATGAACCCTTTCTGCAATGTTTCAGCCAAAGCTAATTTAAAGTCATTATTCTCTTTTGAATCCACGTTTTCAAGGAAAGATAATCATTGGAAATCTGTATACAACTGAGCACATTTTGGTAGAATTTAATATAAAATGAAACTGGCTTCAAAAACTTTCCTTTTTTGTTGGGAATGAGAGTAGGTGAGAGGACAGTGGGAGCTCAGAAAACATTCATTATTGTTCAATATGCAGAGCAGCAGGGGAGGGAAATTAAAGTAGAGGAGTGGAGAAGAACAGCAGCAATATCCTGCAAATCAGCAACCCTCCTTCGTGGGAGTGGAAACACCCAAGGGGAATAGAATCTTAGAGTGTCCCATCTTGATCTTGCTGCACTCTGTGAGTAAATATAAAATGGCAAAGCAAATATGCTGCTAGAAATGGAGGAAAAATAGGTAAATAACTGACTGAAATACAGCCAACTGGCTGCATAGATAAAGGGGGCTGTTCTCAGGTTTACTGGGGCTTGAAACCTATTTCATGTATTAGCTTCCTCATGTATCATGATAAATCTCTTTAGTTTTAAAAGACAAAGAGATTTTCCCAAAAAGGGTCAAATAGTTTAATAGGCAAAAAAAGAACAGAAATTGAATGAAAGGAGTAGCAGTTGCTTGTCAGTGAATACTAGGTAGGCATTGCACAAAAGCCCACTTCCTTAGTTATGAATATTTAAATGTGGCAACCACATTTCAAGAAAACAATGAAGCAATCTGACAATTCAGCAAGCTCCCCCACCTAAAGATTTATAAAAACAAAGAATAAGTAGAACATGGCATTTGGCAACTGCTGTTTCTGAACTGAACTGCTATCATTTCCAAAGCAAGTAATTACTCAGAAAGCAAAGTAGAGAAAGCAAGCTAACAATCAAAATACCACCGTGATGAACCTGTATACATTAGCTGGTTTTTGAACTGAAATATAGGGGCTATCCTGCGTGATGGAAGACAAATTTGGACTGAATAATATGAGAACCAAGTCAAGCCATTATTCCAAGTCAATTTGAAATAAGTGCAAAAGTTCATTATTCATGTTTGAACAAACTTGAAGTTCTTAGTTCCAGTTGGTACCAGAAGTTGAAGAGCCAAATCAGAGAACCAAAAGACATGAGGACTTTGTGATATGCACACCTTATTTGGAAGTGTGAAACAGGAACTTTTTTATGAAAGTAAAATTAGTAATCATTTCAGTCTATCCTTATCAGATTTAAGAAACCTAATGCTGCTAATTAGAAAGTGAAAAACACTATCATATTTCTAATAAACCAAAGTCACCACCAAAATCAATTATATACTATTCTATACAAGCCAAGCATGACTCCAAGAAGTAACATAGCTCTTCTGTCTACCATAACTGCATAGTTTTCTCTTGAGTTATTATATCCCTAATGTCTAGTACCGAGTCCCATATATAGCAGGTGATCAACAAGCACTTACTGAATAAATTGCTATCACATAAATGTATTTGTTCAAACAAAGTCTTAATGATTCTTAAGAATCTTATATAGAAAATACATCAAAGTAAACCTGGCCTCTCAGGTGGCCCAGCGCTAAAAAATTTGCCTGACAATGCAGGAAACAAGGGCTTGATTCCTGTGAAGGGAAGATTGCCTGGGGGCAGAAAAGGCAACCCATTCCAGCATTCTTGCCTGTGAAATCCCTAGGACAGAGGAGCCTGGTGGGCTCAACAAGTCAGATAAGACACAGTGACTAAACAAAAACATGACTTGGGTGTGTGTGTGTGTGTGTATTTTTTTCATTTGAAATAGGTGAAAAAGAGCAGAAATTTAAAAAAACTTTTTTAAATATTAGAAGTCCAAAAACATTCCAGTTTTGAAACTGAATCATGAAAGAGACTTTGTAAACTTAGAGATAAAACTTATTTCTAAAACAACATCTAAGGCAGTGAAGACTGCAATAAGTCCATATTAGTTACAATAAATATATTAACTGTCAAGAAGATACACTCGAGTTTTGTATACCAAAGTAACATTTGAAATGGTTCAAGGTTAAGAATATATTCAACACAAAGATAAATAGAGTATAAACCAAAATTGAGTTAAGAGATTATTACTCATTTGATTTTCTAGGGATAGCACCAATCTGTATCTAGGCATTTAAAATTTTTTAATCTTGCTCTAAATCAAGTATTCTTTTAAGTTTAATAAGCAAATTTAGATGTTTACTAAGATTTATATACATATATGCTTGATTTTGTTTTGAGTATGTTAATATGTCTTCTGTCAAAAGCTTATAAAATATAGGGAATTTTTTTCAATTTAAAAATGAATTTAAGCATGCAATAATTTTATCTTGTTTATATTTCTCAGACCAGAACTTTATTAGCCACCACTCCATTATTTCTGAATTGGTTTCTCACAATCATCCTCAGTAAAAAAGTACATGTTATGACAGTGTTAAGAAATTCTATTAGGAAAAAATTTTTTTAACAAGTCTTTAAAAATTATTGGTACAATCTGTGTCACAAACTTTATGTATACAAGATGTATTACAAAGCACTTTCTCATATGAATATGCATAATATATTAGTTTATTCCTTTACTGAGGGATACTCAGGTATTTTTTATCTTTAAATAGTAATAATAATTATTATTAGCAATGCTGTAATGAAATTAATAACTTTGTACCAAGAATGATATTCAAAATATTTAATAGTCAGTATAATTTATGTACTATCCCAGAAGAACACATACTTTGCAACTCAGAACTATCCAGCTATAAAATAAAATAAAGTATTATAACAGAGTGTACTGGCTCAATATTAGTCCTACCTTATGGATCATGGATAGATAGTTTTCTACAATAGGTCTCTAGAAGTTAAACTGCATAATCAAAATATCTACAAAATTCTAATTTTTACACACTGCCAAACTGCTATTTTAATTTCCATGTCCATGGTAATAAGTAAGATTAAACATTATAATATGCTTTTATCCAATAAATATATATTTCTTCTTCAAACAGCTTGCTCATAAGCTTCATCCATTTTTTTTTTCTTTATTGGCCTATATTGATTAGCAAGAGTTCTTTATATCTTCTTACTGTAAGTGTTTTACAGATATTTTCTTTCAGGCCCTCATATTTCCTTAATCTCTGTCATTATTTTTTTTCTACAGAGATTGCACTACATCTACCTTCATTTTTTAATTAAAATGAAATATCTGTTTTTCTTGTTTAACTTGTTCTTCATTATACAAGTGAAAAACATTATACAGGCCTTCTCCTAAGACATATACTTAATTTTTAATGTATTGTGTAAACAAATTCTTGTCTTAAAAAATTCATTCCAAACTTCTCTTAAATCTGTTTATTTAAGTTTATAACATCATATTTTTGTTCTTACTGTCAAATAGTTTTCCTTCTCCCAATTTCGGGCTGCATTTTCTTCAGTACTTTCCGGTTTACTCTTACCTACTTACTCTCCCTAGCAAGTTCCTCATAATTTCTAGTCTTAGTGTTTTTCACAATCATAGTGGATATATTTTATCTGTTTTCCTTGAATTCTAAAATTTTTGGCTAGAGTTAAATAGCTCTCTGCTCAGTCCATTATCTTGATATGATCTCTCTTAGGTTTGCAAAAATATTTTTGAATACAAAAAGTAAACACCAATTGGTAAGAATATCCACATCCAGGAACTATCTAAATAAAACAACTGCAAGGTATAGAATTAAGAAGTGTGATTTCTCCATGAGGCAGATTAAACATGGGAAGAACACGGGCAGCACTAAAGAGAGAAAATGGAGAGGAAAAGCCTGGAGGAGGTAACAATCTGTGAAGCAAGGCTGACCTTCAATAAAGAAAGAAGGAAGATTAAATAAAAGAATCCTTAACTGTGTGCAAATTCAAAAAAACCTTGGCAAGGCTTTTGGGGAGTCCTGGATCCATCAGAGGATCCCCGTATCTCCTAAGAATGGATATGCTTTGGTACCCCTGTGTGCTCACTCACTGCCTGCCTGTAGCCATGTGGCATGAAGCTTTATTACAAGCTTGGATTTGGGAGATACTTCAGTCCATAGACTAAAATCTTTGTAACTGGAGGTCTGAGAGGCACGTTCTCATAGCCACCAAGGTGATAGGTACTTTTTCCATGTTTATTGAGAGTTACCTTATTTGAACTTTACCAATTTTTATTGCAAGTATGTTTTTACTTATTTGTGGTGGTGGTTTAGTTGGTAAGTCATGTCCTACTGTTGTGACCCTATGGACTGTAGCCTGCCAGGCTCCTCTGACCATGGGATTCTTCAGACAAGAATAGTGGAGTGGGTTGCCATTTCCTTCTCCAGGGGATCTTCCCTACCCAGGAATCGAACCTGGGTCTCCTGCACTGCAGGCAGATTCTTTACCGACTGAGCTGTGAGCATATAACTTTCAGAATGGCAGGCATTGACAATATATTTTGAACAATACCTGCAGGCTCTTGGCCATTCATTTTATTGTAAAAATAATGATTATTACAAATTTAAAATAATAGTAATAATCTTATTCTTATCACTTTACTTGATGGAAATGTTGATATGATAGTAGAAAACCCTCAATTGTTTGCTATTTCTAAATACTGAGAGAACAAAAAGTTATCTTTAATTTTCACCATTAATATGCTACATGAATATAAGTTTTTCAACTCATTCAGTAAATATATCAAAGATGAATAAATAAACAAATGACACATATAAAACAGCATACAGGCCAGTAACACTCAGGATTAGTAGCTTTTCTAAAATTTCCAAACACTAATTTTATAATTGTCACAGAATGTTTGTAAACATTTCCATCAGGTTTTTCTGTTTTCATAATTTCTATTCATCATAAGTACTTCTTTTCTCTTATGAGTAAAATTAAATTATTACTAATTTATTTAGGCATACTTAATTAGTTTTTAATTTTCAGTTAAGGCTTCATTTCCTCTCATACTCTTTTCTAAAACTGCTATAATTTCAGGTTTTTATTATTATGCTTTTATGAAATACATATGGTATTCCAGGTACAGTCTGTTTAACAGTAGAGACAGGCAGACAATTGCCTCTCCTTTTTGTTCATGACACGATGCCTTTTCAACCCCAAATCACATAGCAATTTTTAATTGGCAGTACAGACTTTAAATTCACATCTAATTTGCTATCCACAGTCACTTTCTTTTCATTTCTATCTCCTTTGGATGGTTAGACATTATAGGAAAATCTAACATACTTCCATTATTCCTCATTGAGATTATCCCGCTTAACAAATGCCACTCTACACCTCTACACGGTTACCAACATGTTTCTGGAATCTGAATTTACATTCTCTACCTTAATGCTTGCTTTTAATTTAAAGCAGAATTAATATATTTATAAAAATAATATAGTTGAGTATATAGCTGGTTTTGCCATCAGTCAATAAATGCATGTGGAATTAATATGATTAACATAGGGATTTTTTTTTCAACTTAACCTTTAATAAAAATGTGATATTACATGTTATGTGGCATAACTTATACTGATAACTTACTTAAGTATATCTTATACTGAATAGTAATTCTTAATTTTTAAAAGTAACATACACTCATTAAACAAACCAGAATATATAAAAATCACACACAAACATACACATAAGAGAAAAATGAAAATAACTAGCTCCAAAAAATACTTACATACATATGTGTGTATGTGTGCCTATATATATGTACAGAAGAACTATACAAAAAAGAACTTCATGATCCAGACAACCATGATGGTGTGATCACTCACCTAGAGCCAGACATCATGGAATGTGAAGTCATGTATCCCTTAGGAAGCACCACTACAAAGCTAGTGGAGGTGATAGAATTCCAATTGAGCTATTTCAAATCCTAAAAGATGATGCTGTGAAAGTGTTGCACTCAATATACCAGCAAATTTGGAAAACTCAGCAGTGGCCACAGGACTGGAAACGTCGGTTTTCATTCCAATCCCAAAGAAAGGTAATGCAAAGAATGCTCAAATACCTTACAATTACACTCATCTCACTCATTAGTAAAGTGAAAGTGAAAGTCACTCAGTTGTGTCCAACTCTTTGAGACCTCATGGACTTTATAGTCCATGGAATTCTCCAGGCCAGAATACTGGAGTGGGGTAGCTGTTCCCTTCTCCAGGGATCTTCCCAACCCAGGGATCAAAACCAGGTCTCCCGCATTGCAGGCAGATTCTTTACCAGCTGAGCCATAAGGGAAGCCCAACGCTAGCAGAGTAATGCTCAAAATTCTCTAAGCCAGGCTTCAACAATATGAATCGTGAACTTCCAGATGTTCCAGCTCAATTTAGAAAGGGCAGAGGAACCAGAGATCAAATTGCCGACATCCATTGGATCATCCAAAGAGCAAGACAGTTCCAGAAAAATATCTATTTCTGCTTTATTGACTATGCCAAAGCCTTTGACTGTGTGGATCACCACAAACTGTGGAAAATTCTGAAAGAGATGGGAATACCAGACCACCTGACCTGCCTCTTGAGATATCTCTATGCAGGTCAGGAAGCAACAGTTAGAACTGCACACGGAACAACAGACTGGTCCCAAATTGGGAAAGGAGTACGTCAAGGCTGTATATTGTCACCCGGCTAATTTAACATACATGCAGAGTACATCATGAGAAACGCTGGGCTGGAAGAAGCACAAGCTGGAATCAAGATTCCTGGGAGAAATATCAGTAATCTCAGATATGCAGATAACACCGCCCTTATGGCAGAAAGCAAAGAAGAACTAAAGGGCCTCTTGATGAAAGTGAAAGAGGAGAGTGAAAAAGTTGGCTTAAATCTCAGCATTCAGAAAACTAATATCATGGCATCTGGTCCCATCACTTCATGGCAAATAGATGGGGAAACAATGAAAACTGTGAGAGACTTTATTTTGGGGGGGCTCCAAAATCACTGCAGATGGTGACTGCAGCCATGAAATTAAAAGACGTTTGCTCCTTGGAAGTGTTTTGACCAACCTAGACAGCATATTAAAAAGCAGAGACATTACTTTGCCAACAAAGGTCCGTCTAGTCAAGGCTATGGTTTTTCCAGTAGGTATGTTTGGATGTGAGAGTTGGACTATAAGGAAAGCTGAGCACCAAAGAATAGATGCTTTTGAACTGTGGTGTTAGAGAAGACTCTTCAAAGTCCCTTGGGCCACAAGGAGGTCCAACCAGTCCATCCTAAAGGAAATCAGTCCTTAATATTCATTGGAAGGACTGATGCTGAAGCTGAAACTTCAATACTTTGGCCACCTGATGCAAAGAACTGACTCATTTGAAAAGACCCTGATGCTGGGAAAGATTGAAGGCAGGAGGAGAAGGGGACGACAGAGGATGAGATGTTTGGATGGCATCACCGACTCAATGGACGTGAGTTTGGGTAAACTCCGGGAGTTGGTGATGGACAGGGAGGCCTGGTGTGCTGTGATTCATGGGGTCGCAAAGAGTCGGACACGACTGAGTGACTGAGCTGAATTGAGGCACATGTTTAAATGTTTCGTATCAGTTCAGTTCAGTTCAGTTGCTCAGTAGTGTCCGACTCTTTGCGACCCCATGAATCACAGCACACCAGGCCTCCCTGTCCATCACCAACTCCCGGAGTTTACCCAAACTCACGTCCATTGAGTCGGTGATGCCATCCAAACATCTCATCCTCTGTCGTCCCCTTCTCCTTCTGCCCTTAATCTTTCCCAGCATTAGGGTCTTTTCCAATGAGTCAACTCTTCGCATGAGGTGGCCAAAGTACTGGAGTTTCAGCTTCAGCATCAGTCCTTCCAATGAACACCCAGGACTGATCTCCTTCAGGATGGACTGGTTGGATCTCCTTGCAGTTCAAGGGACTCAAGAGTCTTCTCCAACACCACAGTTCAAAAGCATCCATTCTTTGGCGCTCAGCTTTCTTCACCATCCAACTCTCACATCCATACATGACTACTGGAAAAACCATAGCCTTGACTAGATGGACCTTTGTTGGCAAAGTAATGTCTCTGCTTTTAAATATGCTATCTAAGTTGGTCATAACTTTCCTTCCAAGGAGTAAGCGTCTTTTAATTTCATGGCTGCAATCACCATCTGCAGTGATTTTGCAGCCCCCCAAAAATAAAGTCAGACACTGTTTCCCCATCTATTTCCCATGAAGTGATGGGACCAGATGTCATGATCTTAGTTTTCTGAAAGTTGAGCTTTAAGCCAACTTTTTCACTCTCCTCTTTCACTTTCATCAAGAGGCTCTTTAGTTCCTCTTCACTTTCTGCCATAAGGGTGGTGTCATCTGCATAACTGAGGTTATTGATATTTCTCCCAGGAATCTTGATTCCAGCTTGTGCTTCTTCCAGCCCAGCGTTTCTCATGATGTACTCTGCATATAAGTTAAATAAGCAGGGTGACAATATACAGCCTATATATGTATATATATAAATCCCATGAGCTGCAACTACTGAGCCCGTGTGCTGCAGCCACTGAAACCTGTGTGCCTAGAGCCCATGCTTTGCAACAAGAGAAGCCATACAATGAAAAGCTCACACACCGCAACAAAGACCCAGCGCAGCAAAAATTTAGAAAAAAAAAATGCATCACATAACTGGTGTGGAGTAGAGAGAGTAATCCAAGCTTCTCTCTCCAAACTCTTCTTTCACTGGAGGTTACAAACTGCACCTCTTATTTTACTTGCAGACAGGTTTTTTTTGACTGGTGGTGTTTCCTCACAAATTGAATTATATGATAAGATTTAGATACTTAAAAATGAAAATCTGGGTAAAAATGAGAAAACCTAGCACTGTGGATCCAAGTTTCTTAAAATATCTCTGATTTAAGTAGCCCCTAACAACTTTGGGAGAGATACGCCTTCCTGAGTACATGGCTGTCCCTGTCAGTCTTATTTGATTCAGTTGTGTGACATCTCTAGTCACAGCAGACATTTGAGTATTTAACTTGTGTACTGTTCCAGGTGGCTTCCCTGCTATATTATGTTAAACTGAAGATCAACTTAAGGATATATAACTTTATAACATGATTCAGACCATCAACTCACTTTCCAACTGGTTTCATGGTGGTAGGATGTTTGTAAGGGTCCTGCTTCAAAAGTGCTTCAGGATTGAATCAATACAGTGTCTGTTGACTTGTTTACTAAATACATTTATTCTGTGAGTGGAATCTAAACTACTCTTGCAAGATAGAGTACCTTTTATGCTGTACTAAATGAAGTTTAAAATCACTGTTATTCCAAAGTAATAACACAAGAATTTTCCAGTTCTGCCCCTATGGACATTCAATCGCTTTTCTCTCTTGATTCCTATTTTTTTTTTCTTCTTTTTCCTTTTCAATTAAGTAAGATTCTAGCATCTCTGTGTCTGATCTTTTGTCATTACAAACGTGTATTGCTTAAACTATTAGCTTCTCAACATCCTTGTTGCATAGGAGAGATCACTCTCTCACCAGGAGTGAGTAAGGAGAAGCTAAGTGAATCACAGGACTTAATGTCCTCCTTGCTGAACACTCCAATGGGGACCCTATGGTCCATTTCTCAGACTCTCCCCTCTTCAGAGTCTCTGAGGAATGACTTCCCAGACGTTAGTCATATCCTTTTCAGTTTTCACCCATAATAGAGGCAAAAATGTTAATTCCTTGTACCTAGGATTGATTTTATGACATAATTCTAGATAATGATCTGTAAACAGTATTTTCTGGATGAAGTTTCTAATAAATGTACTTTATAACAGTTATAATGTCTAAAATTTAAAAAGTGGATCATATCAAGTGTTGTCAAGGATGTGGAGCTACGCAACTCAGAGATTCAGCTGAAGTATAAATTAGTAAAACTTCCTAGGAAAAAACCCTTAGGTAGTATCTACTAATGTTTAGCACTAAGTATGAATTAGACCTTCCACTCCCAGGTATACCCTCAACAGAAATGCATACATCTAATTACCAAAAACAAAAATGCACCAGACTATTTATAGCACAATTCATAGTAATCTAATACAGAAAACAACCCAAATGTTCATTAGCAGTGAAATAGATAAATAATGAATAATCACAAAATAGAATATTGTACTACAGTGAGAATGAACAAACTACAACTATACCCAACACTGAGGATGCATATCACAATCATAACATTTAGCAAAAGATATCAGCCATAAAAGAGTATAAAGTTTACATAAAGTTCAAAACTATGAAAACTATGCTATGCAGTTAGAAGTCAAGACAGTGACCACCACTGTCTACAATGGAAATGGGGATCTTTGTAGGGGCTGGTAGTGCTTTAACTCTTAACCTGGAGGTTGGTTACACAGGTTCAATCAATCTATGAACATTCAACTGTAGGTACTTAAATCTAAAACGAACTAGCTTGGCCAAAATGTTATCTCAGGTTTTTCATATCAGAGGAAAACTCAAACAAACTTTTTGGCCAACCCAATACATTATACTTGAAGTTTACTGGAACAGAGAAAGAGGAGGAAAAAGAGAGGAAGTCAGAGAGAGTTGAGAATGAGGGAGAAGGGGACCTTGGCTGGCAGAGTCCTTTTTCCCCTCTGGTCCTATTAGTCTATTTCCAGTTGAAATACAAATGTGAGTTATGGAGGTGTAACAGTCATAAAGAGACCATGAGGGTGAAACCTGTAAACCAAAGAGACCAATATGCAAAGACAGATAAAGTGCCCAGGGTCTCTGATCTCTGATGATAACACCGAACAACTGTGCCAACTCTGGGCACTGATATCCAGACTTCCTGTTGCCTGAGACAAATTAACTCTACCCTTTTTTATGTTATCTGTCAGATATTTTTCTTAGCTGCTTTCACATCCAGTCCCTATCACTATTACACAGTTTTCTTCTAATTTTTAGCAATTTTCGAGTTAACAGTCTGATCACATGTAAATTTAACCCAAACCACTAAACCCTATTTTAGAGTCTCATAGACCAAGAGAGACTCTAATGGTGGAAAATGCTTACACTTAAATTCAAAATAAGGTGCAAAGACAAACTGGTTTCGGTTCAACACAGCAATAGAGAAGGATCCGGGGCTCACCCCCCACCCCCACCCCCCTCCCCCCCGCCATGGACACACTGAATCTGTAGGTATTTATGGAACAACTTCCTCTAGGAAAAAAACCTAAAAACCAAGCAATTCCCCTGTCTCTATCAAAGAAGAGAAGGCCCACTTCAGAGCGTGTAGAAGAGGCTGGGACACAGCTGCCACCATAAACTCCATCTGCTGCACAGTGCCTCAGATAGGAGGGGACTTAAAACCCGAGCTTCTCCCTGATAAAGAAGCAGCTTGAACTCCACAGTAGACACCCCGACTTTTAAGACCTGCACCTGAGAGATGAGCCCTCCAAAACTGAAAACTAACGGGCTCACGTACAGGAGACCCACATGATGAGACCCACTCTGATGGCTATGACCATCAGAGAAAGGCTCTCAAAGGGCTAGCATGATGGGATTCACCTGCCTTCCGGCCCAGAAAGAGGTTGTACATCCACAGGCGGCAAACTTGCTGCGAAGGAAGCTCATCCACTCTTAAAGCCCGGCCCGAGGCTCAGGCCTCCCAGGAGTCCACAGCCAACCTGCTGCTGGGGGCCACCGTCTTCATATCTCCCTCTGTCCGCGGGCACCATCTTCTATTTTTTTGTTTTCTTCTCGGCACAATCTACACACCCACTTTCTGCGTCCTTCCAGTCAGCAGAGGCCGTCTTTGTGCTCTGGCTGGCGGGCACCATCTTCCTTTTTTCCTACTTTTTGCTTTTCTTTTCCAGGCAGTTGCTGTCTGTCCAGCCCCTGGCGCCGTCTTCCCACTCTCCTCTGCGCACTGTCTGGTTTTAGCGCGCGCCGCCCAGGAGACGCTCTTTGAACCCCAGGGGCCCTGGAGGCCGAGGGGACGCATGTTCCCAAGTCTCGCGGGACTGTAACAACCTGAGACACGGTTCTGGGCAGGCTGACCCCGTGGAGCTCAGTGAAGACAGCGGACTGAGGCACTCCCCGTCTCTCTGTGAAAGAGGCCTGTTTGTTTATCCTCATAGCTGCGGTCTGAGGGGCGGCTTCTGATTAAACAGGTGCTAAAGATGCCTGTGATCTTTTCCAGAGACCTCAGAGGCTATCTTCGGCTCTCCCACAGCTGCGCACTGGAGCATCTCTGTCTTTTCAGGAAGCTTGTGTTCCCGGGTCCCAGGGGGACAGTAACCAACGGAGACAGTTTTCATTAGACTCTCCCATTCCAGGGCTTGGCCACAGAAAGCTGAATAAATAAAAGGTGCCCCGTCTGTCTGAGAAAGAGGCCTGTTTGGCTTGTGAGAGGCTCCAGCCTGAAGGGCAGCTCACGCCGGTCCCCGTGCAGAGGCTGTGCACAGACGCCCCTCAGGGAACTGTGTCACCATCTTGGTGCCACCTGGCCCCCACACGGGAGCGTCCAGGCTCTTCTGGAGCCCCAAGATTTGCCGCTGCCTCACAGGAAACACCTCCAGATGGTCTGGCTCTGGCAGCTTCTGTACCCTGCCGGCCCCACAGGACCATGTCTGTGTGCTTCTAGAAGGGCAGCCACCTGAAGCCGGACTTCCTGTCAGCCCCAGTCAGGTGCCCACCGAGATCCCCCTTCAGGACGCTGACAAGTCTGCTCTCGGCCTCACCCCCTGGGAGCCGGGAAGAATAAAATAGACTGTGGGCCAGTCATAAAGGCTGAGAGACGGACCAAGAGATGGGGCTGGACGGCAGGATAAGGTCCATCTGCATGAGGCTCTCCTTCCAGAGCGGGAAGACGGCTACTTCATCCAAGGCATGGAAACCAACCACGAGAGTCAAATAACATGAAGAAATAGAGGAATGTGTTCCAAAGGAAGGAACAAGATAAAAACTGAGGAAAAAAGCTTAATAAAAAGGTATAGTTTATTTTTTGTTCTTATTATTCATGCTTTAATAATTGGCAAAGATGTCTGATATTTTTGGTAAAAACACAATATGCTCATATTTGCTGACAGACTAGATTCTGTTTTGCGTTCTCCTCCTAGCTTTGATGTGCCTTTTCGACTCTCTTCAACTTACCTGAAATATCATGCGTTATGATCAGTTGTTTCAATCTAGTTCCTACGGTCTTTGAATATAAGCACCTAGTTTTAATCCTAGTACTTAGCACAGTTTTGCAAAGAAGAGATATATTACATGTATATTTGCTGTATGTTACATGACTGCATTAGGAGTCTATTTTATAAACATTTTTCTTTAATATTTGTTTTAATTTTGGCTGCGTCAGGTCTTACTTTCGGTGTGCAGACTTCTCTCTAGTTGTATTGTGCGTGCTCCAAGACACTTGGACTCTAGTTTCCCTAAGGAAAGTTATTTCCCCAACCAGGAATTGAACCTACATCCCCTGCATTGGAAAGTGGTTTCTTTTTTTTTTTTTTAATTAATTAATTAATTATTGGGACTGCACTGAGTCTTCACTGTTGCATGGGCTTTCTCTAGTTGCCGTGAGTAAGGGCTACCTCTAGTTGTGGTGTGTGGGTTTCTCATTGTGGCCACTTCTCTTGTTACAGAGCACAGGCTCAAGGGTAGTGGGCTTCAGTAGTTGTGATGCACAGTCTTTGTTGCTCTGCGGCCTATGGGGTCTTCCTGGAATAGGCATTGGACCTGCAGCCCCTGAACTGGCAGATTCTTTACCACTGAGCCACCTGGGAAGTCCCAGGTGCACATTTTACAGCTGTATCATATATGGCGTGTGTAATGGTTCTTTCTCATTTTTTGGTACTGATTATTAATTCCCTTTTTTTTTTCACAAGAATTTGTGAAGTTTTTCTATGAAAGGCAAGTTAATACATATTTTCAGCTTTGCAGGCCAAGTGGTTTAGGCCCTAACTATCAACTTTACCCTTGGAGCAAAAGAGCAGCCATAGATGTTTCATACACAAACAGGGATAGTTATGCTCTACTAAAATTTATTTACAAGAATTCCGGTGGTTCAGTGGTTAGGCTTTTTGTTTTCACTGCTGAGGTCCTGTGTTCAATCCCTGGTTGGGGAACCAAGATCCTGGCAAGCCACCTGGCCTGCCCGCCCCCAAAATATATTTACCAAAAAAAAAAAAAAAAGCGACAATCTGGATTGGCCATGGGTCACAGTTTGCCAAACCTTGTGTTAGAACTTGCAAGTAAAACTTTAGCTGCTTATTCTTACTAATGAAGCTGAAGAGATCAGAAACTTTTTTTACTCCATTCTCTAAGATAAATGGAAAGGGTTGAGATTATAGAATTGTTGCCAGAGTTCATCTAGACTTTGAATCTGGAGTAAGTAATGCAAGGAATTAAAGAAAGTGGGAACCCCTTCAATGTAACAGTGGGGTGTACTGATCAGATTTTTCCAGCCTTAACAACATTATGGTATTCTAGGCTTCTCACACTTCTGAAGTTTTGATCATTTTTATTTTATTTTTATCTTTTGGCTGTGTAGCATGTGGGATCTTTGTTACTGAACCAGGGATTAAACCTGCACCCTCTGCATTGGAAGGTGGAGTCTAGCGAATTCCTTCTAATCCTTTCTTCCTGGTACATGCAGGCTTTCTCTAGTTGTGATACTCAGGCTTCTCAATGTGGTGGCAGTAAGGTGGTGTCTCTTGTTGCCGAGCATGGGCTTTAGAATGTGTGGGCTTCAATAGT
This sequence comes from Cervus canadensis, assembly GCF_019320065.1. Lineage (NCBI taxonomy): Eukaryota > Metazoa > Chordata > Mammalia > Artiodactyla > Cervidae > Cervus > Cervus canadensis. The sequence goes on along the minus strand of NC_057407.1, from coordinate 33,038,057 downwards.
TGTTGTACATGGGCTTACTTTGCTCAGTGGCATGTGGGATCCTTCCACACTAGGGATCAAATCAGTGTTCCCTGCATTGGCAAGCAGATTCTTAACCACTGGACTACCAGGGAAGTCCCTCTGATCCCTTTTAAATGATGTTGTCATCTCTAGAATGCAAATTTTGTATAAAATCTAAATTTTCAGAGTCTCTTGAAAAACTAAGAAAATCATAAGAACCTTACTACTGGCTGATCCATTTAGACTAAGCATGAGTTTGCCATTTCCAATCACACCCTACCACCTTCCCCATTATGAGGCTTAGTATCACTTGCCATTCCACATCAGGTATACACTATTATTTTTCTTAACCCGGAGTTCTTTGCTCATTTATGTTCCTTACCTAGTGTGTGTATAAATCTGCAAGTTCATCTGTTGAAATCGGTCATCATAGTATACCTTTTTTTTTTTTTTTTAAGGTAATGCCATGTTTAAAACTGGGTTTCCCTGGTGGCTCAGTTGGTAAAGAATCTGCCTGCAATGTGGGAGATCTGGGTTCAGTCCGTGGTTTGGGAAGATCCCCTGGAGGAGGGAATGGCAACCCAACTGTAGTATTCTTGCCTGGAGAATCCCCATGGACAGAGGAGCCTTGGGGGCTACAGTCCCTGGGGTCACAAAGAGTCAGATAGGACTGAGTGACTTTCACTTTCACTTTTCTTTCATGTTTAAAACATTCTTGTCTGAATATGATTCAATAAGTAATCTTCTTAATCCAAGTTAAACACAGAAGTCCGGAAATTAAGGTAAATCGTACTATATGCACTCTAAACATGTGGATTATCTCATCCCATACACTCTGAGTAGGCACATTATGGCTTTTCCTTTAACAGTAACCATAAAACAATGGATTTTAATAGTTTCCCTGGTAGTTCTGCTGGTGAAGAATCTGCCTGCAATGCAGGAGACCCTGGTTCGATTCCTGGGGAGGGAAGATCTGCTGGAGAAGCAATAGGCTACCCACTCCAGTATTCTGGCCTGGAGAATTCCATGGACTGTCCATGGGGTCACAAAGAGCAGGGCAGGACTGGCAACTTTTACTTCGCTTTAATAGTTTAGGGAGAAATAGCTCCACTCCTTTGTCTCCCCTACCCTTCTCTCCCAGCTTTCTCAGAAATTATGATTCACCATCACATGGCCTAGTTTTTAATTTGGATCTTATGTTTCTGGATACAAATTCAATAAACTTAATCCTACCTGAAGTAACAAAATACTGTAGACAGAGCACATTATTAGGCAAACATATTCTTCTCTATTCTCTATGTTTTCCTCTGTGAGAAGCAGCTCCCTTCATGTAACAAAATTAGCCCTTCTCTTCCCTTTCCCTCACTCAGTCCTAGAGGAGTAGATTTAATTTTCTGTTTTGAGGGTTGTGAAGAAGAATGTGGGAACATGCATACCAATCCCACCCTTCCTAGGAGTAGGACTTTCCTCAGAAAGTTTTTGGTCTTTCCTACTCTGTGGTTCTGCAAGTTTACAAGGGACAGCTTGGGATGGTCAACTCCTGTTTCTGGGAGGAAAGTCAGCCTAAGCCAAGGGTTCTGTATTAGAAATCTCATTTTCCTACAAACTTAAAACACATTTTCCAGTATCAATTAACCAGTAAGAAAGGAGATATTTTGACCCCATCTCCATAACATCTTTGTCTTATTTTAAAATACATTCAGAAGCCAGGCAGAGAGGGTGGGTCATGTCATTGGGCGCCCTTAGGATTACTATCACATGTGAGTAACAAGTTGTTATCAAAGGTGTTATTTGAAGGACATATCCCTTCACATTTTTCAGTATTAATCAGTTTGATCAACAGGATTTGATTAAATCCTGACCCAAGTGATGAATGCAAATATGTCTGTTGTTTAGATTGCCTCCATGAATCAAAATACTGCTGATAAGACCAGTTTAAAAAGTTCTTCTGTATGTTGGAACTCATCAGGCTGAGTATCAGCAGGCGGAGAAGAATCCAGGTCAACCCATGAGAGAGAAGGTCATTAGAGAAAGGGAGATTTGCTGCACTTGAGACTTCACCCTGGACAGGCTTCCCAGGGGCCCTGTCTTCACTGTTCAGAACTCAACCAAACAAACACATTCACTGTTCAGCCTTGCTTTTCTGATTTCAACAATTCCTCTTGTAGGAACTTACCATGAGTGCAAAGATTATGTACGAATATGTTCCCTTCATTGTTTATAATAACTCTCCCAGGCCCACCAAAAAGAAAAGTCTAGAAACCAATCAATGGAGGGTAGGTTAAAATAAAGTATTTGTTGTTGTTTAGTCACTAAGTTGTGTCCAACTCTTCATGATCCCGTGAACTGCAGCATGCCAGGTAAAGTATAGTGTCTCCATATGATGAATCATTACATAGTCATTAAGGAGAATCATAGCGGTCTATATTCATTGATAAGAATTCCATGACATATAGCTGAACAAAAACTTAAGCAGAGGGTGTGAAATAGCAAGTGCAGAGCAACCTCACGTGCATATGTTTATTTGTATGTACATGTGTAAATAAAATTTTTGGAAGGATTGTTATCAGAATGCTAACAGTTGGTTTCTGGGTATTGGAATTTGAAGTGATTTTATCAATTAAAACTTTTTCTATATTGCTCTAAAATAATTGGGATTGCTTCCATGAGAATCCATTGCTCTGGATTGATATCGTCAGCTCTCTGATGATAACTATTTAGGGGCATCAGTTTTCTGGTTACAAGATCATTAGTCTTTTCAGTAAACAGCATAATTGAACTACATTTTGTTTTATTCCTAAGTACCATGGCATTTAGTTTTTAAGGAGCTACGTGTGATTTCTGGTCACTAGAGCAGTTATTTAAGGCTCTCAGTTTGAAAAGAGCATGAGTATATCACAATGCCTCTTTCATTAAAACAGGCAAAAGGGACAATTTGCTTACACATATCCTCAAAGCCATCTTGTATCTAACATACTTTAGAGTGCTCTGGGAGCTATCATCAGAAATTCATCTCTTTCCAGCTAATAGCCCTTTCATACTGCTTTTCTTGCCAACGAACAGATTCTTTTCTCATTCCCATATTACATTTTTTAAATTGATTTTTCACACTTTGCCCTCTGGAAGTAGATTTTGGTGATTTATATGGATACTAAGAATTAGCAGTCAGCATGCATTTCATTCATGGTCCTTAAAAATCATAATTATCTAATGCATGATATAGAATACATATCACCAACTGCCAGGCTATTAATAAGAGGAATGGGTTGTTGCAAATTACAGAAAAATTTTATCATACATTTTGAAGTGCAAGTTTATGTTTTAAATATTGTTTAAAAAAAACAGAAGGCAAAATAACATTACTGAACAGAAAAAAAAAGAAGAATGAATTTTTTATTGTTTGGAAGAGATTATTGAGTAAGTTTTCAAGTAGCATATACTCTGAAAAAGTATATATAACAAAATAGACTATTCCAGAAGGGAGGAGAAATGTGTAGTTCCATGTGACATTCTAAAATAACAACCTCTTTTTTATCTTATATTCAAATTATATAATCAAAATGTGAAAAATAATATAAATAAGTGAATTTTAGGGATTCTAGGTGTATTACTAATTTAAAAATCTGATTCAAAATAATGTTCTTATATTTTTTCCAGCATTCTTTAAAATATGTAATTATTTTCTGTTTCTAAACTTGATGTTAGGGTAAAAATGTAGTGCCCCCTACACTGTTATTGATTCCTGTCATTTTCATTTTTTAAAAATAGTTCAGGAATTCTTAAAATCTTATTTTTCCTAAGCCACAGAAAATTTGTCATGCATATCTTATTTCAAAGGGGTAAATGCAAAACTCTAATGATGCATGAAAATTGTTTGAAAGCATAAACCCAAAGCATGACACAGAAGTAGATTCTTAATAAGACTATTAGAAGACTAATAGAAATCTTTGCCACAGGTCTCTCAACAAATACTCTTTGTTGATTCATAAAAGTTTTCAGAATTCCTTGCATGCATATTTTTATTAAAGACTTAACACAGAGCTTTGCGCAAGGGGTTGGGGGAGGGGAATGACTGCCTTGGAACTACTACCTATAGTACATATTTACAAACCTGCCAACCTGGCAATGATTTTTATAGACTGAATACAAACAAGAAATCCAAAGCCTATCTTCTTCCTCTGCAGGCAAATATTTTCAATTGAAAAGTTGGCCAGTATATCCAAGTAAAATGAGATGTATGCACAGTGTTTTACTGCATTATATGGTAATCCTTTTACAACAATAAAAAGATCTACAATAGAAGAAATCACAGATTTGGAAAATTTTCTTTAATTATATACCTTATGTCACTTTTATGTACACCACATTATAAACCAGTCTATATATTACAGAAATTGTATACTTCAAACTTATGAGTAAACATACTTAGTTCTACAAATTCCATTTTACAGTAGTAATAAATGCCTACATAATTTACTGAGTGTATATGAAGTAAGTAAACACCAAAGAAGTCACTTAAAATCCTCCATTCAAACCTATAATTTTAAAAGACTGCAGTTACCTATTAATATTCTTATCTTAATTCAATTTTTGCTCTAGGAAATTGAATAAGAGAGTAGATGGTCTTATGAGCTTTTTCTCCTTGGCCAGAGCCATCATATACAACACACATACAAAAATCAACTCCCAGTACCATCTGTAAGAAAACAGCTTAGGGAGAGCTAAAAAGTTTTAATTTCCCACTGCCACTATCAAGCTGCAGCTGTAGGAGCAACCCTGAGCCTTTGTGAAACTACTCAGCTTGCTTTTGTTTCCAGGCATTGGCAGAGCCTACTCTTCAAGGGAGGTGAATCTAGTATCATAAATGTGAAGTGCTGTTTTATGGATCTCTCCTGCCTTTAAGCAAGATTAGGAATCAACAAGCTTTCATATATGCTAAGAGATATAACAGACTGGAGTTGCCACATGGTGCATCGCCACAGATTTTACATACCTACTCCAAGAATTTATCAACCAAACAATATGTGGGAATTTGCTTTATAATTTAATTCTAATGGATATTTAACAGAGGGTTTGCTGCTGCTTCTCCCTCATGCCTAGCATACAATCTGTTGGCAAGTCTGGTAGATTTTACCTCTAAAATAACTTCTCCCTGCTTTCACTACTACAGTATTAGAAATTTTGAAATCACTCCCTATATTAGTTTGCTAGTGTGGGCCACTGTAACAAAGTACCACAGATGGGTGACTTAAAATACAGAAATTAACTTTCTCACAGTTGATGAGGTCAGAAATCCAAGATCAAGGTGTTAGGAGGCTTAGTTCCTTCCTCTCTCTTTGGCTTACAGATGGACACCTTCTCACTGTGTCCTCACATGGTCTTTCCTCTGTGCACATAGGCCTCTGATGTACCTTTTTACCTGTCCAAATTTCCTCTTCATAAAAATCACCTGTCAGGTTGGATTGGGAGGTATCTTAACAGCCTTTTGACATAAGCATCTCTTGAAAGGCTCTTATCATTAAATACAGTCACATTGTAAGGACATAGGGTTAAGCTTCAATTACAAATTTTGAAGAAACAAAATTCTGCCCCAAACACTCCTCAATATTCTCCTTAATCTAAACTCCTCTTACAAACAAAATTTTCTCCTTCTGTCAAATACATTCCTGACCACATCACTATCTTACCAATTATCTTTCAATGAATTCCACTCTTTCCAAAGAAAAGTGTTAGTTGCTCAGTCGTATCTGACTCTTTGCAACCCTATGGACTGTAGCCCGCCAGGCTCCTCTGTCCATGGGATTCTCCAAACAAGAATGCTGGAGTGGGTTGCCATTTCCTCCCCCAGGGAATCTTCCCAACCTAGGGATCAAACCTGGGTCTCCTGCATTGAAGGCAGATTCTTTACCACCTGAGCCACGAAGAAAGCCTACTATTTCCAAAGAGAAGTTCAAATGTGTAGCTTGACACCTCATGTCCTTCTATTTCCAGCCTACCTTTGCAACCATAATATCATCTTTACATCTGATCTGCCAAACAACTATAAGAATTGGTCTAATTTCTACCCTGGCAGAAATATCTATTCTCATGATTTTGCTTATCACTGCTCCCTACTCAAATGCTAACTCTTCAACCAAATATGTCTTAGCCCTTCTTTATAGGGGATATCCTCGGAGAACATCTCTACCCCCTGTTGTTTGGGAACAGTCTCCAGTATCTGTAATATCACTCAAAATTCCACAAGTGTTTGTGGAATGGCTGTTTCCTATCTCCTGATATGTGCAGTTAGGGTGGGCTGACCATAGACCTTATCACCTCAGGTATTGGCACATGACTAAAGTCTTGCCAATGATTGTATTCCACATCTCAGGCTATAGGTATTATTCAAAGAAAACACATTTATCTAATGACAACTAAACCCAGGACTTCTGCTAGGACACTAGAGAACAAGGAACTCTTTTAATTGAAGTTGTAAAATTAGCAAAAATAAACCTGGGCTGTTGCCACTTTGTCACTCAAGTGGGATAAATAAAAATAATTTAAACCCTGGAAATAGTTAGGTTGAACTGCAGAGCATCAGTAATATAGAGAAATTTTAAATGCTACTAGAGGGAATATATTATTTAGAAAGGTATGACAATTAGACTAACAGCAGAATTCTCATCAGAACAATAGAGACAGGGGACCTATATCATCAAACAAAAGAAAAAAAAAATAACTGTCTAGAGCTTTTTTTTTTACCAGCTAACGCAGGAGTAGAGAATAAAGTTAAGAACTTGTCGTGTACATATAGTTCTTAAAGTTAAGAACTTGTCATGCAACCATAGACCTAAAAGAAATAACTACTAAAGGATGTACTTTATTCAGAGGAAGTGATCCATAAATTAAAGGAAAGAATGAAAGATAAAATAGTAACAAAAAAAGTAATTCAGTAATATATGTTCATAAGTCTACTTAATGTGCAACTTAAGTTATATATAGGGGCTTCCCATGTGGCTCAGACTGTAAAGAATCTGCCTGCAAATGGGGGAAACCCTGGTTCTATCCCTGGGTTGGGAAGACCCGCTGGAGAAGGGAATTGCTACCTAATCTAGTATTCTTGTCTGGAGAATTCAGTAAAGTATGTTCAGTCAAGTATGAACATATGGGAGTTAAGTGAAGTATAAAATATGTTCTGTAAAGTGTGAACATAAAGTATGTTCTGTAAGGTAATTCAGTGATGTATGTTCGTAAGTCTAATTACTGTGCAACTGAAGTTACATGTATTGATAAGAGGAATGGTAATCATGGGAAGATCACTTTGAATTAATGCTTGCTAAGATATAATATTTCCAATGACTCATTGGAAAATACCCTGATGCTGTGAAAGATTGAAGGCAGTAGGAGAAGGGGATGGCAGAGGATGAGATGGTTGGATGGCATCACCAACTCAATGGACATGAGATTGAGCCAGCTCTGGGAGTTGATGATGGACAGGGAAGCCTGGCATTCTGCAGCCCATGGGTTTGCAAAGAGTCGGACATGACTGAGTGACTGAACTGAACTGAAGGTATAATGTTATGCCTCCAAATGAACTAGTCAATTAATAATAATCAAGTTTCCAAATATGAATTATTAACAATGAAATTTTCATATATTGCTGATGTGTTAACTGATATTTACATCCACTTGAGAAAACTGGCAGTGTTCTACTAAATCTATACATACTGTATGATCTAGCAATTTCGATCTAACATAAATTGACACATGTTTTTAAAATATAAAAGAACAATAATGTCCAGAGAAACACTATTTTTTATTTATTTATTTTTTAATTGGAGTGCAATGGCTTTAAAATATTGTGTTGTTTTCTGTTGTATGATGTGAATTGGCTATAAGTATACATAGATGTCCTCCTTCCTAAGCCTCCCTCCCATCCTCCCATCCTACCCTGGTCATCACAGAGCACTGAGCTGAGCTCCCTTTGCTAAACAGCAGGTTCCCACCATTTCTACCACCTATCTGTTTTACACATGATAGTGTTTATATGTCATATACTCTCTCTATTTGCTCCACGCTCTCCTTTCCCTACTATGTCCACAAGTCCATTCTGCATGTCTGCAACTCTATTCCTGCCCTGCAGATAGATTCATCAGTACCATTTTTCTAGATTCCATATGTATGCGTTAATATATGACATTTGTTTTCTCTTTCTGACTTATTGCACTCTATCTGACAGATTCTATGCTCATCCACATCACTACAAATGACCCAGTTTCAGTCCATTTTATAGTTGAGGAATATTCCTCTGTAAATATGTACCACATCTTCTTTATCCATTCATCTGTCAATGGACACTTAGTTTGCTTCCATGTCCTGGCTATTGTAAAATATTGCTGCAATAAACATTGGGGTACATGTGTATGTATATATGGAGTACATAATTTTGAATTATGGCTTTCTCAGAGTATATGCCCAGTAGTGGTATTGCTGGGTCATATGGCAGTTTTAGTTTTAGTTTTTTAAGGAACTTCCGTACTGTTTTCCATAGTGGTTGGGTCAATTTGCATTCTCATCCATAGTGCAAGAGGGTTCCTTTTTCTCTCCACCCTCTCTAGCATTTATTGTTTGTAGTTTTTTTTGTTGTTGTTGATGGCCATTCTGACCACACCTCTGGTGTGAGGTGATCCATCATTGTAGTTTTGATTTGCATTTCCCTAATAATGAGCAACTTTCCCTGGTGGCTCAGTGGTAAAGAATCTGCCTGCTAATGCAGGAGACATTGGTCTGGGAAGATCCCATGGAGAAGGAAATGACAACCCACTCTGGTATTCTTGCCTGAAAAATCTCCCTGGACAGAGGAACCTGGAGGGGTACAGTCCAAGGAGTCACAAAGAGTTGGACACAACTGAGCGCCTGAGCAACAGCAGCAACAACAATGAGCAATGTTGAGCATCTGCAGTGTGGCTATTGGTCATCTGTATGTCTCCTGTGGAGAAATGTCTGTTTAGGTCTTCCACCCATTTTTTATTGGGTTGTTTGTTTTATTTTTTATATTAAGCTGCATGAGATGCTTTTATATTTTGGAGATTAATCCTATGTCAGTTGCTTCATTTGCAAATATTTTTCTCCCATTCTGGAGGTGTCTTTTCATCTTGTTTAGTGTTTCCTTTGCTTTGCTAAAGCTTTTAGGTTTATTTAACTCCCATTTGTTATTTTTGTTTTTATTTTTGTTACTCTAGGAGGTGGGTCAGAAAGGATGTTGCTGCAGTTTTTGTCATAAAGTGTTCCGCCTATGTTTTCCTCTCAGAAAAACACTATTTTTTTAAAAATCCAAGTACACCTAAGTCCATCCATAGGTAAATGGATAAATTGTGCTATATTTGTATAATTATTACACATGTATGAGAATAAATGAATTACTAATGAACATAATAGTGTGGATGAATCTCATAGATACTATGTTAAATGACAGAAGTCAAACAGTAAAAAGCACTTACTAGAAGACTGTATTTGTACAGAGTTTAAGGATAGCTGAAACTAATTATATCCCAACTATATTAACTTTAAGGGGCAGGGAGAAACTGGAAGGGAGCACAAAATAGCTTCTAGTGTTCTGTGTGCTAAATCGCTTCAGTGGTGTCTGACTCTTTGCAACCCTATGGACTGTAGCCTGCTAGGCTCTTCCGTCCATGGGGATTTTCCAGGCAAGAATACTGGAGTGGATTGCCATGTCCTTCTCCAGGGGAATCTTTCTAACCCAGGGATCATACCCGTGTCTCTTAGATCTCCTGCATTGACAGGCAGATTCTTTACCATTAGTGCCACATAGACCCTAGTGTTCTAGGAATGTTCTATTTCTTCATCCACATGCTGGTTATACATGTGTTCACTTCATGACGTTTAATGAGATGTTTCACTTATTTAGTATGTACAAGTTGGGCTTCTCTGATGATTCAGTGGGTCAAGAATCCACCTGCAATGCACAGGTTTGATCCCTGGGTTGGGAAAATCCCCTGGTGGAGGAAAATGGCAACCCACTCCAGTATTCTTGCCTGGGCAATCCCATGAACAGAGGAGCCTCATGGGCTACAGTCCATGGGGTCACAGAGAGTCAGAGAGACTGAGCTACTAAGAGTTAGACATGACTGAGCAACTAAGCACTCACATATGTGCAAGTCAATGTGTTTTATGTTCAAATAACAAAAATATAGAAATAACCATTTAAAATATAATTAAATCTGAAACTACCAAGCCAAAAGAGACTCAAGGAAGTTTATAAAACTATCCATTCAATAGAAAGCAAGTAAATAAGCATACCAATAAAGTATTTTGTAAGAGACTGTATGATTTATTCACTTATATGACAGATATTTACAGAGCACCTACCAGGTTCCAGGAACTGTTATAAATATGGAGCATTCATATCAGGGAATGGAAATATAAAGTGCCAGAGGGAAAAAGTATCTATAGTAAGGTGGCCAAGGAAAGATTCAATAAATAGATGACATTATAGAAAGACTCTAAGAGATGAAGTTTCAAATCCAAAATAAGATAGTACCAAAAAGAGAAAATGGCAAATGTGAAAGTTCAAATCCAAAGGACAGAGGCAGATAAGTGTGACTGAGCAGAGTGAGGATGAGAATATTGAAGCAGAGTGAGAATAAAAGCCAAATTATACAGGGCTCTGGAGGGAGTTGTTGAGAGAATGCATGTGGGGAATAAGAGGAAAGGAAACTGGCTCTAAGGTTGTCAGCCTAAGGAAATGGAAAATAGAGTTACCATTTACTGGCATAAGACATACTGTTGAAGAAGCAAATACGTTGATAAGGACAATAAATATAAATGGATTAAACTCTGTTGTTAAAAGAAAGAGTTAATGGATTTATTCATTTGATAAGTATGATACTCTTACCTACATGAATGGATATATATTTATGAGATAATATGTGTAAATATATTTCTCTCCTTTAAATGTCAAGTTTCTTGCAATTTTCTAGGAGAGTCTCTTGAGGTAAAGAGACATTTTGTAGCACTGTAATATATGCAAACAATGCAGGGTACAATGTAGGTAATTCAGTACTGTCAAGTTAGTAAATCCTTAATATTATTAATACATGTTTGGTAATAGTAATATTATTGTTTTTGTTTATTTTATTATTGTTCAATCTCCATTTACACACTAAAATCACAAGTTTCTGCCCTTATTATTATACTGAAACCTAGCAATAAGAATGAAATAATCACCCTCAGCTACTTTGTATAGCAAGGGTAGAGGTAAATACTTTTGATCCACTTAGATGAACAGTATAGAAAAGAGATTTTGAAACAATGGAACTAAAATCTTTAGTATTTTTTCCTTCAGGGTTTGAGAGGATGCTTATATTAATTATATTTCTCAGTTCGTGTCACAATATCAAGCTTAAGAACAATTTCTTTTATTCTCATTCCACACTCTAATTCCCCTTTCTGTTCCCTGGTAACCATTTTATCTCAGATTTGTTCCCATATTTATATGTGTTCTTAAGAAGTTCATATTAATGTTTTTTTCCTCTGCAGGTATACTCAATTTACATTAATGGAATTGTGCTATAGATCATATTGTTTTGTATTTTCTCACTCATCACTCTTTTCAAGGTCTTTCTATGTTACTCTAGGTATGTACTTCACTGCATTTAACTACTGCTTAGAATTTATTGCAGACACAGTGCCCTACTCATGTCCTCTATTCTTATTCTATCAGTGTACATCTGTGATGTACACCAAATATCTGCACTGCCCCTGTATTCCATTAATTATGGGCTTTCTCTGGCCACCAGAGACCATACTGCTGCCCACTGTATGCCTGAAGAGGTAAGGACATTATGCTTCTTGAAAACAACTCTCAATCAATGACCAGAGTTGGTGTATAAATTCTTCATCAATGTCTTCTCTTAGTTGTATGGTATTCTAGGCCAACCTCCAGGTTTCCCTAAATGGTTAAGCTTCAGTGGCTAGTTCTTGAATTAATGATTCATTCTCTTTATTGGCTGCTGTCTTCCCATTCATTTGGCACTTCTCTGCTCTCCTGCTTGTTTCTTATACATCCCCAGAAAGTGTCTCCATCCCATGGTCTGCATCTAGGTGATCCCAAACTAAGAGAGTATTTCATTCGCTTCATTATATTGTACTATCACTGTAGTGATGGACTTTAGTTATGAACTTCAGATAACTTCCTATTCAGCACAATATAACAAGTGTTTTCAGAGAAGTCCCCTTACTGACATATGAGATGATTTCTCCAGGTAGCATACGGTGTTAAGTTTGTTGGATAATGCGGCTCCTGTGTAAATAGACTAGGAACTTCTAGATTTCTCTCCAAATTGATGCACATGATTTTCTAGATAGCCTTATGTTGGCCAGCCATTCTTTACACAGTTGCTAAGTGTTTGAAACTTACTGATAGTTTAGTTTGAATTTTTCTACTACTAAGCTTTTTCATAAGCTTTAGGTCTCCTGTCAATTGTCTGCTCAGATCCTTTTCTTATTTTTCTAATTCCATGCAGGACTTTCTTGCATTCTTGAAATCAATTTATCAAATTGAGAAATTATAGATATCATCTCCTAGTCTATCATTTGTTAACTTTTTGGAATAGTATCAAGTTTTGAATAGAAATCCTTAATTTTGGCCAATTATTGCATTAATCTATTATTTTCTCTGTAATAAGGCTTTGTTGGTGTTGTTTAAGTAACCCCTTCTCACTCCTAGGTCATAAAGATACCATCCTAAATTATCATCTATTACCTTTAGAGTATATTTCACGTGTATGTGTTTAGTTTTTTGAGTCATCCTTATTTATGGCTTTAAAAATTCCTAAATATTTTAATATAGCTATACAGATTAACTGCACATTATTAAATAAAAATGCAAAATAAAAGAGAATCAACAGCAGCACAAATTGTTCTCAGTGCTTCCATGCGCACAACATTTGAATCACTCTTTGAATTCCTCTCTGAAGGCCACAGTTCTAAGCTTAAGTTATGCCACACTGCTAGAGGACATTCTTGTTTCCCTGGTTCTGATCCCTGCTGCTAGGTGAATCTCTCTTAAAAAGGACACTTTTTTCTTTCACAAATTTGGAGATGCTGCATTACACATTTTGACTATTTTTTCCTTTGTTGCCTCAAATGGAGCAACTGGCTGTCTTTCTGATATTCCTCTGAAGTGCAAACTGTTTCCAAACAAAGAAAAAGAGCTTTGTCTGCTTGCTCTCCTTGGGTGAGCCCATCAGACAAGCTTGGCTCTGGGGGTGTCCCACAGAGCACAGGATTCCCACCTATGCCTACCCTGCTGACTCTGTGGGACCATTAAATCTCCTCCATTTCCAAATCTATACTTTCAGCAGTAAAAAAAAAAAAAAAAAAAAAGATATAGCCTCCTGAGCAATCTGTTCTCTTTGCTTTCACGGAGTTTACCTCAGCCTGCTTCTTTCTGTTAAGAGAAATAAGTACTTTTCAGAGCTTGATTGTAAAGAGCTATAATCTTCTTTCAAACATCATACTATATTTCAAGATAGACCAGCCAGGATACAACAATAAATAGTGCACAATACCATTGTACAAGCTTGAAATTGTAGGGTAGCCTAGGTTGTTTAATATGGATGTTTTTATTCTTTAACAACACAATATATATAAAACAAAACAGCAGATAGTTAGAAAATTAGAATTCAGAATTACACTTAAGTACTGGATGGGAGGGCTTCACTGGTAGCTCAGCTGATAAAGAATCTACTTGCAGTGCAGGAGACCCCAGTTCAGTTCCTAGGTTGGGAAGATCCCCTGCAATAGAGATAGGCTGCCCACTCCAGTATTCTTGGGCTTCCCTGGTGGCTCAGTCAGTAAAGAATCTGCCTACAATGCAGGAGACCTGGGTTTGATCCCTGGACTGGGAAGATCTTCTGGAGGAGGGCATGGCAACCCACTTCAGTATTCTTACCTGGAGAATCCCCGTGGACAGAGGAGCCTGGCAAGCTACAGTCCATGGGGTTGCAAAGGGTTGAACAGGACTAAGCAAAGCACAGTACAGCACTGGATGGGAATTTAATCCTCACCTACTTAAACCCATCAAATCGGGATTATAGTGAGAATCACTGTGCATGCTAAATTGCTTCAGTTATGTCCAAATCTTTGCGACCCTATGGACTATAGCCTACCAGACTCCTCTGTACATGGGGTTCTGCAGGCAAGAATACTGGAGTGGGTTGCTATGTCCTCCAGCAGTGGATCTTCCCCAACCCAGGTATTGAACCCACATCTCTTTTGTCTTTTGCATTGGCAGATAGGTTCTTTACCACTAGCACCACTTGGGAAGCCTGAGAATCACTGTGGGAGTGATTAAATATTTTTTTAATTAATACATGTTTATTTATTAATATTTAATAAATCTGTATTTATTAAAATACATATTTTGACCACCAGAACTACAGATTCTGATTCAGTTGGGGATTTTGTTGGACACTAGACAGTGCAAACCACCCATGTTATAAATGAGAAAACACCAGTTAATAAAATATACCCTATAGCAGCACTGATAACTGCCTATTCAACACCCGTTCTAGCTTTCTTTCTTACTTGCAGTCACAACACTTTTTTTTCTCAGTCTCTCACATGTAAGGGTCATGATGTGACACAGTCCTAGTCAATGAGAAGTAACAGAAACTTCTGATACAGCGTCTAAGGAAAAAAAAACAAAAAAACTTGAAATATGACAAATTTTGGCTTGTTAATCTGATTTTCTTTTCCCTTATTTCATTTTTTATCCTTTTTACCATGGACCCGTCTCTCTTTTCTTGCTTGGAACACAGCTGTGATGGCGATAGATGCAGCATCCATTAAATGAGGATGAGAATAAGCTCTAAACTGTAAGCTAAACAGAAAGACAGGTGTCTTGATACCTGATGACATAATGATGCTAACAGCCATGGACAGACCACTCCTCAAATTCTTGTTATATCAGAGTCACAGGTGAACACAGTTTCTCTTAGTTATAGACATTTATTTCCTTTGTGAAATTATACATGTGCCTGTATAGGCATTTGTGAATATGTTGTATATGGACACATAGGCCGACATGTAAATAATACAATAAGTGGACCAGAGCTGAAATCAACTGTACCAAAAGAAACCAAAACATAAACTTCCATAAAGATTCAGGGACTATCAGACAGAGGTGAATGAGGGACATTATCTTAGTAAAACCTTTGGTAGTTGCAAATAATAGAAAGGCAATTAAAATTTGCCTTTCAAGGATGAGCTTGTTTAAACCATGGTTTGATTCAAGATCTTATATAATGTCATCAGGTTACTGCCTTTCCCTCTCATTTTTTCAGCCTGCTTTCCTCTATACTTTGGCACACAACCTTTCAAAGGATCAAAGATGGAAAGCAACAACTTCTTACATACCTCTACTAAGTTAAAAATCTAAGGAAAATAGAATATGCCTGTGTTTTTCCTAATAGTTCCAGGCAAATGCTTGTGACTAAGTTGTATCATGACTAAGCTCAATAAGGTCATGTTCACATGTCTGAACAAATAGCCATAAGCATCATGATAAGGTAATCTGACTGGGTAGATATGGAATCAATTGACCTTACCCAAGCAAAGTGGGTATCCTTAGTATACCCTTCTAAACTGAGAGTATAGAAGGAGCTGTATAAAAAGAAAAGTACAGTATTGTTATCATGAAGAGCTTGTGAGGGGAAATGGGGTGGAGATTGACACTGGGCATGTTTTTTTTAAAAAGGCAGATGTCCACCGCATCACATGATCATTCTGTCATAAGCCCAAGGTAAATAAGAAGACCATGGACGATTGTAGTCCACCAAGGTTCTACCCAGTACCTTTCTCAAGTGGTACTAGTTCTTATAATTCTGGAATTCTGTTGTAGTTTATTGTAAAATATGAATTTCCAACCTTTGAGGATAATCATTGGAATATGCATCAGAAATACCAGACCTTAAATAAGCTCTCGAAGGGAAATGCTCAGACTTACCTTTCTTAACATATTTTTCAACGTGATGATCTTATCGGCTTCCAAGGTGGTGCAAGATAAAAGATAAGAATCTAAGATACCAGGCTAAAATTATATATGTATCTGTGTATGTGTGTGTCCAAATAAAATAAAACTGTGCTAATGGATATATATGTGTATAAAATCTGTGATCATAAAATATCAGTGATTTATCTACCATGCTATATCTAGCAACTAGCACAGAGCCTGAAAAACAGTAAAAACTGAATAAATATGTGATGGGTGAATGAACAAGTCAATGAAAGAAACTGGGGCCATTTGTCTTTATCTGATCTCTCCAGATTATGTAGGTGATACAAGCCCACAGGAAAACAACTTTAAACAACAAGTAAACAACAAGTTTACTTTGGCAAGTGAGAACTCTGTATTCCTCACTCAGACCCTGACTCAGCTGACAAGATACTGTAAATAAATCAACTTAAAGGTTTTGCCTGTTTTAAACTTGGGAGACACAGGGGTAAACAAAAACATTTATCAAATACAAAGTCATAAATATCTAGGTAGCTATATTTTGCATTAATGACTCAATCCAACCTTATCATTATAATGCTTGAATAAGTTCAATAGGAACATGGAATCTATAAAAAGGCAGAAAAGAAATAGCAAAACAAGATATTGTAAATATAAATGGATAGTTCATCCTTTAATAATTATATTTCTCACCAGGGTCACATGAAAGACCATAATATATACAGGAAAATATACACTTGTCCAACATTCCAAAGGACAATGCATTTCCATCACTTCCAATTCATCCTTCCAAGTAAGAATTAAAGTTGTACACATAACTGATCTGCTTCCTCTGGAATGCTTAGCTGCATAACCTTAATATTATTTTCTGTGAATTGCTGTTTATTTTCCTTATTTTTTAAGAGATTATTTTCTATTTTCCATTAATTTAAATTTAGAGTTAATTAGGTAGACATAGGGCTTCCCTGGATGGCTCAGTGATAAACAATCCACCAGCAATGCAGAAGATGCAGGAGATGCGGGTTCAGTCCTTGGGTCAGAAAGATCTCTTGGAGGAGGGCACGGCAACCCCTCCATAGAATCACATAGACAGAGGGAGCCTGGCAGGCTACAGTCCATAGGGTCGCAAAGAGTCGGACCTGACTGAGCATGCATACACGCACGCAGGTAGATCTAAGTATTAATATGGTAGTTTAGTAACATAAGGAAATCTCATTCTTTTCAATCTCTATCATCACATAGTGATAATTAAGTCAGATTTTTATTTCCAGTTATTTCATTTACTAAACCACTGCCTCATGTAAAATGTTTTAAACATGGAGATTTAGAGGATGATGAAATCCAAAAGAATAGAATACTCTTTAAAAAGTAAATAAATATACATACATGTCAACAAGGCAAAATTCCAAATGTATAAAAAAGAGAAGAAAATAAATGTTTGTTTGTATATGCGTATAAGAAAGATAAAAAGAAACAGTCTAAATGTGTTTTCCAGACAAAAGAATGGAGCCTGGTAGGCTGCAGTCCGTGGAGTCACTAAGAGTCGGACATGACTGAGTGACTTCACTTTCACTTTTCACTTTCATGCATTGGAGAAGGAAATGGCAACCCACTCCAGTGTTCTTGCCTGGAGAATCCCAGGGATGGGGGAGCCTGGTGGGCTGCCGTCTATGGGGTCGCACAGAGTCAGACACAGCTTAAGTGACTTAGCAGCAGACAAAAGAAAGATGATCACCTGTAGGTGATGAAATTATGACTAAAGAAGCATATACTTTTTCTATTAAGCTTCTTTGTTTTCCTCCCTTTTTTGGTAAAAAGTAAAATGTTTACCATGAAATGAGACAACATTTATACTGTTATATAATATGGTGAACTGAAAGTTGCTCACTCGTGTCCAACTCTTTGCAATCCCATGGACTATAGCCTGCCAGACACCTCTGTCCATGGAATTCTCCAGGCAAGGGTACTGGAGTGTTTGCTATGTCCTCTTCCAGGAGATTTTTCCCCACCCAGGGATTGAACCCAGGTCTCCTGCCTTGCAGGCAGACTCTTTACCGTGTGAGCCACCAGGGAAGCAGCAAAGATCAAACTGAATGACATTAGAGACCAACAAACTGTGAAAAATTCTTAAAGAGATGGGAAAACCAGACCCCCATATCTGTCTGCTGAGAATCTATACACGTGTGTCAAGAAGCAACAGAACAGACATGAAACAACTTACCAGTTCAAAATTGTGAAAGGAATACAAACAAGGCTATATTGTCACTTAGACAAGATATATTGTCACTCTGCTTATTTAACGTATATGCAGAGTACATCATGCAAAATGCCAGGCTGGCTAAATTACAAGCTGGAATCAAGATTGCCAGGAGAAATATAAACAACCTCAGATATACAGATGATAACACTCTAATGGCAGACAGTGAACAGGAACTAAAGAGCCCCTTTCTAAGGGTCAGCGAGGACAGTGAAAAAGCTGGTTTGAAGCTCAACATTAAAAAAATGAAGATCCTGGCAACCAAACCCATTATTTCATGGCAAATAAAAGGTGAGAAAGTAGAAACAGTAAAAGACTTTTATTTCCTTGAACTCTAAAATCACTGCAGATGGTGACTGCAGCCATGAAATTAAAAGACATGCTCCTTGGAAGGAAAGCTATGGCAAACCGAGACCGCATATTAAAAAGCAGACATTACTTTGCCAACAAAGGTCCATCTAGTCAAAGCTATGATTTTTCCAGTAGTCATGTATGGATGTGAGAGTTGGACCATAAAGAAGGCAGAACACAGAAGAATTGATGCTTTTGAATTGTGGTGTTGGAGAGACTTGAGAAGACTGCAAGATCAAACAAGTCAATCCTAAGGGCAGTCAACCCTGAATATTCATTGGAAGGACTGATGCTGAAGATGAAGCTCCAGTATTTTGGACACCTGATGCGAAGAGCCAACTCATTGCAAAAGACCCTTATGCTGGGGAAGATTGAGGGCAAGAGGCAAAGGGGCCACAGAGGTTGATATTGTTGGATGGCATCACTGACTCAATGGACATGAGTTTGAGCAAACTCCAAGAGGTAGTGAAGTACAAGAAAGCCTGATGTCCTGCAGTCCATGCAGTTGTAAAGAGGAGAACATGACTTAGTGATGAACAACCACAATAGGAAACTGGTTCTGGTGCCAAAAAGCTTGGGGACTGCTGATATAAGGGCCTCTTTGATCTCCTGAATGATGAGTGGCAATTCTAGACAACAGGTATGTGCCGAACTCTCGAGACATAGAGACCAGAGGAATGACCTGAAACACCACCTTGAAGGGTTATATAACATCATCATGGAAAGTGTTAACATATAATCATTTCAGCAAATCCTCCTAGGGTTCTAACCAATAATTCTAGACTTGGTGATTTTAGAGAGAAAGGAAGCATGTCATCTCTAAGCTCAATAGCCTACAGAACCAGTTATAATAAAAACCATATACCAGTCACCACAGTAGATGGTTTACATGAATTGCATTATATAATGCTTACGGCAACTATGAAGGTGAAGTGTAATCTGTCTCATTATTTAAATGAGGAAGTTGCAGCTCAGGAGGCATGCCCCAGATCATAGAGATAGAAAGATAGGGAATACAGTTCTGTCTCACTCCAAGATTAATGCTTGTAACTACCATTCTTCATGGCAGTAGATATGTTTAGAGGCCTATAGGTATCATTTTACCCTGAGTGCTGGATTACAGGAAAATTTTCCTTTGCAAAGTCCACCTCACCCTCAGGAGCATTTTACCAGGGTTGATCCCCCAAATCTATTTCAACACTAAGGGTTTATCAACTCAGCCTATTAACCACTGTTGGATTTTTATATTATTGTAGTAATGTTATTTCTAAGACACAATCAGTTTCTGGCTTCAAATCCAAGAAAAGGGGAAAGGTCAGTGAAACAAAGCTATAGAATATCAGAGGAAAGTAAAGAAGGAAAAAAAAAGAATACCAGAGGAAAGACATGAACCAAAAATTGAATTTATAGAAAAAGAAATCTTAAAAGGAAACTCCATGGAGACTGTGAGTCTACAACCTAGTCTGACAGTTTTATGTTGTGCCATAATTCAACATAATGAAGAAATGCAGGGACTAAGGTGTTCATATTAAACTATTCATGAATAATAAAATCATCTTCATTTTAGCTGGTTACATATTCTATTTAAATTATTTTATGTCCTTCCAAATGGTGAGAGTGGCAAGGATTCGATGATGTTAATTTAAAAGCAACTGCTTAAGTTGCTTTATATTTAAAAATTCCTGTTTTGAGAGAATGAAAAAACACTGCTGACTAAATCAAGGAAGGAAGACATTTATAAAGGCATGAAACATCACAGAAATGATTGTATTCTAGTTAATACTTCATGTAACAATTCATATTTTAAGGGAGTTGGCTCTGTGTTTAGAGCACTATTTTGTCTATTTTATATAGAAAGTAATATATTTAGCTGCTAAAATACTAGTGCTGTCTAAACATCCTAGCATCCCCATCACTGAAGTACATACCCACCAGTCTTCCAAACAATATGTTTATATTAATTTGCCATCGAATAAATGATAAAGCTCTATAAAAGTCAAAACTTTCTGAGGTTTGTTTTCAGATAGAGTAATAGTGTGCCATATATTCTAGTATTATTACTTACATACAGTTTTCTGTTAGCATGACAATACAAGGTGAATAATAAGTTTTCTTGTGAGCTGGCATCCTCACCACTGAAGATAAACCTAATACACTGTAAAATCACATGCTGCCTAATGTAATAGATTTATTTTCCTGATAGCATTATCTTTCACCTGCTTATTTCTTCCATCTTTCACCCATAGAGTTTTACATTATTTTCACTTTGTATACCGTGAGCCAGTCACACTATAACTAAACAACTCTGCCCTTGACAAATCCTTTAACCAAAAAAAGTAAGACCCTGCTTTAAGCTGATCATCATTGATTCTCTTGGATATACTGTATATGTGAGTTGTGGCTCAGACTGTAAGGAATCTGCCTGCAATGCAGGAGACTTGGGTTCAATCCCTGGATCAAGAAGATCCCTGGAGAAGGGAATGGCAACCCACTCCAGTATTCTTACCTGGAGAATTCCATGGACAGAGGAGCCTGGCAGGCGACATAAAGAGTCGGACATGACTGAGCGAATAACATGGACAAATACATGCATCCTACCTAGTTACACCTAATCTGGGTTTATTTTACTTTGTATCTTTTGCCCACTTTGTTTTACATTCTATTGCTTTTAGACAGAAAGAATGTAAGAAAAACTCACAACTTTCAAAATTTTATACATATAAACTCTTTTAAGTTTGCCTAACTATTCTGTGAAAATATCCCCTGCCCAGTATCCCTAAATACAAGTTTAAATCCTCATTTGCCCTCAGTAGCTCCCTAATTTGTTCATTAAAAACTCTTCTCTTTAAATCATCCAACAACCTATACTTCCAGCTATCAAAGTATGTAAGTATATACATAAATACACACCTACACATACACATATACATATTACAATCATCAAACTCACCTCATTTCCTAATGCAACTCATTCCAAATTTATTTCCAGTTTAGATCAATAAAGCTCTTTTCCTCACCCTAAAGTCAATAAAATGCAATAAATTTAAAGTTTCCTGCTTATAGTCGAAAAAATTATCCCGTGAAAGATGACAAAGGAGTTTTACTTCACTAGAGAAAGAAACCAATCTCCAAAATAATGTCCTAGGAAATGGTTTTTCCCTGAGATTTTCTTCTTTATTTTTATAAAGGAAAAATAATATAAACAGAGGAGACATTTCAGCAAATCAAACGCTAAGAAGTTTCACATTAGGCACAGTTTTCTCTTCCTATTTAAAAAAGGAAAGTAGTTTTATCTTATGCTGTAAATATTCCAGAATATTTTAAAAGGCATTTATTTGCCCTCATTTTTTTCTGACATTGTTAGTGTCTTTTCTAGGTTCAGTTATCACTTAAATGATGATAATAATCGTTACTACTCACAAAGATATTTTTAGTAGACATGAAAGAGAAAAAAAATCTTTAAACTGATCTTGAAATAACTGAATCTTGAAACAAATGTTATTGAAATGATCCTTAAAATAACTAGACTTATGTGTTTAAAGGGAAATTCAAACCCCCAACAACTTCCTCTAATATTAATTACTTTACACTGGGAAGGTCAATCAATTAATCTCAACTGAAAATGCAAACATCTGCTGGAAATGATATATCCATTGTTTCTGAATAGGTAATATAGACTTTGCAGCAAATAATGATACATTTAAATCTTTTCTAAAAACATGAGAGAAATAAAGGTCAGCTTTCATTCTATTATCACAAAATCCAGAAAATTTTCAGAAATATTCAACCCTTTTACTCACTGTGTACTAGAATGAACCTTGTTTTTAGTAACTCTAGTGTTAACAAATTCTAGGATTTGAAGTTGAGCAACCTGAGTTCAAGACCCAATTCTTGGCTGATTGAAAAATACCAAAGTATTTAATGTTTTAGGCCTGCCTCAGCTTCCTATGTAAAATGGATATGATAGGGTTTTATGAACAGTAAATATTACCACGCATGTAAAACACTTAGCGCCACCCATTCCTGGCTTCTGATATGTGCTCAATAAATAGGATTTGCTACTGTTGTACATGCTGAGGCCCTGGAACATTTGTTCTTTATGTCAGATACACAGCAATCCCACTGGACACAGTCCAAGAGGTGTGTTTGTCTGATCAACCAAACCAGAGCATTAACTGCAATGGCAAAAGAAACCTGATTCTCCCATCCACCGTGTTCAACCAGTGATCCTTCTTATCTTTCACAGGAACTATGCAAAGAAGATATGATTCAACCTTATCTTAGACAAAGAAATGTATGTAAACATGGTCACACAGCTGGGTAAAGGGCAGAATTTTGACTCCCATGAACTTTCCTTTGCACCATGCTACAAACACACACATTAAATTGAGAAGTACAAACACACACATTAAGTTGAGAGGAAGGAGGAAGGAACTATCAAATCCTCCCTTTCACCTGAGTCAGAGACAGAAAAGAGGATGGTTTGTCTTTTTTTTTTTTTTTTTAGTTGGAGGCTAATTACTTCACAACATTTCAGTGGGTTTTGTCATACATTGATATGAATCAGCCATAGATTTACACGTATTCCCCATCCCGATCCCCCCTCCCACCTCCCTCTCCACACGATTCCTCTGGGTCTTCCCAGTGCACCAGGCCTGAGCACTTGTCTCATGCATCCCACCTGGGCTGGTGATCTGTTTCACCATAGATAGTATACATGCTGTTCTTTTGAAACATCCCACCCTCACCTTCTCCCACAGAGTTCAAAAGTCTGTTCTGTATTTCTGTGTCTCTTTTTCTGTTTTGCATATAGGGTTATCGTTACCATCTTTCTAAATTCCATATATATGTGTTAGTATGCTGTAATGTTCTTTATCTTTCTGGCTTACTTCACTCTGTATAATGGGCTCCAGTTTCATCCATCTCATTAGGACTGATTCAAATGAATTCTTTTTAATGGCTGAGTAATATTCCATGGTGTATATGTACCACAGCTTCCTTATCCATTCATCTGCTGATGGGCATCTAGGTTGCTTCCATGTCCTGGCTATTATAAACAGTGCTGCGATGAACATTGGGGTGCACGTGTCTCTTTCAGATCTGGTTTCCTCAGTGTGTATGCCCAGAAGTGGGATTGCTGGGTCATATGGCAGTTCTATTTCCAGTTTTTTAAGAAATCTCCACACTGTTTTCCATAGCGGCTGTACTAGTTTGCATTCCCACCAACAGTGTAAGAGGGTTCCCTTTTCTCCACACCCTCTCCAGCATTTATTGCTTGTAGACTTTTGGATAGCAGCCATCCTGACTGGCGTGTAATGGTACCTCATTGTGGTTTTGATTTGCATTTCTCTGATAATGAGTGATGTTGAGCATCTTTTCAT
The DNA here is from genome assembly GCF_019320065.1 of Cervus canadensis. Classification (NCBI taxonomy): domain Eukaryota; kingdom Metazoa; phylum Chordata; class Mammalia; order Artiodactyla; family Cervidae; genus Cervus; species Cervus canadensis. The sequence continues at coordinate 33,014,050 of NC_057407.1, read as the reverse complement.
GTGTTTGTTAGCCATCTGTAAGTCTTCTTTGGAGAAATGTCTGTTTAGTTCTTTGGCCCATTTTTTGATTGGGTCATTTATTTTTCTGGAATTGAGCTGCAGGAGTTGCTTGTATATTTTTGAGATTAATCCTTTGTCTGTTTCTTCATTTGCTATTATTTTCTCCCATTCTGAAGGCTGTCTTCTCACCTTACTTATAGTTTCCTTTGTTGTGCAAAAGCTTTTAAGTTTCATTAGGTCCCATTTGTTTATTTTTGCTTTTATTTCCAATATTCTGGGAGGTGGGTCATAGAGGATCTTGCTGTGATTTATGTCGGAGAGTGTTTTGCCTATGTTCTCCTCTAGGAGTTTTATAGTTTCTGGTCTTACATTTAGATCTTTAATCCATTTTGAGTTTATTTTTGTGTATGGTGTTAGAAAGTGTTCTAGTTTCATTCTTTTACAAGTGGTTGACCAGTTATCCCAGCACCACTTGTTAAAGAGGTTGTCTTTTTTCCATTGTATATCCTTGCCTCCTTTGTCAAAGATAAGGTGTCCATAGGTCCGTGGATTTATCTCTGGGCTTTCTATTCTGTTCCATTGATCTATATTTCTGTCTTTGTGCCAGTACCATACTGTCTTGATGAATGTGGCTTTGTAGTAGAGTCTGAAGTCAGGCAGGTTGATTCCTCCAGTTCCATTCTTCTTTCTCAAGATTGCTTTGGCTATTCGAGGTTTTTTTGTATTTCCATACAAATTGTGAAATTATTTGTTCTAGTTCTGTGGAAAATACCGTTGGTAGCTTGATAGGGATTGCATTGAATCTATAGATTGCTTTGGGTAGAATAGCCATTTTGACAATATTGATTCTTCCAATCCATGAAGACAGTATGTTTCTCCATCTGTTTGTGTCCTCTTTGATTTCTTTCATCAGTGTTTTATAGTTTTCTATGTATAGGTCTTTTGTTTCTTTAGGTAGATATACTCCTAAGTATTTTATTCTTTTTGTTGCAATGGTGAATGGTATTGTTTCCTTAATTTCTCTTTCTGTTTTTTTCATTGTTAGTATATAGGAATGCAAGGGATTTCTGTGTGTTAATTTTATATCCTGCAACTTTACTGTATTCATTGATTAGCTCTAGTAATTTTCTGGTAGAGTCTTTAGGGTTTTCTATGTAGAGGATCATGTCATCTGCAAACAGTGAGAGTTTCACTTCTTCTTTCCCTATCTGGATTCCTTTTACTTCTTTTTCTGCTCTGATTGCTGTGGCCAAAACTTCCAACACTATGTTGAATAGTAGTGGTGAGAGTGGGCACCCTTGTCTTGTTCCTGATTTCAGGGAAATGCTTTCAATTTTTCACCATTGAGGGTGATGCTTGCTGTGGGTTTGTCATATATAGCTTTTATTATGTTGAGGTATGTTCCTTCTATTCCTGCTTTCTGGAGAGTTTTAATCATGAATGGGTGTTGAATTTTGTCAAAGGCTTTCTTTGCATCTATTGAGATAATCATATGGTTTTTATCTTTCAATTTGTTAATGTGGTGTATTACATTGATTGATTTGTGGATATTAAAGAATCCTTGCATTCCTGGGATAAAGCCCACTTGGTCATGGTGTATGATTTTTTTAATATGTTGTTGGATTCTGTTTGCTAGAATTTTGTTAAGGATTTTTGCATCTATGTTCATCAGTGATATTGGCCTGTAGTTTTCTTTTTTTGTGGCATCTTTGTCTGTTTTTGGAATTAGGGTGATGGTGGCCTCATAGAATGAGTTTGGAAGCTTACCTTCATCTGCAATTTTCTGGAAGAGTTTGAGTAAGATAGGTGTTAGCTCTTCTCTATATTTTTGGTAGAATTCAGCTGTGAAGCCATCTGGTCCTGGGCTTTTGTTTGCTGGAAGATTTTTGATGACAGTTTCGATTTCCTTGCTTGTGATGGGTCTGTTAAGATCTTCTCTTTCTTCCTGGTTCAGTTTTGGAAAGTTATACTTTTCTAAGAATTTGTCCATTTCATCCAAGTTGTCCATTTTATTGGCATAGAGCTGCTGGTAGTAGTCTCTTATGATCCTTTGTATTTCAGTGTTGTCTGTTGTGATCTCTCCATTTTCATTTCTAATTTTGTTAGTTTGGTTCTTCTCTCTTTGTTTCTTAATGAGTCTTGCTAATGGTTTGTCAATTTTGTTTATTTTTTCAAAAAACCAGCTTTTAGCTTTGTTGATTTTTGCTATGGTCTCTTTAGTTTCTATTGCATTTATTTCTGCCTTAATTTTTAAGATTTCTTTCCTTCTGCTAACCCTGGGGTTCTTCATTTCTTCCTTCTCTAATTGCTTTAGGTGTAGAGTTAGGTTATTTATTTGGCTTTTTTCTTGTTTCTTGATGTAAGCCTGTAATGCTATGAACCTTCCCCTTAGCACTGCTTTTACAGTGTCCCATAGGTTTTGGGTTGTTGTGTTTTCATTTTCATTCATTTCTATACATATTTTGATTTCTTTTTTGATTTCTTCTATGATTTGTTGGTTATTCAGAAGCGTGTTATTTAGCCTCCATATGTTTGAATTTTTAACAATTTTTTTCCTGTAATTGAGATGTAATCTTACTGCACTGTGGTCAGAAAAGATGACTGATGGTTTGTCTTTTATACGGTTTCACTACGTAAAGTTTTTATGTGAGTGGAACTTGACAAGCCCCTCTGTCAAATTCATAGATGCCTGAGTATCTTGAAGTTTCTCTTAAGCTCCTGTTAAATGAAGATACTCTTTGGAGAGAATTGATCACATGATCCTTGAGAAAGAGTTAGTTGACTGATATCTGAGTTTACAAGGCTGACAGAATGGAAGACAGAACTGGGAAGTAGAAGGGTTGAAAGTGGAAAAAGATGGAGGAGAGGTCCAAGATAGAGTCCAACACATCAAATGAGAAGGTAATCCCAATGTACTGAGTACTTATTAGGCAGAAAGAAACGTGAACTTTATAATTCATCTTTAGCTTGGCTATAGTAGCCTAATGATTAACTACTCTTAGTGTTACTAAAATCATCTTATGTGGGAAAAAGAGTGAACAAATTACGCTGGCTTAGAGGAAAATAATTCTGCCTGTTAGTCACAGTTCTGCCATTTAGTCCATATGTTGCATGGGGCAAGTTACTACATAGCTCTGATTGAATTTCCACACCTGTAATAATTGTCTTTCCTCCTCACAGTGTTGTTATGAAAGTTAGAGCATATGCTAAAGCTCATGGGAAATAAAATAATCTTGGATAGATACAAATTATCATCATGCAATGACTGCTTAAACAAATATATAACAGGCAAGTTTTTAATGCAAGGAACTGTTTTACTACAGAGTAACCGAAGTAAGACAAATGTTCTTCTTGGCAGGAATGTCATGTAACAAAATTATTACTAATTATCCCTTATCCTTAATCCTCATATAAAAGCAAAATATAGTGCTACTAAGATGGGATTCTAAGACTATTTGAACAGGGTCACACATCAGTCAATTCCTAAGCCTAGTGCACTTATCAAGGCATGTGTGCCCCTGGTTTCCACTTCAGATCATGCTGTCATCTATGGGGAGATTCACATTCACCACATTTCATCTCTAAATTGATCTGAACTTGAACTCAGGCCTCAGGTTAATGCAAACTGGCATGGATCCAGTGGGCAAGCTCAGTGTTTGAACCCTTTCATATTCACAAAGGTTTTATCATTCCTACTTGAGTTTTAGCCTAAAAGAATAATTGAGGAGAAAAACCAATTTTTAAAATTCCAAGGAAAATATAATTAATTGCTGTTAAATTGTAATTGTTCTTGTAGTCTGCAGGGCAGATATTTTACTAAGAAAGAGTCTCAGGTGAGTCCCTTGGCTGACACCAGTATATTGCATTTATCAAGGAAGTGAATTCTTCAAAGTATCTTAATCATGAAATCATAAAGCAGTTCCATTCTAGTCTTCCCTCTAGGCTGTCATCATTTCTTCTATTAGTTATATCACCTATGAGGCATAACTTCATTTCTAAAGTGCTGTTATTCAACTGCCAAAAAGAAATCTAAATTGTAAATATTGGACCTATTTCTATTTATTTTCTTCTAATAACTTATTTCATTTTAAACACCACAGTCTTTGTCCTTTGCAATCACTACATTTCTTTTATCTGTCATCTTTCTTGGACTCTGCTTGCTTACTTCCATAAATGACATTGGAAAAAAAAAAAGGAAAGTTGAATTTGGTGTTGGGTCAATGAGGATTTGAATCTTTTATTTACTACCATAATCACAAAACAGAATTGCTTCCTTCAAATTGCACTCATAAATTATCAGCTATTATGCCTTAGTGTATTGGTGCAAAGGTTGATGCTGACTAAAGTTGTAGAGGAGCAAGAGAACTTGTAATTTATGTGTCACATGTGGTCACAACATAACTACTTGTCACTTGCTTGAGTAGCTACAGAGAGATAGAGAAAAAGAGGGCTAATATACCCATATGGATGCCAAAACTTCCCTTGCAAATCTTGTGATGTGTCCAAAAACCTAGCATGTGAGATCTGAGACCAATTTGCTTCTTTAGAGAGCTACTCAGTTTTTAATTTTCAGCTCCAGAGAACCCAGTTATTTCCCTTTAGGAAACAGAAAATATGAGGCCAAATAATGAAGCATACTCATTTTTAGGCACAGGAGATTATTGTCCTCCTAAAGCAAATCAGCAAAACAAAGCCCATAGACACATGAACAACCATTCATCTAATCCATAAGCAATAGCCTATTTATTCCTTTCCAGAGGAGGAAGGTAAAATTAACTCATGGAATATGGACAAGGGATTATTTAAATCTCCTTTTCTCACTAAGCCCATCATTCAGGGTTTATAAAGACTCTTAGGCCATGGACTGATTATTCACCCTGCAGGTAACTGATCCTTAGGTGTGCAGCTCTTTCAAAATAAGGACAACTTATCTGCATTGTAAGTGGGACTATACAGCCATTTATGCTAGCCCCAAGATTAAGTTTTTCAGTAAAAAGTTCACCAAAGTCAAGGGTAAAATGACAAGCCACAGAGTGAGAGAATATAATTGTTAGTTCAGAAACAAAGAAACCTTACTCAGAACATAAAAATAAGCTCTCTAAATAAATAAGAACATGACAGATCACCTTATAGAAAAAAATTGGCAAAACAATTGAAAAGGTATTTCATAAGGGATGAAATCCAAATGGCCAATTAACTAATTATACTCTGCTCACCTCCTTAACAAATTAGAAAATAAATATTGAAATTGCAATGTGCTATCCATATACACCCCTCAAATGGGCAAAAATTTAAAGTGTCTGAAAGCAGCAAATGTTTGTGAACACGTGAAACATCTGAGAACTCTCATATATTGTTTATAGAACATATTAAATTGCGCAAATAAATTGTACTTTCAAAATAACATTATCTATTAAGGTTGGTGATATATGTACCCTGAGTCATGGGACTAGTTATACACTCTAGAGATATACCTTTACATTTGTACCAGGATCTGGTAAGGTCAGTAGCAGCATTAGACATATTACCAAACAAGAATAACCCAAATGTCCATCACAATAGGGAGAACCTACAAATTGTAGGTAGCATGCTCATACAAAGGAAAGCTATATAGCACTGAAAATAAATGAGCAACAGCTACACAAAACTGCATGGACATCATGTCCAGGAGTTATATTGCAAGTATTTATTAATAATAATTGATATGACATTAGTTTTGAACAAATAGGAAACATACCAGATATTAATGACTAATACATATCTGCTGGAAGAATATCAATGAGCACTGGATAAATCTAAAGGAATATCAAATTTTTTAAGAGAAAAAAATACTTATGTGATATTTATGCTATTGTTGTTTAGTTGCTAAGCCATGTCTGACTCTTTTGCAACTACGTGGATTATTGTCCATCAGGCTCCTCTGTCCATGGGATTTGCCAAGCAAGAATACTGGAGTGGGTTGCTCTTTCCTTCTGCAGGGGAACTTCCCAACCCAGGAATCGAACCCAAGCCTCCTGCAGCTCCTACATTGACAGATTCTCTACCTCTGAGCCACCAGGGAAGCCCATATACTATTTATACTGATTTATAAATTTGTATGTGTCTGTATAAGTGTGTGCTGGGCTGTACTGTGCTTAGTCGCTCAGTCGTGTCCGACTCTTTGTGACCCCATGGACTGTAGCCCGCCAGGCTCCTCTGTCCATGGGATTCTCCAGGCAAGAATACTGGAGAGGGTTGCCATGCCCTCCTCCAGCGGAGTTTCCCAACCCAGGAATTGAACCCAGGTCTCCTGCATTGCAGGTGGATTCTTTATCAGCTGAGCTACCAGGGAAACCCCTATGTGAGTATACTTATGTAGAATATATACATATGTATTCTATAAAGTTCAGGAACAAATAAAGTTAATTTCATTCTTTAGGGCAGTATCATGATTCATAAAATTAAAAATAAAAGAAAGTAATTTCCACAGAAATCAGGGTAGTGGTTACTAAGAAGGGAGAGAGTGGGTTAAAAAGTCATAAGACATAGTATTATATTATATTATATTATGTTATGTTAGTACTCAGGGGCCTCTTAGGGAGCTGTTAATATTCTGTTTATTTAGTAAGTGATGAAACTCATTCACTATATATCTATTTTCATATTTGATATATACATTTTGGTGCTGTATATTTATCAGGTATGAAAAAAATATATGTGTATATATATACATGCATATAGATAGATAGATAGATATGGCTTCCCAGGTGGTTCACTGGTAAAAATTCACCTGCCAATGCAGGAGACACAGGTTCAGTCCCTAGACTGGGAAGATTTCCTGGAGAATGAAATGGCAACCCACTCCAGTGTTCTTGCCAGGAAAATCCCATGGACAGAGGAGTTTGGGCTTGACAGGATATAGTCCATGGAGTCACAAAAGAGTCAGACACGACTTAGTAACTAAAAGAACAAAAACATATGTGTGTACACATGCACACACACACGCGCACACATGCACACTTGTAATAAACACACACACAAGCAACCAAAATTGAAAACAAAATCATATATATCATTTGTGGGCATTTTCTTCTAGCATTGGGTGGAAACTATTGAATCATGATGCTAAGCTATCATTTATTTTTTCAAGATTTCCAAAACTGTTACCCAATTCATACAATTATGGTTGTCTTCACAACATTCAGTTGTCACATCTACTTCAGAACTTAAGGCTGCTGCTTATTCCCTCCCCTCTTCCCAGTTCAGGCAAGAGCAAGATGCTCCTGTAATGCTCTTGTAATGCTATAGTAACCACTATACTGGCACAGGCCAGGAGTAGTTCCTTCACTTCTCACAACCATACTTTGCATCTGCCCAATGAGTGACCCAGTCACCAAATCCATTTGAAAATTCTTCTTTCTGGGACCAATTCTGGTACCACTTATAAAGGCTGCAATTCTCCAAAACAGGTGCTGAGGCAATATGTGGGGAGAATGATTCAGATAACAGGAGTGAGAAATGGGAGGGAAGACCTACACAAGAACCCAAAACTAAGGGTGACTAATCCTCAGGTGTACAGGATGCTGGGGGGTCACAAGCATTATATGTTAGCTTCCGTCCCTCACTGATCAAGGAGGGTTAAGTCCTTTCCATCTCTGGGTTGCACATGCTTGATTGCTGAGGAGCTTATTTCAAGAATATGAAATAAGTGCATAAACTGAGGTTCCCTTAGGTTGTGCCTTCATAAATGTTACTGAAGTTTGCAAGGGAACTGGTCATCACAGAAGTGACTGGAGTAACTGGTAGTGGCATACAAGTGGTGTCTGTACACTGGTATACTCTCTTTAGGGACTTTCCAGAATCTATGCACCTTCGTTTAATAATAGAATCCACATTACTTGGAGGAAATCCTCAAACTTCACTTTCAACTTCTGTGATTCATTTAGGGTTGAAGACAGAGCAAACTCTAGAAGTGTTTGTGAATCAGACCAGGCCATTCATTGTCAGTCTCCATTTGGGAACTTTTGTTGATAGCGTCAGGAAAAAGGAGATTTTCTGGTGTTAAAGCTAGGAACATGTATGTTTGTAGCTGCTGAGGATTACCACATGAAACTAGGCCGCTTATGAGTGAAGGCAACACAAAGGAAAGAAGGGCACAGAGAGTGAAACGGAAAAATTTCTATTAATGTCACTTGAATGTTTATATACAACCATGCAATACTGGAGAGGATAGCCATTCCCATCTCCAAGGGATCTACCTGATCCAGGGATCAACTCAGGTCTCCTTCATTGCAGGCAGATTCTTTACTGTCTGATCCACCAGGGAAGCCCCTATAACAACCATCCCTGAAGCCAATATACTACGATATTTTTAGAACACAAGCCAATAAATTCAAGTTCCTCTCTTTTTCTTACCAGTTCTTAGGCACCTCAAAAAGGCTATTGTGTCTAGGATTTCTAAAAATTTATTTTCAAATAAGAATGAGATTTGAATTAACTCAAAATGGATTGAAGAGTTAAATGTAAAACTGAAATCATAAAAGTCTTGGAATAAAATAGAGGTTATAAGCCACTTGCCATAGCCTTGGCAATGATTTTCTTAATTTAATACCAAAAGCAAAGACAACAAAAGAAAAATAAGCAAATAGGACTACATAAAATTAAAAAGCTTTTGCAGAGAAAAAAAAAACCAACAACAACAAAATGAAAAGGTGACCTACTGAATAGGAGAAAACATATGTAAATCACATATTCAATAAGTAGTTAATATCCACAATATACAAAGAGTTGTACACCTGCATATAAAAAAAACCCAAAACTCTATTAAAAACAGAGGATCAGAATAGACATTTATTCCAAATAAGACATGGTTTGATAATGGTTATTATCAAAAAGTTAAGAAATACAGAGTACTGGCAAGGATGTGGAGAGAAGGGAACACTTGCCCATTGTTAGTGGGACTGTAAATTGGTGCAGCCACTATGAAACAGTATGGAAGTTCCTCAGAAAATTAAAACTGGAACTATCCACATGCTCTAACAATTCTGGGTAGTTCATTGTAGAAACTGAAAATGCTGACTTTAACCTCCATGTTCACTGCAACATTATTTACATTAGCAAAGGTATAGAAACAGCCTAAGTGTCCATGGATAGATGAATGAATAAAGAAGCTGCAGTATATATACACAATGAAATAGTAGGCAGCCATAAAAAGAAGAATATCTTGGGAATTCCCTGACAGTCCAGTAGTTAGAAGTTGGTGCTTTCCATGACAGGCCAGATTTGATCCCTGATTCGGGGACTAAGATCCTTCAAGCCATCTAGCACGGCCAGCAAATAAAAACAGGATATCTTGCCATTTGAGACAACATGGATGGATGTTGAGAGCATTATACTAAGTGAACTAAATCAGACAGAGAAAAACAAATACTGTATGATTTCACTTTTTTGTGGCATCTAAAAGTAAAACTACAAGCTCATAGATACAGAGACACATTGGTGGTTACCAGAGACAGAAGATGGGCATTAGGTGAAATGGGTGAAGGAACTCAAAGGTACACACTTTCAGTTATAAAGTAAATAAGTCATGGGGATGTAATATACATCATGACAGCTATAATTAAAATATTATAAAGTATTAGTGTTACAGAGAATAATAATAGAGAATAGATCTTAGCATTTCTCATCACTCACACACAAATTCTTAACTATGTACTTGATGGGTGTTAACTAGACATGTGATCATTCTGTGATACAGTTGACCCTTGAACAACATAGATTTAAACTGCACAGGTCCACTTACACTCAGATTTTTAAAATAAACACTGTCTGAATCCATAGCTGTCTGAATCCAAGGATGTGAAACTGAGAATACAGAGGGTCAATTATAAAGCTATTTGCAGATTTTTTACCTAGTGGGAGGCCACATCCCAACCCCTGTATCGTTCTGGGTCAACTGCAGATAAAAAAAATCAAATAATTATGGTGTATCCCTGAAACTAATACAATGTTGTATATCAATTATACCTCAATTTTTTGAAAAAAGGAATGAGATTTGAATTTAATAGGTTATGGATGAATCTGTGATGTTGTTTTTACACAATTATTGTAGTCATGTAGTTCATATGTGTAAGTTTCTGGTCCTTCTTGGCAAACCTATCCGATTCATCATAGAAGAGAAACTATCTAATAGACAGTTCTGGCACCTTATAAGAAGAGAAATGTAAATAACATACATTCTAAGGATTTGGATAATTGAAAGCATAATGGGGCTTCAAGGGCTCTTCATAAGTATTTCTTTGACCAGTCTTTATTGTCTTGCATTAAAGTTAATAACTGCTTTTTAAACATTCCCCCAAACTTCAAGAATGTACAAGTCAAGGCAAGGACAAGTATATAATTACCATGGAGTGCTTTCTTATTTTCTTTAAAGGCACCATAATGCAGCTCAATCACATTCCTGTCTGTGGAACGTGGAGCTGTTAATATACCATTTAGATGCAGTAGTTCTCTCTGGCTGAAAAGACACTTTGGTTTTATTCTCTCTTAACAGTTTTGATTTTCTGAAAATTATGATGGAATTGACTGCAGGCAGGCTGTGAATTCATTATGTGGCATTAACTAACCAGAGGATATTGTAAAAATAGGTGTGGCATTACCTTGATACCAACTGAATATTCTGGGGAGAGAGAAAGATGAATATATGGACATAGGGATAGATGTGATCTATCCACATTAATTGGAGAAGGAAATGGCAACCCACTCCAGTACTCTTGCCTATAGAATCCCTTGGACAGAGGATCCTAGTGGGCTACAGTCCATGGGGTCGCAGAGTCAGACACGACTGAGCTACTGGCACACACATCACATTGATAAATATCATATACACAAAGAAAATTTGTGTACACAAATTGCTTTTATATGATTATATCATTTAATTTTCATAATCTACTCAGGAGATAAGAGTTTTCATCCAGTCTTCAGAGATGATTGAGTGACTGTAACCACTGATACAGACTCAGAAACAGAGCTAAGTAAGAAAATCTGTTTCTTTTTTTTTTCTTTTTCTAATGTTCTTTCATCCCACTGGAATTGAGTTTTTTGTTATTAAAGGAATGGTGTTTTGATAAAAGCTTGCTAGGATTTTAGATTTGTTCAGCCTTCTGTAAATTCCTACTGTGCTTATTGTCAGTACTAATTAACTTAAGCAAACAAAAAATTTTTTTAAGGTTTTACCTTCTCAGATTTTTCTGCAAAATTTCAGAGGATCTTATATGTACATTTACTAAAGCATTAATCATCTTGAATTATAATTATCTCCATGTACTATACTTCCAGTTGACCATAAAAATCCATTCTCTACCATTGTTTTTTTAATTAATTTATTTTTTATTGAAGGATAATTGCTTTACAGAATTTTGCTGTCTTCTGTCAAACCTCAACATGAATCAGCCATAGGTATGCATATATCCCCTCCCTTTTGAAACTCCCTCCCATCTCCCTCCCCATCCCACCCCTCCAGGCTGACACAGAGTCCCTGTTTCAGTTTCCTGAGCCATACAGTAAATTCCCATTGGCTATCTATTTTACATATGGTAGTGTACTACCATATGTTACTCTTCCATACATCTCATCCTATCCTCCCCTCTCCTCATGTCCATAAGTCTATTCTCTATGTCTGTTTCTCCACTATTGCCCTGTAAATAAATTCTTCAGTACCATTTTTCTAGATTCTGTATATATGTGTTAGAATATGGCATTTATCTTTCTCTTTCTGACTTACTTCACTCTGTATAATAGGTTCTAGGTTCATCTACCTCATTAAAACTGACTCAAATGTGTTCCTTTTATGGCTGAGTAATATTCCATTGTGTAGATGTACCACAACTTCTTTATCCATTCATCTGTTGATGGACATCTAGGTTGCTTCCATGTTTTTTTTTAAGCCTGTGCAAAAATCAAGTAGTCATGAGCTTCAGTTGATGTTGAGTCCCAATGCCATAGCAAACTCATAACATAAATTTTGAGTATTGAAATTTTGGCTCTTGGAAACCAGTTCTTATTTCTATCACCCCTGTTGATGAGTTTGGAAATGGTCATAGGATACAATTCTTATCGATGAAAAATGAAGGCTGTCTGCTGAGAGATGAGTGAACAATTTGTATTTACTTTTTTAAAAGAACATGTGAGGATGTTATGCTTGGAAATGCTGCAGCCACTTTGATGCTATGAATGTAAAGCCTGTAAGTGAAGACAGCTCACTAAGTATGGGTGAAAGAAAAGGTAAAAACAACCAACCAAATAAACAAGCCAATGAAAAGCAAATGAAGAAAAAAGCCCTGAAGCATTGCTCTCACTTTTAAGATACTGGATTTTCCAACTTTACTGTGCAGAAGTGCAGAGATTTTTTTTTAATGTCAAATTCAGATTTATTGCTCATTTCTATGCTTGGTAATGATGTTTTTTAATTAATTTGTTAATTTTAATTGGAGTATAATTACTTTATTACGTCATAATATTGTGATGCTTTTTGCCATACATGAACATGAACTGGCCACAGGTATACATGTGTCCCCCCATTCTGTACCCCCCTCCCACATCCCTCCTCACCCTATCCTTCTGTGTTGTCCCAGAGCACCTGCTTCATGCATCGAATGTGCACTGGCCCTCTATTTTACATATGGTAATGTACATGTTTCAATGCTATTCTCTCAAATTATCCCACTGAGATTTTGTTTCTTGTAGCCAAAAGCATCACATAAGAAACATCATTAATATTTCTTTGTAACAAACTAAATTTTAAGTTACTTGAGGACATACAATCCAGGCTACTAATCTTTGTAACTAGTGTCTAGTACAATGACAAACACAGATTGAATACTCAGACACCGGTAGTTGAATGTATGCATGAATGAACAACTCAAAGTAATTGAAGAGAGAACAATAATGCTAATACTGCCACATTTTCACTGATTTCTGACAAATAGCCAAAAGAATTGTCATTGTAGAAGACTGTAAAGAGGTAAAAAGTCTGAGAATATTTGTTTCATAGAATTAATAATTTTTCAAGTGTGTGGTAATTGGTTTACTGAATTCACAAAGAAGCAGCTGAAAGTCTTTGTGTTTAAGATGTGTCATTCATTTAAAGCAGCAATTTCTGTCATGCTGTCCTTTTAGAATGACCCTATTAATATGGGTCATCTGGTAAAACAAGGGCATCACTTTGTTCTCTGGATTCTCTCGAATCTATGGGAAAGCTCCCAATATAAGACTGACATCTAGAACAGAAAATCAAATAACAAGTGAATACATAGATGGCTTTAAAAAGAAGTCCACAAATGATTGACAAGTAAATGGAATTATTTAGAAGTTTCATCCTTAAGTTGAAAGGAGAATTTAAAATAAAAAGGAATTCAATTTTCCACATGGTGAAGGGTGTTGTTTGAGCCCCTATTCTCTCTTTTCTTCCTGTGTCACTGAACATGGGCTGACTTTTCTCAGTTAAATGTTTCTTATTCCTTTGAGCTGTCAAAGCAGTTTGTCAACATTGTTGGTTAGATCATCTGTCATAATTTCATTTAAAATATATACAATAATAAAATGTATCTACTTTCAAGGAAAATTTTAGTTTGTTACAGTTTTTTTAATGAAAGAAAACTTGCACAAAAATGTGTCTTTTATATTGTCTCCCTAATTTGGGGCTAATAATCATCTATAATTCATATATTTTCATCCAAGGTTATATTCTTCAGCATTTTTTAAAATTATTATATAAAAAGCAGTGATTAATTGCCTATTTTTGATTAACATTATGGTTGTTTCGGGTGTATATATAATAATTCAATATTTGTGTACACTACAAAGAAAAGAGCACAGTAAGTCTAGTTATTATCCATCACCATAAAATTAACACCTTCACCCATTTATCCACTTTACCATTTACCCACTTCTCCCGTGGGTCGGGAAGATTCCCTGAAAGAGGGCATGGCAGCCCACTCTAGTATTCTTGCCTCAAGATTCCCATGGAAAGAGGAGTCTGGTGGGCTACAGTCCATAGGGCTACAAAAAGTCAGACACGACTGAAGCAATTTAGCATACATGCATGCGCATGCACCTCTGATAAACACCAATCTGTTCTCTGTAGCTAGAAATTTTGTTTTATTTGTTTTGTTTTTATATCCCACACATAAATAAATGTATATGGCATTTGTCTGATTTCACTTAGCATAGTGCACTTAAGGTCCATCTATGTTGTCACAAATGGCAAGATTGCATTTTTTTAATGGCTGAGTAGCAGTTCATTGTATATAGGTATATATCACATGTTTATCCATTCATCCATCTATTGACCCTCAGGTTGTTTCCATATCTTGGTTACTGTAAATAATGCTGCAATAGACATAAAGCTGCACATGTCTTTTAGAATTACTGTTTTCTTTTTCTTCAAATGAATACCTAGAAGCAGAAGAGGTGGATTATATGGTAGTTCTATTTTTAATTTCTTTAGGCCTGTTTTCCATAGTGGATGTGCCAATTTGCATTCACACCTTTTCTCCTCATCCTCTGGAACATTTATTATTTCTTGTCTTTTTGATAAGACAAAAAGCTATGAACAAAGCTAGTGGATGTGATGGAATTCCAGTTGAGTTATTTCAAATCCTGAAAGATGATGTTGTGAAAGTGCTGCACTCAATATGCCAGCAAATTTGGAACACTCAGCAGTGGCCACAGGACTGGAAAAGGTCAGTTTTCATTCCAATCCCTAAGAAAGGCAATCCCAAAGAATGCTCAAACTACCGCACAATTGCACTCATCTCACGTGCTAGTAAAGTAATGCTCAAAATTCTCCAAGCCAGGCTTCAGCAATACGTAAACTGGGAACTTCCAGATGTTCAAGCTAGTTTTATAAAAGGCAGGGGAACCAGAGATCAAATTGCCAACATCCACTGAATCATCAAAAAATCAAGAGAGTTCCAGAAAAACATCTATTTCTGCTTTATTGACTACGCCAAAGCTTTCGACTGTGTGGATCACAATAAACTGTGAATAAACTGTGGAAAATTCTGAAGGATATGGGAATACCAGACCACCTGACCTGCCTCTTGAGAAACCTGTATGCAGGTCAGGAAGCAACAGCTAGAACTGGACATGGAACAACAGACTGGTTCCAAATAGGGAAAGGAGTACGTCAAGGCTGTATATTGTCACCCTGCTTATATAACTTATATGCAGAGTACATCATGAGAAATGCTGGGCTGGAAGAAGCACAAGCTGGAATCAAGATTTCCAGGAGAAATATCAATAACCTCAGATATGCAGATGACACCACCCTTATGGCAGAAACTGAAGGTGAAGTAAAAAGCCTCTTGATGGAAGTGAAAGAGGAGAGTGAAAAAGTTGGCTTAAAGCTTAACATTCAGAAAACTAAGATCATGGCATCTGGTCCCATCACTTCATGGGAAATTGATGGGGAGACAGTGGAAACAGTGTCAGACTTTATTTTTTGGGGCTCCAGAATCACTGCAGATGGTGACTGCAGCCATGAAATTAAAAGACACTTACTCCTTGGAAGGAAAGTTATGACCAACCTAGACAGCATATTAAAAAGCAGAGACATTACTTTGCCAACAAAGGTCTGTCTGGTCAAGGCTATGGTTCTTCCAGTGGTCATGTATGGATGTGAGAGTTGGACTGTGAAGAAAGCTGAGCGCTGAAGAATTGGTGCTTTTGAACTATGGTGATGGAGAAGACTCTTGAGAGTCCCTTGGACTGCAAGGAGATCCAACCAGTCCATCCTAAAGGAGATCAGGCCTGGGTGTTCATTGGAAGTACTGATGCTGAAGCTGAAACTCCAGTACTTTGGCCACCTCATGTGAAGAGTTGACTCATTGGAAAAAGCCTTGATGCTGGGAGGGATTGGAGGCAGGAGGAGAAGGGGACGACAGAGGATGAGATGGTTGGATGGCATCACTGACTTGGTGGACATGGGTTTGAGTAAACTCCTGGAGTTGGTGATGGACAGGGAGGCCTGGCGTGCTGCGATTCATGGGGTTGCAAAGAGTCAGACATGACTGAGTGGCTGAACTGAACTGAACTGATACTGTTTTCCATAGTGGATGTGCCAATTTACATTCACACCTTTTCTCCCCATCCTCTAGAACATTTGTTATTTCTTATCTTTTTGATAACAGTCATTCTAACAGTTGGGAGGTGATAACTCATTTTGGTTTTGATTTGCATTTCTTTCATGATTAATGATCCTACTATATATTTTTTTTTTTTTGAAAAAAGTGCCTATTTAGATCCTCTGCTCATTTTATACTCAGCATTTTTTGTTTTTTGCTATTTGAGTTCTTTATTTATTTTGAGTACTAACACATTGTTTGGATATGGCAAATATCTTCTCCCATTCAGTAGGTTACATGTTCTTAATGATTTCCTTTGGTTTTGAGAAGATTTTTTGATTTGAAGTAGTCCCTGATTTTATTCTTGTTTTCCTTGCCTTTGCTTTTGCAGTCACATCCATAAATTCCACACCAAATCTGATGTTAAGGAGTATACCACCTATGTTTTCCTCTAGGATTCTTATGGTTTCAGGTCTTACATTCAAGTCTTTAATCCATTTTGAGTTCATTTTTTTTGTATAGTGTAAAATAGTGGTCTGGTCTCATTTTTCTAAATGCATCTGTCCAGTTTTCTCAACACCATTTATCATAGAGACTGTATTTTCCACATTGCATATTTTTGGATGCTGTAGTATAAATTAATTAACCATATATGTGTGGGTTTAATTCTTGGCTCTCTTTTCAGTTTCATTGATCTGTGTATCTGTTTTTATGCTAATACCATATCATTTAGATTAGTATAGCTTTATAATATAGTTTGAATTCAGGGATCATGATAAGTCATGCTTATTCTTCTTTTTCAAAGTTTCTTTGGCTCTTCAGGATCCTTTGTGGTTCCAAACAAATTTCAGGGTCATTTGTTCTAGTTCTGTAAAAATGCCATTTTTTAGATAGGGATTGCTTTGAATTTATAGATTGTCTTGTGTAGAATGAACATCTTAACAACATTAATTCTTGCAATCCACAAGCATGGAGTGTCTTTTTATTACTTTGTGTCTTCAGTTTCTTTCAACATTGTTGATATAGTTTTCAGTGTACAGGGCTTTCCCCTCCTTAGATAAATTTATTCCTAGCTATTGTATTCTTTTTGATGCAATTGTAAATATAATTGTTTCCTTAATTCCCCCTTCTGATAGTTGATTGTTAGGCTATAAAAATGCAACAGATTTTTGTATATTGATTTTGTACCCTGAAGCTTTACTGAATTTCTCTATTAGTTTTTATAGTTTTCTAGTGGAGTCTTTAGGGTTTTCTATATATAAACTCTTGCTGTCCACAAGTAGTGTCATTTTCACTTTTCCATTCCAATTTGGATACATTTTCTTTCTTTATCCTGCCTAATTGTTCTGGTTAGGACTCCCAATACTATATGCAATAAAAGTGATGACAGCAATGAGAGTGACTGATGTTAAGGGAAGGCTTTCAGTTTTTCTCCATTGAGTAGTAAGGTAGCTGTGGGTTTGTCATATATGCCACTAATTATGGTGAGGTGTGTTCTGTCTGTAGTCACTTAGTTGAGATCCTAAAAAGCTCTTTTATCTCTCTTTCAATTTTGGATGAAAACTTTGCATGTAGAGTATTCTAGGTTGAAATTTGTTTTGTTTTGTTTTTTTCTTTTCCTTCAGTACTTTGAATATATCATGCCATTCCATTCTGGTTTGCAAAGTTTCTGCTGAGATTTCTGCTGATAGTCTTATGGGGGTTCCCTTGTATGTAAACTGTTGTTTCTCACTTGCTGCTTTTAATATTCTCTATCTTTAACTTTTGACATTTTAATCATCGTATATCTTGTCATGGATTCCTTTGAGTTCATCTTGTTTGAACCTCTCTGGATTTCCTGGACCTGAATGTCTGTTTCTTTCTCAGGTTAGAGAAGTTTACAACCATTATTTCTCCAAATATGTTTCTTGCTCACCCCCTTTCTTTTTCTGAAACCTCTATAATGGAAATGTTAGTCCTTTTGATTTTGTTCCATTGGTTTATTAAGCTATCTTCATTCGTTTCTATTTCTCTCTCTTCTTTTTAACCCTCATGCTCTGTTTGGGTGAGTTTCACTGCTCTGACTTCCAGACTACTGATTCTTCATGTAGCTTGTGGTTGAACCTCACTCTGTATATTTCAAACTGTATATTTCAGTTTAGTTGTATTTTTCAATTTTGAAACCTATTTAGTACTTTCTTAAATTTTCTCTTTGTTGAAGTTTTTACTGTGTTAATCCATTCTTATCCTGAGTTTGGTGAGCATCTTTACGACCATTACTTTGAACTCTTTATCAGGCATATTACTTCTCTTCATTTTGTTAAGGTGCATTTTTGTTTCTTAATGGGATTTTGTCTTTTTTTTTTTTTTCATTCAGAAAATATTTCTCATTTTCCTTATTTTGCTTGTCCCTCTGTGTCTATTTCTATATACCACTGACCCTTGAACAACATGGGTTTGAACTTCATGGATCCATTTATACATGTATTCTTTCCAATAAATACATACTACACAACTAATGATCCATAGTTGTTTGAATCTGTGGATGCAGAAGTGTGGATATGGAAAGATGACTAAAGTTACACACTGATTTTTAACTGCATGTGGAATCGGCACTCAGTCCATGTAATGTTCAAGGATCAACTGTATAAACTTAAACAGCTTTCTCTCCCAGTCTTGAAGAAATGGTCACAGGTAGACAATTAATCTTGTTATTTAACCTTGCCCTAGCTCTTAGTTGTTTCTCTCGAAACTTTGTGATTGTCTAAGCAGCCTGATTTATTCTTTATGGGTCTCAGTTGTTGAGATTATCCCAAGCCAGCACCTAGTTTCAGGCTCACTGGAAGCCATACCTTTAGGCAGTAGTTTTTAAAGTATGAAAATACATATAGTCCTAAGGGACCAGCATTGTAATCCCTGCCAGCCCTCTAGACTAGGTGATTTGGCTATGTTCCCTTAATGACAGTTTAAAAAAATAGTGTTCCAGATGAGTGTATAAGCTCCCTGCAGGGAGATACTGCTGAGCTGTAGCAAAATCAAAAGAAAGGGGAAAGATGACATCACCTGGCCAATATTCCCTGAGAGTTCCTTTGTAGCCTCTAAATGTGTGGTTAACATGAAACCTGATCTTTAGACTGAAGCTCTAGGACAAGGAAAAATGTATTTTTTATAGGAAAAGTAGAGTTGTTTCAGTCTGGTATAGAGTTTCCTGGGATTGGTAGTCTACTAGGAATTGTCTCAGTGACTGTTTCAGTCCCAGAAACATAGGCACCCAAACCACCAGAGACAGGCATTCAAGGGGCATGGAGTGTGTGGACTACCAGCACCTGCCAGCTTCAGCTTGGGGTTGGGGGGAGTTCTTAGGCTGCAGTGGGGTGGGTTATGCCCAACTGTGCTACCAAGGTGGAAGGAGTGCAAAAATGATGTTCACCCGTGCCAGTGCTAGCAAAGAGGAGCAAGAGAGCAAAAACAGTGCCTGCTAGCACTTCTATCCCTGGAGAAAATCTGAACACGACACCTGTGCTGATGGCAGATGCTTTAAGATTAGGCAATTTTGTGCTGGATCCTGGGTGAGCTTCCCAGGTAGTTCAGTGGTAAAGAATTCGCCTCCCACTGCAGGAGACACAAGTTTGATCCCTGAGTTGTGAAGATCCCCTGGAGAAGGAAATGTCAACCCACTCCAGTATTCTTGCCTGGGAAATCCCACGGACAGAGGAGTCTGGCAGTCTGCAGTTCACAGGGTTGCAAAAGAGTTGGACATGACTTAGGAACTAAACAACAGTTTAGTGCTGGATCCTGGGGTGAGTGAGTCTGCAAATAAGTCCTTTAAAAGTGAACTTTCTGTTACCCAGTCTTTTAGGTGTCCTGAAAGTAAGCCCCTTTTGTTTTCAAATCTGGACATTTTGGGGGCTCATCTCCCTGGAGCAGCTTCCAAAGGTTGGGGTGCCTGATGTGGGGCACAAGCACCTTGCTCCTCAGGGAGCAGGTTCATATTTGTGAGATCCCTCCATCTTGGGGTTGCCTCACAGGGGGTGGTGTTTTTGCCAAGACTGGGTCTCTGTCTCTTTTATCTACCTCTATGTAGTCATTTTATCCTTTGTTCTCAAGATGTTCGGCTAACTTTCAAGTCTGTTTCAAATTTAATTGGTACATACATACTGTAGATTTGGTGTGTGCGTGAGAGGGGGTGAGTTCAGGATCTTCCTATGCTGCTATACTGAACCACTTCCAAGATCTACTTACCTTTATTCTGATTTTGCTTCCTACAGGGTTATGACACACACTCTTTCTAATATATGACACTTACTACTCTCTGTAAATCTTTTGTCATTCCTTTCCCAACATCATATGCCCTCCATACCAGTCCATTAGTCTAGATATCCCCCACTCAGTGAAAAAGGCCCCCTTTCAAACTATTTTTATATGATTCTTATCATCAAATGTGATAGATGCTAGGTTAGGTGTTATGGTGGGAGGGGAGGGGCACAAAGGTAAGCTAAGAAAAAGAAATATTTCTTTCATGGAGATTACACATGGAAGATGGAGACAATCATTGAATAATGACTCACACAGATGAATGAAAGTTATAACTGTGAGTAATGCTACGAAACAGGAATTCCCTCGTGGCTCAAATAGTAAAGAATCTGCCTGCGATGCAGAAGACCCAGGTTCAGATTTTTAAAGGGAGAACTTAAGCGTGTCTGCAAGGCTGAGAAAAACTTCCTTAAAGAAGAAAGAATTACAGTAGGAAATGAGGAAATAATAGGTATCAAACAGGTAAAGGGTCAGTGAAGTTGTGGCAAAGGAGAATGCACCAAGTCAAAGATTGGATTTTGAAAAATCTCTAAGGTCAAATGGAAACTGACCTATTCAAGGAAAAGAAGAAAGCCAAAGAGGCTGAAGATCAGTGACTACTGTGGGGACAAGGATTGGGAATTTTGAATTGGTATGATATGATGGTAGAAAATTGAGCAGATGCCAAACAAATCCAAGTTTTACAAGCTATGTTAAGGATTTGATCTTTACCCAAAGAATAATAATAAAAAAAAAAAACTAGTGGAGTATTTTAAGCATGATCAAATTTGCATTTTAAAAAGTCCTCCAACTTCAGAGTGAAAAAATTACTAGAGAAAGGCCAGAATGGGCACTGGTATTCCAACGATGAAGCTGTGGCAGGGGTCCAGCAATGATGATGATTGTTTGGGTTAGGGTGATAGAAATAGGGGTACGCAGCATATATGCTTGAACAAATGTTTAAGAAATAGAATTATCACGATTTTCATGAAATGCCAGGGCAGGGAGGAGAGTGAGGGAGAAGGTGTCAGTGACTGCTTCCTTTCTGTGTTCTCACCAGAATGGGTGGTGGTGCTATTCACATAGAAAGCACTGGGAGAGTGTAGTATTTGGTGGGATTTGGACTTGGGTTGATGGATTTTGGGTATGTTAACTTTGAGATGCCTTTGAAACATACAAATAAATATGTCCAACAGGTGATTGGGTATACACTTATGTAATTCAGAAGAGAGAATTGAACAGTAGATGTAAATGCGTGGACAACCTGAAGACTCAGTTATAATTTGATAGATTCTGCTCCATTTTTACATGTCAGTCCCATCTGAAGAGGTTTAAAAATCAAAATGATCTTCAGAGGTCTAGGTTGAAACTTGATAGGGACATACATAAGAGGTAAGGTAGTATGATGGGAAAACGGCAGCAATTTGTGTTAGAAGACCTGGGTTCAAATCCCAGTGATGCTTCTTATGTCATTTTATCATCTTCAGCAAATCACCTTCTCAATCAGAAATTCAGTTTCCTTCTCTGGTTTATAGCAATAATGATACCTCCTTCTGATAGCTGTTTTAAGGAATAATGTGATGGTGTTCATGATGAGGCTATGTGAAAGTGCTTTGTCGGTGGCTACAAACACCAGTCTTATTTTATTCTGCAAATCCTACTTATGGGTATGTATGTATAGTCCACTCAATGCTTAACCCATGGCATGAAATAAGCATAGGCCTCTGAAGAGTCTCAGACCAAGCCGGCATGCTAGAGTATTGGTTCACTGGTTTTCTGAGGGTTATGTTAAAAAAATTTTTTTAAATCCAACCTTAGTTCCCTTTAACCACCTAGACTTTTACATCATGACACAGTGTTCTCTCATTAATTATTATTAAGAATACAGAAAAGACTGTGCCAACATGGGAATTTAGTGCCTATTTTCCAATTCCAATTAATTTCTTCACATCTCAAAAGGCCAAGCACTTCTTCTCCTTCTCCTTCTTCTACTTAGGTGAACTTCTGTCTTACTCTCTTCCTGGCTGGATGTGAATAGGTATGAACTTCCCTGGTGGCTCAGATGGTAAAGTGTCTGCCTATAACCCGGGAGACTCAGGTTCAATCCCTGGGTTGGGAATATCCCCTGGAGAAGGAAATGGCAACCCACTCCAGTACTCTTGTCTGGAAAATCCCATGGATGGAGGAGCCTGGTGGGCTACAGTCCATGCGTTGCAAAGAGTCGGACGCGACTGAGTGACTTTCTTTCTTTTCTTTCATAGTGCAGGATGAAGAGATACAACCCCTGGGGGAACTAGGCATAGCCCTAACAAGTCTCTGAAACAGTCACAAAGTAAAACTATAGAAAACAGCTTTAGAGTGCACTATGTCAATGTTCTAGAAAAATTTCTGAGGGTCTGTTGGATGATTTGGAGGAAGATCATCAGAGATGCTAGGAGGATCAAAGAAAATGAAAGAAAATGACACTGAACAGATTAATTACAACATCTAAACAAATTACTGGTCATAAGTGGTATGTCTTAGAAAAGACATCCTGGCTCAGAAAACACCTTAATAAGTAGCATTATAGAAAGTTTATGAACAATTATTACTCATTTGTCACTGAAATTTTAGAGAATTTTGGTTGTTTTATTGTTTTAAAATGCATGTAACGTAGTTTATCCTTGTACCTATTTTAACATGTACAATTAGGTTTCACTAAGTACATTCGCAGAGCTGTGCAGTCATCGTGCAAGGGTACTCAGTTGTTCAGTTGTGTCTGACTCATTGTGACCCCGTGGACTGTAACTCACCAGGCTTCTCTGTCCATGAAATCTTTCAGGCAAGAATACTGGAGTGGGTTGCCATTTCCTTCTCCAGGGGATCTTCCCAATCCAGGGATCGAACCCGTGTCTTCTGCATCTCCTGAACTGGCAGGAGAGTTCTTTACCACTGAGTCACCTGGGAATCCCATGCAGTCATCACCACTACCCTAGTCCAGAACAGACTTCAAAAGGAAACCCTGAACCCAGGAAGAAATCATTTCCTATCCCTTCTCCCCCAGTCCTTGGCAAACACCAAACAATTCTGTCCCTATGGATTTGCCTATTCTGAACATTTCATATAAATGTCATGCAGCTTTTTGGGTTGGGCTTCCTTTAATTTAATATCTTTTCTTTCCTTTCTTTTTTTTTTGAGAACCAGATATTTCACACACTCCTTTTTTTAATTGAAGTATAGTTGATTTACAGTATTGTGTTAGTTTCAGGTATAAACATAAGCAAGTCAGTTTTATATGTATATGTAATTTACAACTGTGTAACAGTTGTATCTATTAATAGTATACTCCTAATTCATCCCTCCCCCAATCTCATTCATTTATATTTTTTAGATTCCACATTCCACATATACATAATATCATTTGTCTTTTTCTGTATGACTTACTTCACTAATATAACATTCTTTAAGTCCACCCATGTTGCTGCAAATGGCAAAATAGCATTCTTTTCATGGCTGAGTAATATCCATAGTATGTAAATATTCAGTTTGTTTCAGTTCAGTCACTCAGTTGTGTCTGACTCTTTGCGACTCCATGGACCACAGCATGCCAGGCCTCCCTGCCCATCACCAACTCCCAGAGTTTGCCCAAACTCATGTCCATTGAGTCAGTGATGCCATCCAATCATCTCATCCTCTGTCATCCCCTTCTCCTCCCACCTTCAATCTTACCAAGCGTCAGAGTCTTTTCAAATGAGTCAGTTCTTCACATCAGGTGGCCAAAGTATTACAGTATCAGCTTTAGCATCAGTCCTTCCAATGAACAGCCAGGACTGATTTCCTTTAGGATGGACTGGTTGGATCTTCTTGCAGTCCAAGGAACTCTCAAGAGTCTTCTCCAACACCACAGTTCAAAAGCATCAATTCTTTGGCGCTCAGCTTTCTTTATAGTGCAACTCTCACATCCATACATGACTATTGGAAAAACCATAGCCTTGACTAGATGGACCTTTGTTGGCAAAGTAACATCTCTGCTTTTTAATATGCTGTCTAGGTTGATCATAGCATTCCTTCCAAGCAGTAAGCATCTCTTAATTTCATGGCTGCAGTCACCATCTGCAGTGATTTTGGAGCCCCCCAAAATAAAGTCAGCCACTGCTTCTACTGTTTCCCCATCTGTTTGCCATAAAGTGATGGGACCAGATGCCATGATCTTAGTTTTCCGAATGTTGAGTTTTAAGCCAAGTTTTTCACTCTCTTTCACTTTCATCAAGAGGCTCTTTAGTTCTTCTTCATCCAAGTACTGCATTTTGACTCTTTTTGTTGACTGTGATGGCTACTCCATTTCTTCTAAGGGATTCTTGCCCACAGTAGTAGATATAACAGTCATCCGAGTTAAATTCACCCATTCCAGTCCATTTTAGTTCACTGATTCCTAAAATGTCGATGTTAACTCTTGCCATCCTCTGTTTAACCACTTCCAATTTGCCTTGATTCATGGACCTGACATTCCAGGTTCCTATGCAATATTGCTCTTTACAGCTTCGGACCTTGCTTCCATCACCAGTCACATCCACAACTGGGTGTTGTTTATGCTTTCTCTCTGTCTCTTCATTCTTTCTGGAGTTATTTCTCCACTGATCAAAATGTTTGGGTAAGATGTTACAGAAGAACCCAAATGATCTTTTTGCCTAACACAATATTAAACACATCTTCTTAATCCAGTCATCTGTTGATCAGAACATAGGTTGCTTCTATGTTTTGGCAATTGTAAATAGTGCTGTTATGACCATCGGGGTGTATGTATCTTTTTAAATCAATGTTTTCTTTTTTTTAAGGCTATATACCCAGTAGTGGAATTGCAGGGTCATATGGTAGTTGTTTGTTTTTACTTTTTAAGGAACCTCCATAGTGTTTTCCATAGTAGCTATACCAATGTATATTCCTACCAACAGTATATGAGGATTCCCTTTTCTTCACATCCTCACCAACATTCTCACCAACATTTATTTGTGTTCTTTTTGATAGTAACCATGTTGACAGTTGTGAGGTGATACTTCACTATGGTTTTGATTAACATTTCTCTAATAATTATCAATGTTGAGCCTTTTTTTATATTCTTTTTAGCTATCTGTATGTCTTCTTTGAGAAAATGTCTATTCCAGTCTTCAGCCAGTTTTTCTTTCATTGGATTTGTTGTTGTTGTTTTGGATTGAACTATATGAACTGTTTGTATATTTTGACTATTAACCCCTTATTGGTCACATTATTTGCAAATATTTTTCCCATTCTATAAGTTGTCTTTGTTTTGTTGATGATTTCCTTTGATGTGCAAAAGCTTTCACATTTAATTAGGTCCCATTTTTAAAAAAATTTTGACTTTTGTATATTTTGCCTTGGAGACTGGTCCAACTAAGCATTGCTACAATTTATATCAAAGAGTGTTTCACCTATGTTGTCTTCTAGGAGTTTTATGGTTTCATGTCTTACATTTAGGTCATCAAACCAAACAGCTACCCTATATACTTTGATCAGAGCATTTAGTCCACTGACGTTTAAAATTACTGATAGATTTGTACTTATTGCCATTTTATCCCTGTTTTCCAATTGTTTTTGTAGTTTTTCTTTGTTAATTTCTTCTTTTTGTTTTTTCCATTTGTAGTTTGATGATTTTCTTTGGTAGTATACTTGAGTTCCTTTCTTCAATCTTCGTTATACATTTGCCTTTCCTGTTGGGATTTTTCCCTTTCCTATGAATTCTTGCCTCATTTTCATTTAGATAGGACCCTCAACATTCCTTTTATGTTAGGTTTAGGATTGCTTCTTGTACCTGGATATCTGTTTACAACTTTGATTTGGGAAATTTTTAGTCATAATTTCTTCATAAATATTTTTGGTCCCTTTCTCTGTCTCTTCTCCCTTTGTAACCCTTATTACTCATATGTTTGCACATTTTATATTATCCCATAGGTCTTCTATGTTGCTTTAGGTTTGTTTTCTTTTTGTCTTTTCTGATTGTGTGATTTCCATTATTCTATCCTTCAGATAAGTCATATGTTCTGTGTTGTTTAGTTAGCTTGCTTACTTAGTTGCTCAGTTGAATCTGACTCTTTGAAACTCCAGGGACTGTAGCCTGCCAGGCTCCTCTGTGCACGGGATTTTCCAGGCAAGAATACTGGAGTGGGTTGCCATTTCCTTTCTCCAGGGGATCTTTCTGACCTAAAGGTTGAACCCATGTCTCTGTGTCTCCTGCATTGCAGACAGATTCTCACTGCTTTTAGATTGCCTTTTATGTTAGAAATTGAATTATCTATTTTTTGATTGGGCCATCTTCATACTTTCTAGTTCCTTGTTAAAATGATCTGTGTTTATATCAATGCTCTTGCTTAATTCAGTTAGCATTCTTATTATCATTTTATAAAAATTAAATATCTCGTAGACTAACTAATTATCTCTGTTTCGTTATTTCTTTTTTTCCAGGTTAACTCTTGCTCTGTCAATTGGAAGTAGTTCCTCTGCATTTTTATAAACTTTCTCTGTCTCTATCAATTTAGGTGAAACAGTTACTATTTTGGTTTTGAAGAGGTTTTTTATGTTTTATCGGGACCATCCCAAGATAGACTGCATGTGTCAGTATCTTTGGTTCAAGGGCTGGATTTGATGTGGACGCAGCCATGTCTTTCCACAGGGTGTGCTGGCCACTGTCATCTTGAGAGAGAGTATGGTTTGTGTTGGAGTAGATAAAGCCTGCTCAGGGTGTGAGGCAGGACTTCCTCTCTACTCCATGGCTCTCTCCACCCTGTCAAAGGAAAATCTGATCCCAGTTGCTAGAGCAGTAGCCCTGAGGAGCAGACTTGCACAGGTTCTGTCCCATTTAAGTGTGTGTGTTTCTTTCTCTTCACACCGGGACCTTTGCAGGGGAGTGCTAAAGGAAGTGAGGCTCACCTGCTTACAGACTAGTGTCTCTGTAGGCATCTGGGCTCCACTAAGGGGTACAGCAACGTTGTGTCCTTTCCCTGTTGTTTGTCATCCCAGATTTAGTGCATGGGCAGGGGTGGAGTGTTTGCCAGGCTTGAGTGAGGATTGTGGCTTGTTGGTCACAGGGGCTTAAGTAACTATGCTGCCACTTGGGATTTGAGCTGCCTCTGTGGCGCTGTTTGAGTGTGTGCCAGTAAGGGCTGCTGCTTTCCCACCAAGACCATACCTCAGGTCCCCTTTCAGCCTCTGTGTTGCTAGATCAAGTCTTTTCCCAGGATCTGGGTATCCCTAGATCCGACACTGAGCCCCGATGTGCAGTGAGTGGGACCAGGGTGTTCACCCCGTTCAGACTGGGGAGTGTGGCGAGGCAGCAGCCTCTTGTGCAGGGTACTGTCCACTCTGCCTGTTGGCAGGTTAGTGCCTGAACACGCTTGGCAAGTGGAGGCTAGACTTTTCCAGCCCTTTCATTTGTTCCAGTAGTTCTCCCAGTACCCTGTATCCTAGTATCTCCTCTGTTTAGGACCCTAGATTTGGAATGCCCAGTCTGTGGATTGACCTACTCACTCCTCAAAGTGAGTATCTACTCGTACCTTCTTCCTTCTTCCTCTTAGACCCCTCCCAGGGGCAAAGTCTGGAAACAGTGCTTTTTTCCCCCATCCTACAAGTTATGTGGGAATCATTCTTGCAGACTTGGTTGTATAGGAATTCTTCCAGTTCCCAGTTAGCTGTCCATGAGAATTGTTCCACATGAACATTGATATATTTGTGGTGGGAGGTGAGCTCACGTCCTCTTATTCCACCATCTTGATCCCCCTTTTGCGAAATCCTTTACTCTTGACCTTAACAAATGTAGTGAAACTCTATCCTAGGATACAATTCACCCCACTCCACTGCCAATCACATTTTATCTTGTTGGAGCCCTGCATATCCTCCATTTACTCAGTATTAGAGTGAAGGGAGGGTAGAATGAACTGTCATCCTCAGAGATTGGGACCACATAGGTCTTATTTCATAATTCTATTATGAATTGAGGTATCAGTTTGAAAAGAACTGAGTTTAAGAAAATCATAATAGATAGAAGCAAGAAAAGAGGACTGGCAGATGCCATCTCCACCCAGTGCAGGTACAGTGACTCCTGAAATTCTGCCATATGGTGGGAGAATATTCATTCTCCATTCTCTCTGCTCAATTTTCTTTCCTTCCTTCCACAGCCATGTATCTCTATCACTTACCATTTCAGAACTTTCTGAGTAGCGTCTTATGTAATGAAATAGCATATTATAAAAACCAAGGCGTCTCTGGCGTAACTGGACATTCTCAGATAACTTCGTTTTTCCATATGGCTACTTTCAGGATGTTCTACTGTCAAGCAACTACAAGATTAAATACTTACCATCCTATGCCCACCTCTGAAGCACTGAAGTATAATCTAGATTTTATGGAAAGTGTTATTAGAAGACTAGGAGGAAGGTAACCTGAACTCATAGTAGCAAAATTCATTGTCTTTCTTAATCAACTTGCCTCCCAATATTCCTCCTCCAATCACATCCTCACTTCTCATCCTTTCTCCCTTGCAATCACTCTTTGCCATGACACCCTACACAGCTCCACTCATCAGAGTTCCTTTGCATTATTCAAATATATTCCCTAATAGAACAAACCCAGACCACCTTATTGTTCCCCCAATATTTCTGTGCCCCCAGAGGCCTTCATTCATCTCAACATTGAATTTTAATGATTAGATCCAATATCATAATTTGCTTTAAAATAGCAAGAGGGAAACCACTCTTTTAAGACTGCTTCTGATTTATGATGCTATTTTTAAAAAAGTGATGATGCTTTCTGCATCTGTAAACTAAGAATGTAAATTCTGGTACTTTTCAGTGGCTCCACAGATCTCACTAGCTAAACATTTTGTGTCGCCAAGGCTGGAGTTTCCCCTGGAGGTAAATAGAATGTACAAAATGACAGTTGATGATCCAGATTAAAACTCTAGATGATTTTAACACTTTGTGGTACATTTTGCAAAAATCAAGTGCCTTCTGTTTCCTAGATTTATGTGAAAACATATTTCACAACTCTGAGAGTTCTGGTTTCTTTTAAAAAACCAGAAAGGTACTGGTACATATTCTATACACCAACACTCAACAGGGTTTGAGAAGGAGCTGCCATATTTCTCATGTGTATCTGATCTCTCAACCTCACTCCTCTTTACTGTTTTTCACCTGGTCGCTTTGATAGCTTACTGTGAACAGTGTCGGATTCATGATCTCCGAAGAAGAAGATTTAGCTTCAGGACCAAGGACCAGGCTTGGTCACTCAAGAGCTTTTTGTAGCACGGTTTTATGAAAAAGTATGAAAGGGACAGAGAAAGCTTCTGACATAGACATCAAAAGGGAGACGGAGAATGCCCCCCTCACTAGTGTTAGCAAGGGAGTTATAAACTTTAATGTTATTAAATCAAAAGAATGTCTCAAGGTTGTAAAGATCTTACTAGACCCACTCTCATAGTTTACATTTTAAGATAACAGGGTTAGCCAGCAGGTTTTCAGGAAGAAGAAACTGTCCTCAGGCAGGATACATTGTTGCTATATAATCCTTAGTATAGAGTTTAAACTGAGTTGTTTGTTGTGTAACCATCAGTTTAGGGCTGAAAGAAAAAAATGTTTTATGTGACTAAGACTAAGGAATGTAAAGAAAAAAAAAAAAAGATGTTTGTCCTTTCCTTCTCCTGGAAAATTCCAGACCCCTATCTCCTCCTTGGGAGCCCCAGACCCCTTTCTCCTCCTGGGGAACCCTGGACTTCTTATCAACTTGCCTAGGAATTGACTGTCTCAACTTTCACTTGCTTTCATTGCTGGACTTGCTCCTGTAGTCATTTACATTTACAACTATGGCTTAGACATAGAGGTTAATATCAGATTAGCAAAAACATTAGCAGGGAACTCTGCTCAATGTTGTGACAGCCTGGATGGGAGGGGAGTTTGGGGGAGAATGGATACATGTATGGTTGAGTCACTTTGCTGCATGCCTGAAACTATTAATAGCACAACTTTGTTAATCAGCTATATTCCAATATAAAATAAAAAGTTAAAAAAAAATAGAGAACTATTTACCATTAGGTTGCTGACAAAGATTTGTCTTGTTAAAGCTATGGTTTTTCCAGTAGTCATGTATGGATGTGAGAGTTGGTCTATAAAGAAAGCTGAGCACTGAAGAATTGATGCTTTTGAACTGTGGTGTTAGAGAAAACTCTTGAGAGTCCCTTGGATTGCAAGGAGATCCAACCAGTCCATCCTAAAGGAAATCAGTCCTGAATATTCATTGGAAGGACTGATGCTGACTGAAGCTCCAATACTTTGGCCACCTGATACAAAGAACTGAATCATCAGAGAAGACCCTGATGCTGGGAAAGATTGAAGGCAGGAGGAGAAGGGGATGACAGAGGATGAGATAGTTGGAAGACATTACCAACTCAATGGACATGAGTTTGAGCGAGCTCTAGGAGTTGGTGATGGACAGGGAAGCCTGGCATGCTGCAGTTCATGGGGTCACAAATAGTTAGACACAACTGAGCAACTGAACTAAACTACCATTAGATTATGAAGACTCCATAAAGGGGTATTTATGAGGAAATGCCATATATTAGGTTGTCTTGTCTTATGTTAGTCACTCAGTCCTGTTTTACTCTTTGCTATCCCATGGACTGTAGCCTGCTAAGCTCCCCTGTCCATAGGATTCTCCAGGCAAGAATACTGGGTTGTCATTCCCTTTTCCAGGGGATCTTCCCAACCTAGACATCAAACCTGGGTCTCCTGCATTGCAATAGGTTGGTACAAAACTAATTTCAGTTTCAGACCCTGAATTTTAAATCATTATAACTAGACTCAATCACATCTTTACTAATTAAAACAGGAGCCATTACAATCAACACATTTGGTCAACAAGAAATAAGCTTGTTTATTCCTATAATGTAAAAATCCATTCCTCCAGATTCCACAATCTCTTGGAAAGCATTTTCTGCTTTCTTCTGGTGGTGGAAGCGTTTTCCTGATGCTTGAAGATGTGGTAGTCAGTTAGCGAGAGGTCAGGTGAAAATGTGGATGAGGTAAAACTTTATAGCCCAAATTTGCTCAACTTTGAAGCATTGGTTGTGAGATGTATGGTTGGACATTGTCATGAAAGAGTTAGGCCCATTCTGTTGACCAGTGCTGGCTGAAGATGTTGCAGTTTTTCAGGGCTTCTCATTGATTTGCTGAATATACTTCTCAGATGTAATGATTTTGCTGGGATTCAGAAAGCTGTAGTGGATCAGACTGGCAGCAAACCACCAAGCAGTGATCATGACCTTTTTTAGGTGCAAGGTTGGCTTTGGGAAGTGTTTTGGAGTTTCTTCTCAGTCCAAGCATTGAGCTGGTAGTCACCAGTTGTCGTATAAAATCCACTTCTTATTGCACATCACAATCCGATCAAGAAGTGGATCATTGTTGTTGCACAGAATAAGAGATGACCCTTCAAAATGAAGGACTTCCCCGGTGGCTCAGACAGTAAAGTGTCTGCCTACAATGTGGGAGACCCAGGTTCAGTGCCTGAGTTGGGAAGATCCTCTGGAGAAGGAAATGGCAACCCACTCCAGTACTCTTGCCTTGAAAATCCCATGGATGGAGGAGCCTGGTAGGCTACAGTTCATGGGGTTGCAAAGAGTCAGACATGACTGAGTGACTAAACTTTCACTCTCACTTCAAAATGATGATTTCTTCAATTTTTGGTCAGCTCGTGAGGCACCCACTTATCAAGCTTTTTACCTTTCCAGTTTGCTTCAAATGCCAAATGACCATAGAATGGTAAACCTTGAGTTCTTTGGCAACTTCTTGGGGTAGTTATAAGAGGTTCAGATTTGATGATTGCTCTCAACTGCTAGGTGTCAAATTCTGATGGCCGGCCACTATGCTCCTCACCTTCAAGGCTCTTGTCTCCTTTGCAAAACTTCTTGAATCACCACTGCACTGTACAGTTGTAGCCATTCCTGGGCCAAATGTATTGTTGATGTTGTAAATTGTCTCTGCAGCTTTACAACCCATTTTGAACTTAAGAAAATCACTCAAATTTGCATTTTGTTCAACATCATTTCCAGAGTCTAAAATACATATAAAATAAACAAGTAATAAGTCATTAGCAAAAAACATAAAGCAAGAAATGCACATTAAAATGATGTGTAACATAATTGCATTTATTTAAGAATGTATTCCAATATCAAATGGCAAATTTCAGCAATGTAAAACTGCAATTACTTTTGTACCAAATTAATATTTACACAGAAATAGACACATGTTCCCATGAAAATTTAAGGCAAATGATATATGATATATAAAAATATGTTAATATATTTTAAAGCAATGGTACATTGCCACCTTAAATTGAATGTTATTTTACTTTAAATAAAAGCATTATATGAAATAATAAATGACTCACAAATTTAAAATTTGTTTGGGTAAAACATTAATGAACTCCATAAAATGTAAAGTAATACACAGGACTCTGAATATTTTAAAAGTTTTATTTAACCAAAGATACACTTATTTTTCTTCAAGTTCAAAATATTTCTACTAATTAACATTTTTAATCAAAAAGAATTATTTAGAGGGTTACAATAAAAACATTAAACTATTAGGCCTACAGATCTCTGTTGCTGCATTTCATGGATGTTCTCATAATAAAATGGTTTAAAAGATAAATTAATCATATGCTTCCCCTTCAAGAGATAGACATGTGTGCATTACTATAGCAACTACATACAATCCCAAATTTCTTATTATAGAAAAAAAAATCAGCAATGACTTAGGTTATTTAAGATAATATATAGCTATTTATTTAGTCAATATTATTATAAAAAATGCTTTACTATAAAAGATCAAAGGCAAATACCTTTTTAAAAAATGAGTATGCAAGAAGTGAAGAAAGTGCTAGTAAAATCAGCTAGACTGCCCTCTTCAGTGGCTCCAACATGTGTCTAGACTAATTACCTGTAAAATATAACCCACTCTAGCCAGTCACGCCTCCTGTAATTGTGCATGTTATGCTGCTAAAAAAAATACCACTAACCTTTGCAATTTCCTTTAAAATTAAAACAGCAGTTAACTTTCTTTCAGTTCAACTAAAGGTTTATGCCCTGGATTTTTCAGAACTGGTTCTGAATACTAAAATGTAAATCAGTGAGGGCTTTTTCCAAGAAAAACTGTCCAGTGAAATGTTATTTATCATTTGGGATTTACCTAAACAAGTGCCTGATCCACGTTACAACCAGAAGTGCATGTGACTCTTGTGGCTTTCTGTTTTGCCTCTTTAATTTTTGTCTCACGGATTCAAATGCTTTGTTTTACAACTGAGCAAACAGCGCATTAGGGGGAGTTAGAAGGAAGAAGCAGGAAACACAAATCTAGGTCTAGGCAATAACAACATTCTCCTCTCTTCCAATTAATTTTTGTCTATTCAGTTCTAATAGCTTCTGATTATACAGGCTGAGATCTCACTGTCCCACATAGGGTTGTATTGGTTTTGAAAGAAAATTGTGTGATTGAAAAACGCTTCCCATTTTGTATTCCACCCTTACTCACTTTATTATCCAGAATATGAAGCAGTCTTTTTCATAGGAAAACAAAAAACTCAGTCCAAATACTGCTTCTTAATACCCTCATCTCCTTTTTCCCTTCAAGCAAGGAATCAACAAAGAAATGAAATTATTTGGCTTTTTGTTTGTTTGTTTGTAGCCAAAGGACTGAAATAAAAATGAAGCTGCATGATATTTGCTAGCCAAAAGGGTTGGTTTTATATTTCACATTGAAAATTGGTCTCATGTTTTAGATATAAAAAGAGTGTGCTATATTTTTATCTCAGTCCTCTTGTTCCACTCACTGAACAGTGGCATCAAAAGTTTGCCTCAATGTGTCAAAAAATTACTTTTATTTTAGCTTAAAACCAGTAAATTGTAAGACATAAAGGTAAAACACCAGAATGTTTCATAATTCTCTGAATTTTGAGGTCTGAAAAAGCCATGACTATTTGTATTATTTTTTTCATGTAGCTGAGGTAAGATACTGAAGGAAATCAGAATGTGTCACCCCAAAATATGCTACTCTGGTACATTGATTATGTTGAATTAAAGGCACTTAAGAAACAGCAGGTTCAGGAAGTTCACTCTGACCCTCATTTTTCTTCCTAAAATCAATCAGGAAATAATATTCCCATGTGAAACGCACACTCCCTGTACCAAGAGAAAAGAAGACATTCTCAGTAGCCCAGAGGGAACACCAGAGGAAACAGCAGACAAATGTTACTCCATTAGTCTCCTCCCATACTTTTATCCAAAGGTTGCCACCCTTGGAAGCCTAAAACTGCTTTCATTTGTCTTATCATTTCTTTACAAGTTCATTGTTTTTTTTTGTTGAAGTTGCTATATAAACTGCAATTTTAAGTGTCATTTTGAGTTCATCTCGATTTCAGTTTCTCTCATGGGACGTTTGCGGCAGGGATTAATCACCTTCTTGTTTGTTGTTGTTGCTGTTAATTTTTCTTTTTGTTACAGGAACCTCAGAATGGTAGGGGGAAAATTAATTTTTCTCGCCTAGTGTATTGAAGTAGTTCTATTGGATCCTATTGTAGCCAGTTTGTTAGATAATCCCATTCACTCTGATGCATCTGGACTTCCCTTTAAATAGTAACATTGTTAGAGATGGAAGAGGCTGACCTAAATACGCCTATAGTGATTGGAGAGACTGACTAATTCCAGACGTGTTGCAGTTTTCCCATTCAACTCCATTCACTTTGTGCTCATTTCAATTTCCACCTTGCTCCAGGCCCCCAACCTCCTATGTATTCATCATCTCTCTCTCACTGAATCATCAAATAAAGAAATTCAAAATAATTCTTAGCAACTAATCTGAACACATTTCAATGGCTTCTGCCACATCAAATATAGTTCCACAACTGAGAAACCACAATAACCACATCTAATTTGGAGATTAGGTAGGAATGGACAAATAATGTGTTCACATCTCCATACTGGATTTTTCACTTTATTGAATATGTCCTCACAAGGTCCATCAAGCAGTGTTAGCTGGACCTTTGTCTCATATACAAGCCTGATCCACTAAGGGCAGCTTCTAATGAATGCTGCTGCCAAGTCGCTTCAGTCGAGTCTGACTCTGTGCGACCCCATAGACGGCAGCCCACCAGTCTCCCCCGTCCCTGGGATTCTCCAGGCAAGAACACTGGAGTGGGTTGCCGTTTCCTTCTCCAATGCAGGAAAGTGAAAAGTGAAAGTGAAGTCGCTCAGTCGTGTCCAACTCTTCGAGACCCCATGGACTGCAGCCTACCAGGCTCCTCCGTCCATGGGATTTTCCAGGCAAGAGTGCTGGAGTGGGTTGCCATCGCCTTCTCCGTTCTATTGAATAGTAATACTCAAAACAACAACAACACTGTGCATCCTTTTCCACAATGTTAAAGCCATTTCTTTAAATATAGTTAGTGTCTCCCTGTTTTCCAATAGATATTGAATGTTTCAGTTCAGTTCAGGGCTCACTCAGTCATGTCCGACTCTTTGCAACCTCATGGACTGCAGCACGCCAGGCCTCCCTGCCCATCACCGACTCCAGGAGAATACTCAAACTCATCTACATTAAGTTGGTGATGCCATCCAACCATCTCATCCTTTGTTGTCCGCTTCTCCTCCCGCCTTCAATCTTTCCCATCAGGGTCTTTTCTAATGAGTCAGCTCTTCGCATCAGGTGACCAAAATATTAGAGTTTCAACTTCAGCATCAGTCCTTCCAGCGAACATTCAGGACTGATTTCCTTTAGAATGGACTAGTTTGGTCTCCTTGCAGTCCAAGGGACTCTCACGAGTCTTCTCCAACACCACAGTTCAAAACAAGTGTGTAATTAATTTTGTAGGCAGCAAATATTACTGAGTGCATGACTGTTGAAATGTCGTACCTCCTTGTACCTATTTTACCAAGTGCTGACATAAGCACTGAGTAGTAGAGAACATGATCATGTTTGTTAACAAGGTAACCTTATGTCAGATTTTAGTTAGCATACCATTTTTCAGGTCGTAATATTCTTTCTCTGAATGATTAGTTGATTTGCTGTAGGTGTAACTATTTTGATACCAAGTTCACTCTGATCTAACAGATTTTCCCCTTGAAAGACTAGAATTCCCACCTTTCACTTGAAGACTATGATTTTTCAAAGAGGACAAATATTTGCATTTGTTCAGTTAGTCTGTTTTAGATAGAGCTATATGGATTTCCAAAGCCTTCAAGAGTTGAAAAATTGTATTAATCTGTGCCCCAAATATATGAGCCGACTTCATGTAAAGCCTTCATGTAGAGCCTGCCGTCATATCAAATATATTTTTACTTTAATTTTTAAAATTGTTATTCTGTGTTTCAAAAATTCCATGCTGTGTTTCATTCATCAGCTGTACATCCTCAAGTTAGATATGGTCACTCCCAAAGCAATCACTTTGCATTACTATTTGTCTGAAACTATTAACATGGTCATCATCTTCCTGGTTTTGGGTGGATTGAAGAAAAGCATGCCCAAAGAGTCTGGGACACATATCCAATTCTTCACAATAAAGCAAAAACAGAAAATGAAATATTTACTTTTTTTTTTTTTTTGGCCAGAGAGAATGCTAGTTTTTTATTTCACTTCTGTATCAAAGTTTCAGAAATTCATTTTTCTGTTTAAATATCTTTATTCTAATTAATGAAAAATAAATTACAATAAAATATGTATGTGAGATAGCTATTCATCTAAATTACATAGATTTTTTAAAGTGCTTTCATTTATGCTCTTCAAATAGTAAATAGGAACTGATTTGATAGTATTCATCTATAATTCCTGAATGATATTTGATACATAATTGCTTCACTGATTCATATACAGGAAAAATTGTCTTCCACTGAGGAAACTTTTATTTTTAGGAGTTTTTTAACAGAAATATATTTCCTAAAATCTTTGTGCCTAATCAGACATTTCAAACCACATCTCTCATTCATCACCTCTCCCTTCCCCTCCCCTCTCTCTTGCTCATGTACTCCTATTACTTCACCATAGTCTTTAGAAAAGCTATAATGTGAAACACTATGTTCCTTATGAGGGAGCACAAATAATCTATGGTTTTAAATACAGTGGTGGTCTTATGACTATATCTTCATAAAAAGAAGTTGATTGAATCAACTACTGTGACATAGACTGACCTTCTCTTTCAATCTGCAACCCAATGTTATTAAGAAGGTTTTTTCCTAATAATTATTGCAAATGGAGTCACTTGTAGTAGTTAAGTAACAAGTGTGTAAAAGGCTGTGTGATGTTAAAAAGAAATACTAAACTGAATTTTAAATGTTCAAATACTAATGTCAGATTTCTGATAAATAGGATTAAAATCAGTTCAATCTAAAGTCATCTAGATTACTAAGATTGATAACAGATGGATGGATATTTGAAAATAATACACTCTGAAGTTTAAAAACAGAAGTGATTTGCTTACATTTTTTTTTGAGAAATTACTATTATAGATGGTGTGTTTAAATTCAACTCTTTTTCCCATGCCTATTTTTTCTTTTTTTAACATCAATAACTCACAAACTAATTTACTTATTTCAAACTTTGTATTTATAAAAGAAACCCTTGATTTTATGCAGTAATTCTTTTCTTTATTGTACTTTTATCATGGCTAATTTTTTGCATCAATTGGCTTGAAGGTTTTCATTAACATTCAATGTTTCAAAAGATTACAATGGGAAAAAAAAAGGCCTTTGAATGGTAACAATATGGACAGATGAGAAAACTTACAGTTTTCCAAATATACCACTTTCCAGCTGTACAATGGCAATGTAATCTTCTGCCAAAAAGTAGTTTGGTGTTTGTATAGAAACAACTTGGTGATCACCTTCTTTATAGAAAATCTTATAAGACACTTTGCTGCACATATACAGTTACATAAAACATTGACCTGAAATGTAACTTAAACACACATAACTAGCAGCTGGTTGTTTTTCCTTAAAGGAAAACAAGAGAATGACAGGAAATCTAAAACTTTCGAAAGTAACTATTAACACATTAACTGCATTTTTTTCATCCTTCATAAAATTTTATCCATTGAAAACTAAACATTTACTTTTGAAAACATTTATTTTAAGGAATTCAAAGACTTAATGGAAGTTTATCTAGGAATAGTCCAATTCATAGGGTAAGAAAAAATACCACAGAATGCATGTGATTACTATTTCTGAGGCAGATGCATGGCTACAATTTCAGAATATTATCAGTCCCTGAACTTGAACCTCAAGTTAATTCCAGAAAGGATAAGTGCATAGTGTTGGGAGTACATCTCCCTTAGACGCTTTTGAGTAGAGCTGTTTCTCAGCCTTATCCCTGCTAATATTTGGAACCTTCCTGTGCACTATAGGATGTTTAGTAGCATCCCTGCCATCTGTCCAGTGGCACCTGCCATTCATATTTGTGACAACCAGCAATGTCTCCAGATATTGTCAATGTCCTCTGGTAGAGAAGGGCAAATCTGCCCCAGTTGAGAACCACTGAGCTAAAAGGGGGGAAAAGTAACAGCCATTACAAAACAAAACATAAAAACCTAGAAATTTTAGTGATAATATTGCCTTAATTTAGGTTCTCTTCGAAGGCAACTCTGATGTAAGGATTTGATAACATGCAAATCCTTCCCCATGTTTTGGGGATGTAGTCCCAGAAAGTACCAAAAGAGGAAGAAAGAAAGTGAGACAGTGAAGGAAAGAAGGCAGTAGAGGTTAATGAACAGATTACTGCTGTATGCCACTGGGGCTTAATCCTGCCAGAACCCCTGAGACATGGGGAAGAACATGCCTTAGTTTCGTTCCCCTGAAAGTGAGGGACGTGAGGGTTAGAGTCACCAACTTCCCTCCCTAGTTGCTTAAAACCACTTCTGAGGTTGTTAATTCTCTGGCATTTAATGCCTGCCTTGTGGGAGAAGCTGGGCATTACCTGTGGCCAGAGGAAGCCCCCAGGGAGAGTGACAGGTGTTTATAGCAGGAAGCTTTTGGTATTTATAGCATTTGTTCTCAAAGTATGGTCCCTGCACCATGAACATCATAATTATCTGAGAACTTATTGTGTGGATGCATGATAAGTTGCTTCAGTCGTGTTTGGCTCTTGGCTGTAGCCTACTAGGCTCCTCTGTCCATGGGATTCTCTAGGCAACTGGGTTGCCATGACCTCCTCCAGGGATCTTCCTGACCTAGGGATGGAACTGCATCTCTTACGTCTCCTGCATTGGTAAGCAGGTTCTCTACCACTAGCACCACCTGGCATGCAGATTCTCAAGCAGCACCCAAGACCTAGAACAGGAATGCTCGGGTTGAGGTCCAGCATTCTGTATTTTACCAAGTACTTCAGATAATTCCAATGCCACTCAATGTGTTAGACACTGGTCTAGGCAGAAGTTCTCAACCAAGGAAAATTTTATTCACCAGGGGTCATTTGTCAATGTCTGCACACATTGCTGGTTCTCATAACTTGGAAAGGGATGGTAGTACTAGCTAGTGGATAAGGTCTGGAATTCTGTGAAACACTCTACAATTAAGAAGACAGCTCCACAATAAAGGTTAAATTGCATAAAATGTCAAATAGCTCCAAAGCTTTAAAAACTTGGTTTAGGTGAACTAGGAATGATGAAGAAATAAGGGCAGAGCATAAACAGTAGCTCCCATATTATGAGCATCGCTTTTTTGTGTGTTTGTCTAATTTTCTTCCAAGTGCTGTTGTGTTTTCAACATTGCCAACATCAGAAACAACCAGTTAATCCATCCAGATTACATGCATATACTGTTGTTTGCTTTATGTCTTTTCACTCTGATAAGACAGTTGCACTCAGTAAGCTTCCTTTTCACTGCTCTGAGACTACTCTCCTTGGAATGCCCTTTTCTCTTGAGGGAGACAACATGCTCTTGCAGAAATCCCTTATCTTTCTTTGCTGTATATAGCTAAAATTGCTGTCACCATCCTGGTGCCTCTTGTCATGTTTTATCTAGTGATTTCTAACCTAAGGGCTCCCTTCAGGAACACAAGTTCCCTTCCCTGTGAGCAGAGTGCTGTCTAATCATCAATCCTCACAGTTTCCAGCTCTTCTAAACCTCAGAAAAGGTATAAGCATTAATACTTCCTCTCTGATTTTAGTTCCTCATTTTCAGGCAAATGAAGCTGCTACTGAGATACTCTGATATTGTCCAACTTTATAACAAGGCACCTTAAATACAATCATAGTTTCTAATGTGCCTTGGAAATTACTTCAGAGTAGCATGTTCGTTTAGAATGCATAGATTCCCACATGGTAATGTAGTGTCCTCACTGTTGCTGTAAATACCAGTAGTCAACATTCATTCTGTTTCAAGCAAGGTGTACTAAGTATGTAACCAACTGTGGTAGACAGATTTTTACCCCCCACAACTTTGCCCCTGGTGTTATCTCCGTCAATATGTACATGGCATAGTATAGTTGGCAGGTGTGATGAACACTACTGATCAGTTGACCTTGAAACAGCTATGGTAGCCTGAATTATCCAGGAAACAACAGTATAATCATATGAGCATTAACTTGTAGAACTGGAAGAGGAAGTCAGGGAGAGTCTGCAGAAGGGAAGTCAGAGAGATGTTGAGCACAGGAAAGTTTCCATGTGTTGCGAGCTTTTAAGATAAATGGAGCACAATTCAGGGAATGAAGGTATCCTTGCTCCTGTTAAAAATTTCATTTCACTTAGTACAAGATAACAGTATTGGTACAATAGTAGGTTTTATGGATATGGGTCTTCTTTCATTCTTTCTCTAGATTCTTTCACATAGAACACTAGATTAATTCTTTTGAAGCAACTGATTCTCTCAAGTCAACATTAAAGACCTTTCCACAGAGATATTTTAAAAAGTGAAGCATTTGCCCTGATGTTATGCAACGTTGAAGGATCTTTTTCTTCATTTCTCAGGTTCTTATTTAAATCGTCAGTTTGCACAGTGGATATCCTAAGGCCTTTTGTATAAATACAATTGTACTTAATTCAGCAGAAGAAATGTGAGAGTGAACACATTAAGCACTACACATTTTTATTTCACATGTAATGCCTAGAGAAAAGGAAAGGCTACCAAAAGAGGTTAAAAAATGAAGATGAATAAAGAAAATATGTTCAAGACAGAATAAGAGTCTGGGACCAGCTGTTGCTGAACAAACATTTATTGTTTCCATCCGTCTGAGGTTTTGTAGAAAATAAAAAGACACCAAACAGGAAATGCATATCTGATAATCAAATATGCAAAGCTCCAGACTCCTGAGGATAATTCTTTCCCAGGGAAACACTTGAACCTATTTAAGTAACATAAATAACTCGCAGCTTATATTGGGATAAAAGGAACAGAGCTCAGATCTCTACTCAAGCAGACCAAGAAATAAACTCCATGTTATTTTGGCAAGGACACCCACTAGTAACTTCAGGATTTTTCTTGTTTGTCTTAAGCTTGAGGGTTTGAATTATTTTGCTGGTAAGTTGAGTGGTTTGGTATCTGACCCTTTCTAAGAGTCTATCCTGCCACCTCCGTGACCTGAGCCATCTTCATCTCCCACCTGGATCACTTCAGAGCCTATGCATATATCTCCTGCTTCCACACTTGACTCTGTAAACTGGCTGCAACATACTAGCCAGAACAATTCATTTAAAATGAAAGCAAATTGGACCATTCCTCTTAAAATCACCCATTGGATCCCCATTTCATTCAAAAGCAATGTCTAGGTCTTCAAACACACCAGTCTGTCCCACCTCCTACACCCCTTGCCTCCTTGACCTCAGTCCTTACTGTTCTCTCTTTAGTCTCACTCTACTCCAGACCCCTCTGTCTCTTAGTTGTTCTTCAAACACGTCAGGGAAGCTTCTACTTAAGGTTTTCTTACTTCCTGTGCAACTCTTCCTCTACCTGCCTGATCCTTTGTTCAAATTTCTTAAAGCAACCTGCCCTCACACTCACACTGACAAAACAACCTACCATATTACACCTGATTCCTCTTATGATGCTTTAGTTCTTATTTTGCCTCATACTATTCATCAAATACCATACCATATAATTCACTTAGGTTTTTTGTTTATTGTCTCATTTCTTCCTCTAGAATTGAAAGTCCAAGAGGAGAAGGTCTTTGCAAATATATAGAACAGTACTCTCCAATATAAATATGAGAGCCACATATGTAATTTAAAATTTTCTGGAAGCAGAAAAATTTAAAGTCTTCATTAAAAAAGTAGAAGGCAACAGGTAAAATAAATGTAAAATATATTTATTATGTGTAAAAACATAACGTAGCTCTAAAATATTATGATTTCTACATGTGGCACTGGCCACATTTCAAATGCTCAACAGTTGCACATGGCTATTGACACAGGCACTGGATAGTCCAAATTGGGAACAATCCTGACACATAGTTACTTCTGAATATGTTGATTCAATCTGTTGTGGGGGCGGGGGGGGGGGGTTGGGGAGTGAATAAATGAGATTTTGAGTGTCCTGTGTGAAGTTAGCTGTACTGTGACAATTTTGACCCCTGTTCTGTCCTTGTCTTGGTCCACCTGTCAGTATGACAGACTCAGTACTCTCTTCTGTAGTCCATCACTGGTCACACTTGTAAGTTACTGCAAGAGGTTTCCCTTCTAAGTCCCCCAAAATGACTGAATTCTCTAACTTTATTTTCTAAGATATATCAGCAACAGTTGCTATCTGTGCCCTACCCATATTCTTGACCCTTAGCACCTATAAGAACCTATTTTCTCCTAACTGTAAAATCCTACATTTCCTTCCCTGAGGATATTTTCTTTCCACCGGAGGGCATCTTGCTACAATAAACCATATGCTGAAAGTGTTGCAGATCTGATCCCCCATTGAAAGCATCTTCAACCAATGACTCATTAGATCTGATGTACATACTTAAGAGTATTTGTGGATAAATCCTTGCCCATTGGGTCGTATAACTTTAGCTGTGTGTTTCATCCTGTCTCAGAATTTCCACAGAAGTGTCAAGTTCCAATTACTCATGTGATAGATGATTTGAAATGATTGGTTGCCTTTCCTTCCCTTTCATACTTCTCCACTCTTTCAGCAGTTCCTAAAATCATCTCCCAGGAGTTCAAATCCTTGCATTCAAATCCTTGTCTTACAATCTGCTATGAAGCAATCCCATCTAAGATATACCCTCTGAAAAAAGTTCTCCATGAAACAGTGATCCAAATGAAAATTATTCTAGTGCCCTAGAAACAAACATTGAATTCAAGGAATAAACTTAAGAATGGGGTAAAATTTATGTTTGATACACTGATCATGTTTTCTGATTAAGAATAGCAAGTACAGGTGGGAGAACAAGATGGCAGAGGAGTAGGTGGACGTGGAGTACATCTCTCTCCATGGATACATCAGGAATACACCTTGAGATACAGAAGTGCATGCAGAACGCCAGCTAAGCATGGACAGGAGGACCTGACCAGTGGAAAAGAATATATAGAACCAGGCAAAACTCAGAAGGATGAAGGAACTAGGGGGGAAAACAGGAGTGTTAGTAGGACTGGACCTACCCTCGGCAGGTGGGGGAAATGAAGCAGGGGTCTGATCCCCACAGAGGGGCAATTGTCTGAGTCAGAGGAGGAACATTTAAGACTGAGAGTGAAACAGTTGATCTGTGGCAGCTTAAATGGAATGAGAATCAGACAGTTCTTGCAGCAGCCATACATATACCAGGCAGAAACATGGGTCTCCTGGAAGGGGCAGTGGCTGGGAGCTGGAGTTTAGGGATTGTGGAGCAATCCCAGTGCACGGACTGCTGTTGACTTCAGAGAGACAGATCGAGAGGATGTGAGGAAGGAGATCATGGTGGGAAATGCCTGTGGAGGAAAGCCAAGCAGCCATGGAAGCAAGGCGATAGTGCTGAGTCCCACATAGGGCGTGGAGCCATCACCATAGCCTCTCTCTCCCCACACACCAGCATGGGCAGCTGAACAATAGAGAGGCTGGCCCATCAAATGCCAGGGTGCCCCTTTAAGTGCCTGATTCACCGATCTGCAGAGTAGGACCCCAGGCAAGGGATCCCTCTGAGTGCCTGAACAGGCAGAG
The DNA here is from genome assembly GCF_019320065.1 of Cervus canadensis. Lineage (NCBI taxonomy): Eukaryota > Metazoa > Chordata > Mammalia > Artiodactyla > Cervidae > Cervus > Cervus canadensis. The sequence goes on along the minus strand of NC_057407.1, from coordinate 32,969,536 downwards.
CTATAGAGAAAGACTGGCCAGAGGCCTTCTGATCACCAGCTACGGGAGGCTCAAAAAAAGACTCTGACAGGGCCATAACTCCTGCCGTGGAGGCAGTTTGTGTCCCTGAACACTTGGTGCTGCCAGGGTCCCTGCAAGCCAAGTAGCTGCATCACCTTCATGCTCAACTCTCACTGGGGCAGAGCTGCCACAGGCAAAAAAAAAAAGCAAAAAGTCTTGTGTTTATGCACGCAGGATTGCTTCGGTCCTGTCTGACTCTTTGCCACCCTGTAGACTGTGACCTGCCAGGCTTCTCTGTCAGAGAAGGGATTCTCCAGGCAAGAATACTGAAGCGTATTGGCCAATACTGGTTGCCATACCCTTCTGAAGCACTATATTTCCAGCTGCCCTAGCCACTAACCCACCTGAGTACCTGGTGCTGCCAGAACGCCTGCAACCCAAGCAGCTGCACCACTTCCACACCTGGCCCTCAAAGGATCAAACCCAAGCCCCCCAGGTGAGCCTCAGGAGCTAAACCCCATTGGACGACCCACATGTCGAGGTGGAAATAAAACTACAATTGAAACCCAGGGGCAGTGTGGTTAAGGAAGAAGACCCCAAACCTTTCCACCAGGTGTACAAGCTGCAGATTAAATCCACACAATCCCCAAGCAGACTCTGTGTCTATGGTATATATAAAAGGCCATTCAGAGCTCCCACAAAAGAAAACACACTAGCTCTGATAGCTGTGTACATTGGAGGCAAGAACACGCAGGGGTATGACCAGATTAGAATCTGAGCTACCCCCACAGCAGGTTCAGAGATCAGTACAGTGTTGGAGGGCATCCTAAGGAGATAAGGTAGACTGTGATTCCCAGCACAGGAAAGGACTCTGACAACAGTGACTCAAGAAAAACACTTATTATTCTTATTTTTTGACTTGTTCTGTAGGTTCTTTTGGATTTTCTTTTTTTTTTTTTTTCTTTCCCCCCCCTCTCTGTTGAAGTTGTTGATTTTATTGGAACTAAGAAATCCAATTAAGCTGTTTTTTTTTTTTTTTTTTTGCTCATTCACATTTTTTATTGTTGTCATAAACCTCTGCCTCTACATTGGACTTCTGCAGTTCTGTGGAGTTTTCCTCTTTCTTCTTTTCTCTTTTTTTTTAATTTTAATTTTTAAACCTAATATTATTTTTTCTACATTTATTCCTTTGTTTGCTTTTGCTACTGGTCTATTCCCCTAGCAGTTAATCTTTAACATATATAAATCTTCTTTATCTACCTCTATTTAACTTTGCATATCTATTATTTCTTTCTTTTCTTTCTCTCCTTTCCTCTCAACATATTTGTTAGTTTTATTTTCATTACTTTATTCCCCGCTTGGCACCTTGGTTTAGTTTTGTTTTCCAGTTTGTGCTTAACTTAGTTTTGTTCTTAATTGGTAAATAAATTTTTGATTTCCTTTGTTTGCCGGATCAATCTACTGTAATTTATTTTTGTTGGACTGTTTTCACTTTGCTCATGGGTGTGTATGTATACGTGTATATTCCCTTATTTTAATTATTATTTGCCTAATTTTTTAACTGCCATTTGTCTGGGGGTTTTCTTTGGTTTCTTGTTTTTGGATATTTGTTTTACTCTCCCTTAATGTCATAGCAAACCACTTGTGGAATCTTTGTTCCTGACCAGAGATCAAACCCTGAGCTTTGGAGTGGGAACACTGACTCCAAGACCCTATACTACTAGAGAACTAACCCTAGGGATTATCAAATAGTGAGAACTCACACAAAGGAAACCACTTGAATATAAGACCTGACATCACCCAACCAACAGTAGCAACCTGTGCAGGATGTCTCATTTAAACAACAAACAAAACAAAAATACAAACTCAATCATCAGCAAACAGGAGTACCACCTCACTCAGCCTTGCCCATCAGAGGAAAAACAAACAAACAAAAACTCAGCCCAAATCTCACCCTATACAAAGCTCACACAAACCACTGGACCAACCATAGTGGGGCAGAAATGACAAGGAAGAAAGAATTGAACATTCTTCAGGAAAGAAGTCAATTTTCCTTGAAGCCTAGGCAAAAGAGACCTCAAACACAATAACTTAGGGGAAAAAAAAAGGAAAGACAGAGAAATACTGCACAAATGAAGGAATGAACTAGAAACACAGAAGTCCAAATAAACTAAGAGGACATAGGAAAATTACCTGAAAAAGAATTCAGAATAATGATAGTAAAGATGATCAAAAACCTTGAAAACAAAATAGAGAAAAAGCAAGAATCAATTAACAAAGACCTAGAAGAATTAAAGAATAAGTATACAGAGACAAACAACACAATTACTGACACTAAAAATACCCTAGAAGGAATCAACAGCAGAATATCTGAGCAGAAGAATGAATCAATGAGGTGGAAGATAAAATGATGGAAATAACTTCTGAAGAGCAGAATAAAGTAAAAAGAATGAAAAGAGCTGAGGACAATCTGAGAGACCTCTGGGACCATATCAAATGCACCAATGTTCGAATTATAGGGATCCCAGAAGAAGAAGAGTAAAAGAAAGGGTATGAGAAAATTTTTGAAGGTATTATAGTTAAGAATTTCCCCACCATGGAAAAGGAAATAGCCAATCAAGTCCAAGGGGCACAAAGAATCCAATACAGGATAAACCCAAGGAGAAACATGCCAAGACACATACTAATCAAACTAACAAAGGCTAAACACAAAGAAAGAATGTTAAAAGCAATAAGGGAGAAGCAACCAGTAACATACAAGGGAAACGCCATATGCTTAACAACTGATCTTTCAGCAGAAACTCTGCTGGCCAGAAGGAAAGGGTAGGATATATTTAAAGTACTGAAAGGGGAAAATCTGCAACCAAGATTACTGTACCCAGCAAGGATCTCATTCAAAATTGATGGAGAAATAAAAACATTTCTGACAAGCAAAAGTTAAGAGAATTCAGTACCACCAAACCAGCTTTACAACAAATGTTAAATGGACTTATATAGTCAAGAAATACAGCAGAAGAAAAAAGATCTACAAAATCAACCCCAAACAATTAGAAAATGGCAATAGGAACATATATATCAATAATTACTTTAAATGCAAATGGATTAAATGCCCACATCAAAAGACACAGAATGGCTGAATGGATAAAAAAACAAGACCCATATATATGCTGTTTGCAAGAAACCCACTTCAGACCTAAAGACACATATAGCCTGAAAGTGAGATGATGGAAAAATATATTCCATGCAAATGGGAAGCAAAAGAAAGTTTGAAAAAATTAAGCAAAAGCAGACAAAATAGACCTTAAAATAAAGAAGATTACAAGAGACAAGAAGGACACTACATAATGATCAAGGGATCAATCCAAGAGGAAGTCATAACAATTGTAAATATCTATGCACCTAACATAGGAGCACCTCAATATGTAAGACAGTGAAGTTGCTCAGTGGTGTCCGACTCTTTGCGACCCCATGGACTATAGCCTACCAGGCTCCTCCATGGGAGGAAAATCCACACGGTTTTCCAGGCAAGAATACTGGAGTTGGGTGCCATTTCCTTCTTCAGGGAAGACGAACACTAACAGACATAAAAGGAGAAATTGACAGTAACACAATAATAGTAGGAGACTTTAACACCCAACTCACACCAATGGACAGATCATCAAAACAGAAAACTAATAAGGAAACACATGTCTTAAATGATACATTAGATGAGATGGATCTCATTGATATCTTTAGGACATTCCATCCAAATGCAGAAAAATACACCTTCTTCTCAAGTGCACATGGAACATTCTCCAAGATAGACCACATCTTGGGTCACAAATCAAACCTCAATAAAGTTAAGAAAATCGAAATTGCATCAAGCATCTTCTTTGACCACAGTGCTATGAGACTAGATATCAATTACAAGAAAAAAATGTAAGAAACACAAACACATGGAGATTAAAAATGGAATGCAGCAAAAGCTGTTCTAAGAGGGAAGTTTATAGCAATACAATCCTACCTCAAGAAACAAGAAAAACATCGAATAAACAACCTAAATTTACACCTAAAGCAACTGGAAAAAGAAGAAGAAAAATATCCCAAAATTAGTAGAATGAAAGAAATCATAAAGATCTGAGCAGAAATAAATGAATAAGAAATGAAAGAAACAATAGTAAAGATTAATAAAACTAATAGCTGGTTCTTTGAGAAGATAAACAAAATTGACAAACCCTTAGCCAGACTCATCAAGAAAAAAAAGAGAGAAGAATCAAATCAACAAAATTAGAAATGAAAAAGGAGAGGTTACAACAAACAATGCAGAAATACAAAGGATTATCAGAGACTATTATGAAGAACTATATGGCAATAAAATAGATAACCTGGAGGAAATGGACAGATTCTTAGAAAAGTTCAATCTTCTAAGACTGAACCAGGAAGAAATAGAAATTATGAACAACCAAATTACAAGCACTGAAATTGAAGCTGTGATCAAAAATCTCCCAAAAAACAACAGCCCAGGACCATATGGCTTCATAGGAGAATTTTATCAAACATTTAGAGAAGAGCTAATGCCTATCCTTCTAAAACTCTTTCAAAAAATTGCAGAGGAAGGAACACTTCCAAACTCATTCTATGAGGCCACCATCACCCTGATACCAAAACCAGACAAAGACAACACAAAAAAAGACAAGTACAGGCCAATATCACTGATGAACATAGATGCAAAAATCCTCAACAAAATTTTAGCAAACAGAATTCAGCAACACATCAAAAAGCTCATACATCATGATCAAGTTGGGTTTATTCCAGGGATGCAAGGATTCTTCAATATACGGAAATCAATCAAAGTGATACATCATATTAACAAATTGAAAGATAAAAACCATATGATCATCTCATTTGATGCAGAAAAAGCCTTTGACGAATTTCGGCACCTATTTATGATTAAAACTCTTCAAAAAATGGGCATAGAAGGAACCTACCTGAACATAGTAAAGGCCATATATGATAAGCCTACAGCAAACATTATTCTCAATGATGAAAAACTGAAAGCATTTCCCCTAAGATCAGGAACAAGACATGGGTGTCCACTTTCACCACTATTATTCAACATAATTCTGGACGTCCTAGCTACAGCAATCAGAGAAGAAAAAGAAATAAAAGGAATCCAGATTGGAAAAGAAGTAAAGCTCTCACAGTTTGCAGATTATATGATACTGTACATAGAAAACCCTAAAGATAGTATCAGAAAATTACTAGAGATAATCAGTGAGTTTAGCAAAGTTGTGGGATACAAAATCAATACACAGAAATCACTTGCATTTCTATATGCTATCAAAAATAGAAATTAAGGAATCAATCCCATTCACCATTGCCACAAAAAGAATTAAATATCTAGGAATAAACTTACCTACAGAGACAAAAGAACTGTATACAGAAAATTATAAGACACTAATGAAAGAAATCAAAGATGACATAAACAGATGGAGATAGTTTATGTTCCTGGGTAGGAAGAATCAATGTTGTGAAAATGAGTATACCACCAAAGGTAATCTACAGATTTAATGCAATCCCTATCAAATTACCAGTGGCATTTTCCCAGAACTAGAAAATTTCATAGAACTAAAAAGTTTCACAATTCATATGGAAACACAAATGACCCTGAATAGCCAAAGCAGTCCTGAGAAAGAAGAATGGTGCTGTAGGAATCAAGCTTCCTGACTCAGGTTATACTACAAAGCTACCATCATCAAGACAGTATGGTACTGGCACAAAAACAGAAATATAAACCAAGGTAACAAGATAGAAAGCCAAGAAATAAACCCATGCATCTATGGGTACCTTATTTTTTTACAAAGGAGACAAGAATATACAGTGGGGCAAAAACAGCCTCTTCAATAAATGTTGCTGAGAAAACTGGACAGCTACATGTAAAAAAATGAAATTAGGATACTTCCTAACACTATATACAAAGATAAACTCAAAATGGATTAAAGACCTAAATATAAGGCCAGGAACTATAAAACTCTTAGAGGAAAACATAGGCAGAATACTCGATGACATAAATCAAACCAAGATCACCTATGGCCCACCTCCTAGAGTAACGGAAATAAAAACAAAACTAAACAAGTGGGACCTGATTAAACTTAAAAGCTCTTGCACAGCAAAGGAAACTACAAGCGAGGTGAAAAGACAACTCTCAGAATGGGAGAAAATAATAGCAAATGAAACAACTGACAAAGGATTAATTTCTAAAATATACAAGCAGCTCATACAACTCAATGCCAGAAAAACAAAGAACCCAATCAAAAAGTGGGAAAAAGACCTAAACAGACATTTCTCCAAAGAAGACATACAGATGGCTAACAACCACATGAAAAGATGCTCAACATCACTCATTATTAGAGAAATGCAAATCAAAACTACAATGAAATATCACCTTACACCAGTCAGAATGGCTGTCATCAAAAAGTCTGCAAACAATAAATACTGGAAAGGGTGTAGAGAAAAGGGAACACTCTTGCACTGTTGGTGGGAATGTAAACTGATACAGCCACTATGGAAGCCAGTATGGAGATTCCTTAAAAAACTAGGAATAAAACCACCATATGACCCAGCAATCCCACTCCTAGGCATATACCCTGAGGAAAACAAAATTGAAAGAGACACATGTATCCCATTGTTCATTGCAGCACTATTTACAATAGCTAGAACATGGAAGCAACCTAGATATCCATCGACAGATGAATGGATAGATAAGTTGTGGTATATCTACACAATGGAATATTACTCAGCCATAAAAAGAAATGCATTTGAGACAGTTCTAAAGAGGTGGATGAACCTAGAACCTGTTATATGGAGTGAAATGAGTCAGAAAGAGAAAGATAAATACCATATTCTAACACATGTATACGGAATCTAGAAAAATGGTACTGAAGAATTTATTTACAGGGCAGCAGTGGAAAATCAGGCAGAGAATAGACTTATAGAGATGGAGAGAGGAGAGGAGAGGGTGAGATGTATGGAAAGAGTAACATGGAAACTTACATTACCATATGTAAAATAGCCAACAGGAATTTGCTGTATGACTCAGGAAACTCAAACAGGGCTCCGTATCAACCTAGAGGGGTGGGGTGGGCAGGGAGATGGGAGGGAGTTCCAAAAGGGAGGGGATGTAAGTACACCCATGGCTGATTCATCCTGAGGCTTTACAGAAAACATCAAAATTCTGTAAAGCAATTATCCTTCAATTAAAAAAAATTTTTAAAAAAAGAATAGCAAGTACAATAGAAGAAATTATTTAAGGTACTTGTAGAGAGAGGAATTGAAACCCCATTCAATAAATATATATATAACAAATTCATTGTCAATGTCGGTTAAAATAAGCAAAGATGGCAAATTATTGGTACAGCCCTATGCAATTTCCTCAAAAAATTAAAAATAGAGTACCATAAAGTAATCCCACTTCTAGGAATATATATCCAAAGGAAACAAAAATAATAACTTGAAAAGACATCTGACCCCCATGTCCATAGCAGCATTATTTACAATAGCCAGGACATGGAAATAACCTAAGTGTCCACCAATGAATGGGTGGATAAAGAACCTATGGTGTATGTGTGTGTGTGTGTGTGTGTGTGTGTGTGTGTGTATAATTCAACCATAAAAAAGTGAGGAAATCCTACCACTTTCAACAACATGGATGGGATGGTCCTTAAATATATTATGATAAGTTGAATAAGTCAGAAAGAGAAAGGCAAATGCTATATGATCTTACTTATATGTGTAATCTAAAAAAACTTAAAAACAAAAAACCCACCAATATCAGAAAAAGATACCACAGTTTTGGTTACCAGAAGTAATGTGTGAGGTCAGGGGAAACTGGAGAAAGAGTGTCAAAAGGTACAGACTCCAAGTTTTCAGGTAAATAAGCACTAGGGATATAAGGTAAATCATGATGACTATAATTAACACTACTTCATGATATTTAGGAAAGTTGTTAAGAGAGCAGATTCTAAGATTTCTCATCACAAGCAAAATGTTTTGTATCTATATGAGAAGATATATGAATCTACTTTGGTAATCATTTCCCAATATGTGTAAATCAAGCCATCATGCTGTGCACCTTAATCTTATAAAGATGTATATCAATTATTTCTCAACAAAAGTGGAAAAAACAAAAAGAAGCAAAGACAGACAATTTCCAATTTAACAGTACCTACTCAGTATAGATTATGGGCACAGCACAAGGATAACTGAGGAAATGTAAAATATTAAGCGTGCTACTCAATTTAATTATGGTTATAACCATTGTTATAAAAATAAAATCAGATAACATTTGTTCAGTTCCTAAGATATATAAAGCATTTTACATATTTTATCTCATTTCAGCTTTTTAGTAAACATATGGACAGATAATTCCATCTCCAGTTATTTAAAAAGGACATTGAAACTCAGAAGTATTAACACATCCAAATTTAGAGAACAGATATCTAGTAGAGTCAGGAAATATATCCAGATATATCTGACGTTACTGTATTATGGTAACTTAGCATCCATTCTGCCTTCTGCTCAGTCACTTGGCAATCCACCTCTCCTGCATTTATCATCTGTGTAGTAGATGTGAGCTCTTGTGGGGAGAGCCTGTGATACAGTCTCAGTGTATAAGATTGGTTCATGATCGACTGGCATCAATAAGGTGCCATGATGGCACATATGCTAGGACACCTGGGAAGAGAATTCACATCTTTCCTTGAAGGATTTAAATCTGAGTAAAAATAAGTTTTTCACATACTAACATCATATGCAAACACAAGAGGAACTAGATACAGGTGAGATGGATGAAGAAACTGGGTCCTGTGGGGATATCACTCAAGCCACTCCTATACCCCTAGGATAACAGTTCCATGAGACAATTAATTCCATTTTTGGTTAATCCAGTTTTTGTTCAGCTTTTCTCTTTCTTACAATTGAAGAGAAAATGACTAACACAGAGGCCTAAATTCTCTTTCTCAGGCTTTGTCTTCTAGAACTGCATAACTTCTTTTAAACATGCAGGGTACAACATTCTGTGGTCATTTTGTAAAAATGTTATTATATTTACTTTTCTTTCTTTTAACATTACACGTAAGTTCCCCTAAATGGAAATCTATACATTCATGATTTTCATTCTATATATTCACAGATCTTTTAACAGACAATGAAAATTTGCTTTCTATCCTACCAGAGTAGTTTAATATACTCTTCCAATTGTTATAGCTTCCACTCTTGCCTGTACAGCCTGTTCTCAACATAACAGCCAGACTTATTTTGTTTTGGAAAAATGGCAACAAAACAATTCCACTTCATACCCACTAGGATGGCTATAAAAAGAAGATAGATAGTAGCAAGTGTTGGTGAAGATGTGGAGAAATTACACATAGTAATGGTGGGGATATAAAATAATGCAGGTGTAGTGTAGGAGTTCTTCAAAATGTTAAATATGGAATTACTGCATGATCTAGCAATTCTACTCCATGTATACTCCAAAAAATTGAAAAAAGTTACTCAAGCAAATACTTGTAAATGAAGGTAGAAACAATTGATGAATGGATCAACTGATGACTGGATAGACAAATGCAGTCTAAACATATTCTGGAATATCATTCAGCCATGAAAGGAATGTAGTACTGATATATACTACAAAGTGGATGAACCTTGTAAACATTATGCTGTGTGAAAGCAGCCAGACACAAAAGGTCATATACTGTATGATTCTACTGATATAAAATTTGTAGAACAGGTAAATACATAGAGGCAGAAAGCAGACTGCTGTTTTTCAGGTCCTGGAGGGATGGGAGATGACTGCTGAATAGAGTAGGGTTTTCTTTTGGGATGACAAAATATATTGGACTTAGATAGGGGTGGTGGTTGTATAGCATTGTGAATGTAGTAAATGCCACTGAATTCTGGACTTTTAGATGGTTATTTTATATTATTTTGATTTTACTATTTTTTAAATGGGAAAAATGGCAGTTCAAATCATTCATCTGGTCAAACCCTCTGATGATTTCCCAACCCACTTATGGTAAAAGGAAAAGTCATTATGATGCCCTGCAAAGAAGCCACACAGTCTGCTCCTCTGTCATCTCTCTCTGGGCCTTGTGTTCTACTTTCATCCTTTTTTCATTCCATACCAGTCTCCTTGCCATTCCTTAAACACTCAGGTATGCTCCCCACCAGGGTTTTGAACTTGTGGTTCCCTCTTCCTGGAATGCTCTTTCTCCAGATATCTGAATGATTCACTTCTTCTCTCCTTTGAAATTCTGCTCAGCTGTTACTTTTAAAGTGAGTCTTTTGTTTGTTTTTTCTTCTAACCAGAGTTCAATTACATACCCTCACTCAAACCACTGCCTGCTCATTGCTTTCTTCCTTTAGTTTTCTGCAGGATTTATCATCATCCAGTACATCATATATTTTATTTTATTTTATATTTTATTTTATGTTTTATTTTATATTTTATTTTATTTTTATTTTATTTTATTCCATTCCAGAATATAAAGTCCATGAGTACAGGACCTAAGCCAGTGGCTGGCACATTGTAAGCACTATAGTCATTTTACAAATACTGATTTCCACCTATCTCTGTGCTCCATGAATCAGATGCCATAATAGAGACTGATTACAGTTAGGTGGAGAAAAAAGCAGCTGTGTACAAGTGTGACTCACCACTTGTGGTGTGTGGTTTTGGAGCTGGCAGTAAGGGAGCACCTTCCTGGTCAGGGCTCAGGCAACAGCTACTTTAGGGGCCCAAGGCTATAATGAGTTTTGAGAATCATTCCTGGAAGCTAAGAACAGAGTTTGTTTCTTCAGTCTTCACAAACATTCTATCAGCTATTGAAGCCCCTTAAGGAGTCCCTTGGTGTTTAATCTAATAAGTTTGTTTAGGTGAAGAAAATCCTGAAATTAGGCTGCATTCACTTTAATAAGCTGCCCTATTGTGCAATGAGGCAAATATCTAATATCTCAAGAATGCTTACTCCTAAATATATATATGTGCTCAATCACTCAGTCATGTCTTTGCAACCCCAAGGACTGTAGCCCGCTTGGTTCCTCTGTCCATGGAGATTCTCCAGGCAAGGATACCAGAGTGGGTTGCCACGCCCTTCTCCAGGGGAACTTCCCAACCCAGGGATTGAACCCATGACTCCCACATTGCAGGCGGATTCTTTACTGTCTGAGTCACCAGGGAAGCCAAAATATATGTGTGTGTATATATATACACACACACATATATATATTTCTATACAATATACATTATATATATAATATATACTAATAAGTAATAGCAAATAATAAATTATATAGATGTATATTTTATATATAAAGATATAAAATTTGATGAAGAGAATTGCTGCTCCCAGAACCTCTAGGTACCTTTTTTAAAAGTGTGCTAAATTTTTTAAATATCTACTTGTTTGTGTTAGATACCAGAATTGATATCCATGAACAGCACTATTTAGTTGGTTCCAAATATCCTTTTCTTCCATTTTTGTACCAATCAACCTTTGTAGCTTAACCAAAAAGCATGGAGTCCTGTTGGTGACAATAAACAATTATTTATCCCACTGGGTCAGCTGGTTGGTGGCTGACACATCCAGAGAGAAATGAGTGTAGCCTGAGTGATTACAAGTTAGGTCTGACTGAGTTTGACTCCTCACTTAGGACTCCTTCCCGTGAAGAGGCAAGCATTTCCCAGAGAAAGATCTTTTCATCTAATTGCAGAAGAGCCAGTGCAAATAGACAAGTCTTAAAGCTTAGGTTCACAACTGGCCACAATTGCTTCTCCACATTTCACTAGCTAAAGCAAGTCTCCTGCAATATACAGAGGCCAAGAAGTTGAAAGCCCACTCCACCTGTTTTTGGAAAAATTGTAGCGTTTTATGGCAAAGAGCAAGGGTTTGGGAAGAGATGAAAAAAACTGAGCCCAAAGGCTCCATCTATCATACCATCTCTAGGTTTCATATTTGGAGGTTCACAGATATCAGAAATCAAATTCTAATTTTATTATTAGTCCTATTAACATACTTTTGAATAATTGGGGAGATAAATTCGATAGCTTTTGTTTTAAAAATTAGCAACTAAAATACACTTAATAATGCATGAGTTTAGTGTTTATAAATCATTTACATGTACATTAAAAGAAAGTTGATAAAAACTCCTGAATACCATCAGGAAGTACATTTCCCTTGCTTAACGAAGGACTACGTTTACCCAGCATGTAGGTTGAGTCGAATTCCGAGTCTTTCAATTTCAGGAAGGCACAGAAGATGACCATAAATTTATAAAATGTGACATTTTAATCAAGCCCCAAGCTGTTGGCTAATTACATTCCACTGCACTTAAAGGAAAAACAGGAGATGTCAGGTTGGTGTAGAGATGAGCACAAAATTGTCCTTAGTACTTCACTGATCATTATGAATACCACAGTATCAAATTACCCAGAAGAGAGAGTAGTAAATCCTTCTAAAAGTCATATTTCCAATTTTCTTTTCAATTTCATTTTGGAGTAAATTTGGATACAGGTTTATTCAAAAGCTGACATATTCTTTCAATACATCTTTTTTGTACAAAGATATGTATAATGGGTCTACTAGTAGCACTGGAGACCATTAAGCTATGGAAGCATGAAATCAACTAGAAATTATTATTTTAATTCTATGCACTTGTGCATAACAGGATGAACACTGTGCCAAATAAACCTTCATCAGGACTCTACCTAGTATTTTACATGCTAATGGGGCTTGAAGTTTAGAATACAGATGTGTGAGGATGCAGCCAGAGAGATAAACTCACAAGATATCAGTTGTCTATCCCCAGAGAATAATTAGCTACTGAACTAAGAACTGAGGCAAAACATATGACACTCTGCTCTGGTCACTGGGTTTTCTCCTTTGTGATATAATTGGTCTAACCTGACCTGGTTTTCTAAGGACATAATATATGAAGCATTCAAAATCTACTGCTGTTCTACTGAAATATTTTCCCTCACAAAAATGCTAGATATACTTACTATATCTAAACACACAAAGGTAACTGATCAAAGGTACTAGCCATTCTTTTAGCTCAAGGAAGCAATAACTGTTTTTGACATCATTCTGTTTTACATTTTTTTTCCCACAAGGTAATCTCACTTTCCAATGAGCTATTTGCTGATATAAGTAACAATTTAAAGGGAGAGGATGGTGAAGAGAAGCAAAGTTATTATGTATGTTATTACTTTTTTGCCTCCTGGAAAGAGGAGGGTCAGTGTGGAAAGCTAGGAGAATTGACAGAAAAGTAAAATCATTGAGGCACTTACCACGAAGCACCTGTTAAAAGTAGGGCATGTTTATCTTCTTTAGACTTGTACTATGTTTAAAAATGAAAAATATCACAGGACTAGAAAAGGCTTCAGAAAATACCATGTCTATTCTTTTATTCTCAGAGTAGACAACAAAGAACAAGCAAGGGAGTGATTACCATTTGAATTTCAATTCTGTATTTTTTCCTTCCAACATTCTAGAAAGCCCTAGGTTTAAAGAAATCAAATCCTAATGTTTTGTATCACTAACTAAATGTCTCAAAAAATCTGCATTTCTGATATCATCAGCTTGATATCTAATATCTGATCACAAAGAAGATGAATTAAGTATATAAGATTATGAGATAATTATTTATCCCCCCCTTTTTTCTTTTTAAGATGGGGAATTCACTTAACTCCTTAATGATATTAGAAGACAGAAAGATAGATAGGAAGAAAAAACTTCATCTTAAAATACTGTAATAAGGAGGAGCTAAGATGGCGGAGGAATAGGATGGGGAGACCACTTTCTCCCCCACAAATTCATCAAAAGATCATTTGAACACTGAGCAAACTCCACAAAACAACTTCTGATCGCTAGCAGAGGACATCAGGCACCCAGAAAAGCAGCCCATTGTCTTCGAAAGGAGGTAGGACAAAATATAAAAGATAAAAAGATAGACAAAAGAGTTAGAGACCCGTCCCTGGAGAGGAGTCTTAATAGAGGAAGTTTCCAAACACCAGGAAACCCTCTCACCGGTGGGCCTGGGGGAAGTTTTCGAATCTCAGAGGGCAACCTTACTGGGAGGAAAAATAAATAAAACCCACAGATTACATGCCTAAAAGCAACTCCCAGCAGAAAAGTACCCCAGACTCTCGCATCCGCCACTAGCAAGTGGGAACTGAACAGAGAGGAGCAGGTGGCATTGCTTAGGGTAAGGACCAGGCCTGAATGCCCTGAGGGCAATCTGAGGGAGCTAACGTGAGATAGCAACTTAAACTGTGGGATAGCGAGACAGAGAGAGACAAAGAGACACAGAGAGAGACAGAGAGAGAGAGAAAACTAACCTGTGAAAATACTGTAATCAACAATTTTGAAAAAAAAAATCATTGTTCTTTGCTTAACTGATGATAGTTCTTAGGATAGGCAATATATGTTCCAAAAAAGAAACTAACCTGAGAAAAATACGTTTCCCATCTCAAGGAGATTGTGTGAATTTTTCCAAGGGTATACATCTTGCTAAGACTTTTAATGAATGATTTTATCTAGTGAAAAGAGACAGCAGTGGTATGATTTTAGGTCATCTAGAAAGGATGTTTAATGAACTTCTGCCTCATATTCCAGCATTTCAAGTATCAATTCTCAGCAGAAGAAATAAATTAATATTAGAATCTTGTCAATTTTGCAAAGTAACAACAAAAGTTGTGACCATCCTGTTGATGATAGCATGGTTTACTAAGTTACCAATAGAAGTGAACTGAGTTCTATGAAATGTGCTACAGTGAATTATACTGAATATTCTAAACCATAAACTTTTCCAAAGTTGTAATATACAGGACTGGGAAAGTGAATCTCAAGCTACAATTTGGGGAATTAAATCACATAGTTGCAGAGTATCATTACAAATGTAATAGTAAAATAGGGTTTTACTTTTCATGTTCTTGAATTTCCTGATAAAACTTATTCATTCTTTTTTCTGGAATATACATTAGTTGTGTAGTTTTGTGTGTCTTAAAGTATGTCAAGCAAGTAGTTGTTAACTTCTTTTAGTTATAGATTTCTATCAAATCGTTCAGGAAAAATTGAGCTTGTATTTTTTGCATAAGCATGCAAATTTATTTATATTACCATTTATTATGTACTAGAAGCTATCAAAATCATGCTTAAGATTTTCAAATGCCTGATCTAAAATGGAAATTGCATTTAGAGACACAAGAGAGAACTACTGTTTTTCTGTTTGTTTGTTTGTTTTTCAATAATTTACTAAGCTAAGAAAATGCAGTGATGAAAATCCTTGGAGACATCTTGTAAACTCATTGTGTCAAGTATCAGGGTAGTTTTCTATTTCCATTTGCAAATAAACAATGAGGATCACAGTTAATCCTTGCTGTAATGGCATTCTTGACTTCATCAGTTATTAAAAAGCTAGGGAGACAACCAAAGGCAGCATTGACAGGGGCTGAAATTATTTGGAAGAGATCTTCCATGCTATAGTTTAAGGATAAAGACTGAATTATAAATGAACCTGTGAGACTTTGCAAGGTACTACTTTTAAGTTCCATGCTGCACAGTATGCCTGTGCAAAGGAAAATCCCCTTTGAAGAGATTAGCAGAAGTTGTTTGTATGTGATCACAGTGGTTGAGATGATGTGCGACTCTTCCCTAGCTTAAAGTGGATTAGCAAGACTTAAAAGATGGAAAATTGTTTTGTGTGAAGCTCACCATGGTTTTGGAAACATAAATGAAATTGCAGTCTTTGGAACTTAAATCTGATATCTATTAGTTCAATATGGTAAAAATCCCCTTCTAAAGTTTAAACAAAAAAGGGATTGTGGCTTGTCAATATTCTCAATGGCTAATGATTGTTACACATTTGAAAATAATTTCTTAGGATGTTTTTAAGGTTTTGGATTCATCCACGTGAATATATATCTTCTGGGAGATAGTTCTGTGAAATAGAATGTTACATAAGAAATAAATAGTCAAATTTGGTTCCCAGTTAACCATTGTCTGTCTGGGTGACCTTGGATAAAACACTTAGCCTTTCTCTTTTTAAAATGTATTTTTCAGTTGGAGGAAAATTGCTTTAAAATGTTGTGTTGGTTTCTGCCATAAAAGAAAGCACATCAGTCATAATGATATATATGTTCCTTCCCTCTTGAGTCTCCACCAGTCCCCCAAACCCAACCCTCTAGGTAATAAAACAATGCCAAGTCCCCTGTGTTATGTAGCAACTTCTCAGCAACTATTTATTTTACACATGATGGTATACGTTTGTCAATGCTACTTTCTCAATCATCTCACCCTCTCCTTCCCTCACTGTGTCAAGTCCCTTCTCTACATCTGTGTCTCCATCCCCCTCCCTGCAAATAGGTTCGTCAGTACTATTTTTCTAGATTCCATATGTATGTGTTAATATGCAGTATTTTTCTCTTTCTGACTTACTTCACTCTGTATAACAGGCTCTAGATTTATACACCTCACTACAGCTGACACCCTTCTTAGCTTTTGCACTCTTATCTGTAAAATGGGAAGATATATACCACATAGCCCTTATAATTTTTTCATGGTGTATTAAATATACTGTGCATCTGAAAGTTTTTATTCATATCTTTTCTTACAACTGTTGCTAACTTCTATTATGATCACATAATAAACCAATGAATAAAGGTATTATTTCTCTGAAAATCCTTTGATTTCATATCAAAAAGATGAAGACTAAGGATAAATTATATAGGACAAAGCAGATCATTGAAATATTGTTTTACACTCCTTCTGTCAGCAAAATTTATCATTCCATCTCACTGGATAGTTTAAGTTGCCTGTAAGCTATCTGATCTCACTTCATTTTTCACAAATGTAAGAAAATAAAAGTAAAAGCACATGTTTAATAGTGACCCGTGGACTATATATCTTTTCCTAAGAAACAGTGTCATAAAACAGCAGGAGGGCCCACAAAGGGCGTCTGTCTTTCTTTATTTTTATTTGGCATCCAGATGTCGAGCATTTGCTGTTCTCTTTTTTGTTAGTCTTCACCAAGAGCAAGATTCTTTTCAGCAAACTATAAAAGTCGTTAAGATTATAAATATGAGTCAACCATCTGTTTTTATATCCTCTTTTTCTTCATTGACTTTTGACAGGTGCTTAGAGAAAGAAATATTTCAGAGCCTAGACATTAAAAATAAATAAATAAATAAAGAGGCCTATTGACCAAGTAGTAAAGCAATCTGGTAAAGGTTAATCTCAGATTTAAGAATTTGGAGAGTCCAATAAAATAGCACCTGGTCTGTTCTGTGCAAGCCACAGTGTTTCAATATAGAAGGAGAGTCCTCAATTAAAAAGAAAATCAAATAAAAAACAAAACAGAGTAAACTACAAAGACAGATGATAGCAAATAACAGCAAAAATAACCCATCACTCAACCACCAACGTTCCTCTAAAATTATAAACTTTTTGATAGGATTCAGATTTGTACATTAGATAACTATAATGATTACAAAGTTGAAACTGTGAAGAATTCATGTATTTGAAGACACAGTCATTGGGAAGTATGGTATAAAATTAAAGCCAGAAAATAATACTTACCATATTGATCCTTTTCATTCACTATCTCAATTAGTTATTTCATCCCAATAATGTTGTGACCATTTTTCTGATGACAGACATTTAGGAGATTAAGTAACTAATCTGAAATTTGACTCCTAAAAGTCTGATTCCAAAGACTATTCAGACTCCCATAGAATACATCATGATGAAACAAAGTAGTCGGCCATCTTTACCAGCCAAAAAATAACTTACAATTGTCATTAATATTATAAACACATTTTTGGCATATTAAGGGCTTCACTGGTGGCTCAGACAGTAAAAAATCGTCCTTCAATGCAGGAGACCTGGGTTCAATCCCTGGGTCAGGAAGATCCTATGGAGAAGGGAATGGCTACCCACTCCAGTATTTTTGCCTGGAGAATTCCATGGACAGAGGAGTTTGGCGGGCTACAGTCCATGGGATCATGAAGAGTTGGGCACAACTGAGTAACTAACGTTCACTTTTCATGAAACATTAAATGTAAAAATATAAGACCATAATGAAAAATAAGAATATTATGATGTGCATATGTTATTCCTCCAATATTAAAATTCAGTACAATATAATATACTGTATGTATAGTATATCATAGTATAATCAAGCCTTTCCTGATGCCGCTTCCATCTACTTGTGGACTTAAAGCCTATCTAGAATCATTGGGTAACTTTGGAAATCCTACTTCTTCAATGAGAAAATTTGTGTCAATGAGAAAAGCCGTAACAATCTGAAAGATGAAGCTTTTGTTAGTGGATATTTGAACAAAGTCCAGCAATTCAAATGATACCTGTTACTAGACGTATCACCCACTAGACCAATATAAGTCAGACCCAATGCCTCTGTTCAAACTTCTGAGAATGCAGCAATCTTTTTCAACAGATTTGTACATGAAAGGATGGAAGCCTGCTTTTGATGACCATATGACTGATAATGATTTAACAGATTTGAAAAATAGGAAAGAAACCACATAACCGTGATATCTTTAGAGCACCTGATTCCAGCCATACCTGAAGACAGAAAATCTATTTCTAGGTTTATTTATTAGATGCATCAAATAAATTAACTTTGACATTTAAGATAATCTGAATTACCAGAGCATCCTTAAGTCCTTTAAAACATTAAGAATTTATCACTAATAAGAACTGTTTAACAATGGAAAATGTAATAAACTGCTTTTGTGAATGCCATGGAAATTAAATTTGCTGTTGGGAGAAAGACTTAGATGATTTAAGGACAAATAACGTAAACTGGCAGGAAGAGCTGAAATACAAATATATCATCATGAGAATAGAAACAAAAGAAAATACAAAAATATTTTTGAAATAAAAGCAATGGGTGGCAGAAAGACATAGATCAGTAATGATTAAAATTTTCCACATTTAGGATTAAACACATTATCTTTGTAGCTGAAGAGAATAGAACTAAAAGGAAAATACAAAGAGTAAACATGATAGCTGCCATATTAGCAAACCGGTTAAAATGATGTGTGCCATTCTAATGTTATGTAAAAAATATTCAAATATAATCAACCTTTAGGCTAGTTCCAGATGGAGAGAACAGAACTGAATACACTGTACAATGTTTTCTACTTTTCTCCTAAGCCCCTTGCTGAGAAGTTGTGGGTTTTCAGAATAATATCATTGAGAACACACTGTTGACCAGCCAATATTAGAGTGAAGTTTTCAGATGTGGATTTTATCCCATGCCATTGTGACCCAGACAAATTGCAAACAAAATCAAAATTTGACTCCCCACTCCACCCCTCCAAAACAAGTTTTTCACAAAGATTAATAAGCCACAAATTTAGCACTTCCTAAATGTTCTCACCTTAAATTATATGTATCTTATATTGCCACATTCATTCACAGCTTGCAATGTGAACTTTCACATTTGTCTTAGAGGTTTTACCTTGTTATTTTCTGTTCACTGATGCCCCATGGTAAACTTCAGAAACCGAAAATTCTTTTGATAGTTGTATACTAGGAGGAAAGGACACAGTTATTCTTCACTCTGCCCACTCAGTTACAACTATTATTTACAAAGAGCTAAAAACTAAAGATCTCAAATTAAGTTCACTAAATGGGGGAAAAAAAAAAAGCAGTCAATTAGTTGGGGATAAAGAAAAATTTTAAGCAAAAAAAAAGGTCTTACCCAGAAAGACATTCAAAAGCTATCCTGCTTCAAGATAAAAATGTTTGTACTCTTGGAAATAATTTCTAATGAGATTTATCATCATTACCATATCATGATCATAATAGCTTCATACAGAATTCTGATTACTACTGGGTACTGCTTTGAGCATTTTACATGTAGTAACTTGTTAAATGTTCACAACAACTCTATGGGGAAGTATTATTATTACTTCCAGTTAATGAAAGAGGAATCTGAATTATAAACAGGTTCTATAACTTATTAATTATCACACAGCTACACTCCTGGCTCTATAACTGAACATTTCTACCATTATTCCCAAGTACCAAAAAATACTCATACAATAGATCTCTGGACTCTGTGAATAGAATCCATGTGTTATATCCAGGTAATTCCATATTGCCTATACCAAGTGATCTTTTTTTTTTTTTTTTTTTACCAAGTGATCTTGATGGTACTAATTTGAATATATACTTTGGGCTTAAAATTGTTTAAAAAAAATAAAATGAAAGGTAGAGGCCAGTGTATCATATATTAAATGATGTCAAGTTAATTAAAATTAATATCTGAAACATCATTTATATGCAAAGGTTTTTGTTTATGTTTGTTTTTTTCCCCTCTCATTAGCATCAGCCCTACTGAGCTTCTGTATACATCTCACTGTTTTTGCAAATTACAGCCCTTGTCTGTTTATGAAATCACTAACTGTTTCAAAAGAAAAAGATGCATTCTCTCAGAAAGTTCATACTCAAAGTAGATTGAGTATGTAGGTTATGGGCAATTAATAATCACATGTCTGACAACTGATCCAGAATACAAAACTCGATGATGTTTTGAGCTGCCTTTAATTCTATGGGTTACATATCATTATTTATAGAGACATGTAAATATATGTATTAAATTTAAGCAAAAGAAAAAAATGAGTTCCAAGTAAAAGATACAGGTCTTTGAATGATATTTAACAGTAAGCTAATAAATTAGTCATAAACATCACCTAAATTTTAGTGTTTTATGATTGAAATTAAACTGTTCCTTTTCTAAAAGCAGGTAGGCGAAACTCATGTCTGTAGAAACTTATCTGTTACAATGCAGGTACTGAACTAACAACTAATTGCAAGTATAATTAGTGAATGTGACTGTTTTCATTTAAGAATCTATGCCTGGTGCTTGAAAAATGCTTTATCTCTTTAATTCATTCAGTGTTTATTGTGTGCCTACTGTGTGTCTGGTACTCAATCTAGGAGCTAATGATACAACTTGTGAATACAGCGGACACAGCCAAGATACAGGAAACCATTCAATAGGAGACGAATTCCCCAAAGCAGAGATTATGTTAAATGTTAAGAAGACACACTGGGGCTTCCCTGGTGGCTCAGTGGTAAAGAAGTCACCTGCCAATACAGGAGACATGGTTCAGTCCTGATCCAGGAAGATCCCACAGGCCACGGAGCAACAAGTCCATGTGCTACAAATATTGAGCCTGTGCTCTAGAGCCCAGGAGCTGCAACTACTGAACCCACATGCCACAACTACTGAAGCCAGTGCTCCACAACAAGAGAAGCCACCACAATGAGAAGCCCACTCACCACAATTACAGAGTAGCCCCTGCTCACCACACCTAGAGAAAAGTTCATGCAGCAATGAAGACCCAGTGCAACCAAAAATAAATAAATAAATAAATAATCTTTTTTTTTTTTTTTTTTAAAGAACAAGATTTACTAGGCTGAAGAGTGTCCCTGCCAAATTCATGTTGGTTGAGTACCTAGAAATGTGACCTTACTTGGAAATTGGATCTCTGTACCTAGTCACGCTGTACCTAATTGATTCAAAGTAGACTCCAAATCTAGTATTACTCTTGATTTTATAAAATGAGGGAAATTTGGATAGAGACATGGACACACGGAGATGAGACCATGCGAAGACAGAGATTGGAATGCTGTACCCATTTGCCAAGGAAAGTCAAGGAAGACTGACCAGCATCAGAAGCTAGGAAGAGGCAAGGAAGGATCCTCTCCTGAGCCTTCAAAGAGAGCTTGGCCCTGCCATCACTTGATTTGAGAATCAAAGCTATGAGAGTACAAAGTTTTGCTGTTTTAATCTACCAGTTTACGGTACTTTTTGAAGGCAGCCATGGGAAACTAAAACAGTAGGCATGAAGGAAATAAGCAGATGAGTATAATAGAAAACAATGCCTCAGGAGCTGTTCGGACAGGGTGGTCAGGGAGAGTGCGTCAGCCAGAGGGTGACTTATAGGGGAGATTAGAAGTATAAATTAGCTTGTCAAAAAGACAGGGGAACAGCATACCAGCCACAGGGAATAGCAAGAACAAAGGTCAAGAATTAGAAAAGAGCTGCAGGAGCTAAAAAGAGGGCAGTGGGGGCTGAAGGAAAGACAGGCAAAAAGAGCCCAACAGACTGAGATGCATCCTTACTGAGTCCCCGCTCTTACTGCTCACCACATGACAGGCAAGCCAAGAAGACGGTGCATGAAGACTGGGCATGAACTAGAATTCAGGTGTCTTTATACTAAAAGGGAAGAGCATGTAGTCAGCCACTTCCTGGTTCCCATCAGCCTCTGCAGGGGTTGTGTTAATATCTTGCTCCCTGCAGTCATTCACAAGTGGGCCTCCTCAGGATGTTTCCTATGAGCTGAACAAAGGTATTTTAGCTTAATGCTCTTTACCTAGGAGGCAGGATTCTCAGAGATGGTCCATTATGGATAATTTAAGCTTTTAGGCAACATCCGTTTAGTGATTAACTTGTAACAGAGTACAAAAACACTTTCCTATTACAGCATGAAAAGAAGTATTAATAGAAAGGTCACTGTGGCAGAGATGTTACCATTTCCTCAAGGAGCACCCACTCTAGCGAGGAGCAAACCCACATTACTGATATCTCTGATTAATGATAAGAAATAATAAAGTCTCTAAGGAATGTTCGGTATTCCCAGAAAGAAATTTCTTTCCTTCTCTGAGATTAGTGGAAAGGTTTGAGGACAAAGTGCCATTTGTACTGGGTTTAAACATACAAATACAATTTGCATATGCTCTGAGGTCAGATATCCTAAAAAGAAAGCCTGAGGCAGGGATTCTTATCCTAGAAATTCCTTAATGGTGTGCTCTCTGGAGAAAGGGAGAAGCTAAGGATGGATGTGGTTTCTGGTGATGTCTCGCCACAGTCTGATCCCACAAGGGAGTTCAATTTGCATAGGGAATCTCTTTTGCCTGGAGGCAAATAGCTGAGTTTTTGTATCTTCTGCCCAGGCAGTCATTGGCCTTGGGTCAACTGTGGGGCTTCTTTCATTCTCAAGCCCCTCCCTGGGAATCAGCTTCTGTGCCTAATAGCAATTCAGTGAAGAAGGGTGTAAACGAGAGTCCTTGGGTGGAAATTTGAGCAAAGGGCATCAGCTAGAGATGTACAGATATGAGCTGGTCACAAAGAGTTTAAGTTATTGGAGGAGGGAGAATTATAAGGGCCAACACCCTCCTATTCAAATCAACTCCAGCTGACTGACCTCATACAATGAATGAGGAAGGAACTGGCCAGACCCAGTCTCATCTAACTTCCCTCATCTGTGCATCACCATCACTTCATTCTGCTTCTATTAAAGGGTAACAGTAAAAGGAAAGAGAGGAAAACTTCACTCCTTCCTGCAATGTCTCAGAATGAGGAAATCAGTGATAAGACTTTAAAGTTTTAAAGTTGACAGCAGATGCTGGATCAAATAACATAATGACTATTTCCAGACAGAACTACCATCAAGAAGAAAAAGAGAAAGCAGGACACGCTGCCCCTTTGTTTGTCTCTGTCCCAAGAGACAGATGAGTGATTAGTGGTCCCATCTTTAGGGATGGCAACACTTGTCCCAATTTCCCTTCCATGAATCCTTGAAACATCAATTTTGTTCACTTAACTCATGGTCACTGAAATTTATTTACTATCTAGCAGACATTATCAATCCCAGGGAAGTGAGATGCAGGAAAGTAAAGATAATTTCATTGAAGTGTTTTGCCAGAGTAAGGATCTGAATAACATTAGTTCTGATATGAAATCAAGCCTGTAATATAATAAAATAAAAATAGTGCCATCTTGTTTGATGTTTTTAACTTCCTGATTTATCATTGTAGTCAAGGAAATATTGAAATAATTCTTCAGTATAATATATATGTGTACATTTGTATATATACATACACCTACATATATATGTGTGTATATACACACACATATATATATACATACACCTACATATACATGGCAATGAGAGGACAATAAGGCTAGTTCACTTCTTAGAGATAATGATGGAAATATGTTGATTATCAGCATGAATACTGGTAGTTCATCAAATCCAGGGGAACTTCTGGACCAACAGAAAATCAGAATTAGGAGACTTGTTTCTTCTCCCTTTTTGGCTGCACGTCACAGCTTGTGGGATCTCAGGTCCCCCCCAGCGACACCCTCGGCAGTGAAAGCATGGAGTGCTAACAGCAAGACCCAGGCCAGGGAATTCCCAAGTTTGTTTCTTAAAGTCACATTATCTGTTATTGTCTTCAATGCCTTCAGGGCACTGTCGGTAACTGTTTTAGCTTGTGTTGATTTTTCCCCGCCATTTAATGGGAGGAAATATTCAGCGCAGTAGCCAGCTACTATTATTTTTGCATCAGTATCAACAATGAGCACTGTGCTATCACTGTTGGCAGTTTTCTCCTTCTAATAAATAATTTATAGTTATTTTTATACAAGCAATTATAAATAACTTCTTACACTTAAAAAGTTAACGAATTATTTTAGTTCATTTTGGAATGTCCTCCAGGATAACAAATATGATTGATTATAACATTAGAGCTAACAAATCTTTTGTGAGTGCATCCAATTTCATTGGCTCTGTGTCTTTTAATGCTCCTAATCACTTGTAGATTACTTGAAGATTTTAAATAGTTTGCTTCAGTTGCAAAAGTTGTTGAAGAGTACTAACTATATTTTATATGTTTCAGGTGTATCTTTATAGAAATTATTTGGTGGGAGTACACCAAAATTTATATAATGAGCACATTTATAGACATAAAATACTTTCTCTGAAAACTAGGCAATTAAGTCTTTAACAGGCTACTAAAATATCAAAATTTGATGAGTGAAAGTCCCTCAGTTGTGTGACTTTGTGACCCCATGGACTGTAGCCTGCCACGCTCCACTGTCCATGGGATTCTCCAGGCAAGAATACTGGAGTGGCTTACCACTCCTTTCTCCAGGGGATCTTCCCAACCCAGGGTTCAAATCCAGATCTCCTACACTGCAGGCAGACTCTTTACCCACTGAGCCATTTGGTAAATTAATCACTATTTCATTGTTTATTATTTCATTATTCATATTCATTATTTCATTATTTCATCATTATTTCATTAATTATTATCATTCATCATTTGGTAACTTAATCATCATTTAAATATGTAATTTGATTTTTATTCTATTCATAAAATATAGCACTGGTTATTTAAATATTATTTTTTGTTTTTAGAGAAATATTGTGATTATTTTAGAGTTTTGCCCATATTCTTTTTTTTAATTCTTCTTTTAAACATTTTTATTGAAGTGTTGATTTACTATGTTTCAGGAGTACAGCAAAGTGATTCAGTTATATATGTATGTATGACTCTTTTACATACATACATATATATTCTTTTACATACATACATATTTTTTACAGCTTCTTTTCCATTATAAGTTATTACAAAATGCTGCATATAGTTCCTTATGCTATACAATGGGACCTTGTACTATTCATTTTATATGTAATAATGTGTATCTGTTAACCGTGCTCAGTAGCTCAGTCATTTCTGACTCTAGGTGACCCCACGGACTGTAGCCTGCCAGGTTCCTCTGTTCATGGGATTCTTCAGGCAACACTGGAGTGACTTGGCATTCCCTTCTCCAGGGGATCTTCCCAACCCAGGGAATGAATCAAGGTCTATTGCATTGCAGGCAGATTACTTTCTGTCTGAGCCACTAGGGAAGCCTATATCTGTTAATCCCAAAGTAAAAATGTATCCCTCCCCTCACCTTTCCCTTTAGTAACCATAAGCTTATTTTCTATGTTTTTGAGTCTATTTCTGTTAGGTAAATAAGTTCATTTATGTCTTATTTTTGTATTTCACATATAAATGATATCACATGGTATTTGTTTTTCTCTATCTGACTTCATTTAGTATGATGACTTCTACATCCACTTGTTGCAAATGGCCTTAATTCATTCTGTTTTCTGACTAATATTCCTTTGTATATATGGATCACATCTTCTCTATCTGTTCATTTGTTGATGGACATTTAAGTTGTATCCATGTCTTGGTTATTATAATAGTGCTGCTGTGAACACTGGGGTGCATGTGTCTTTTCAAGTTAGAGTTCTGTCTGGATATATGCCCAGGAGTGGCATCTGTGGATCGTATGGTAACTCTATTTTTAGTTTTTTAAGGAACCTCCATACTGTTCTCCATAGTGGTTGTACCAACCCATATAAGGTGGTATTTTATGGTGGTTTTTGATTTGCATTTCTCTAATAATTAGCAATATTGAGCATCTTTCCATGTGTCTGTTGACCACCAGTATGTCTTCTTTGGAGAAATGTCTATTAAGTTTTCTGCTGATTTATGATTGGGTTGTTTGTTTTCTGATATTAAGCTGTATGCCCTGTTTGTATACTTTGGAAATTAGTCCCTTGTTGGTTGCATGATTTGTAATATTTTCTCCCATTCCACAGGTTTCTTTGCTTTGCCCATATTCTTAAAGATCTTTAATGCTCTAGCTATTCTATTCTGGCTTAACTAAAAATTTTATTAGTTTTTTATTGTTGTTCAGTCATTCAGTCATGTCTGACTCTGTGACCCTGTGGACTGCAGCATGCCAGCCTTCCCTTTCCTCACCATCTCCCAGAGCTTGATCAAACTCATGTCCATTGAGTCGATGATGCCATCCAACCATCTTGCCCTCTGTCATCCCTTTCTCCTCGTGCCTTCAATCTTTCCCAGCATTACAGTCTTTTCTAATGAGTCAGCGCTTCATGTCAGGTGGCCAAAGTACTGGGGCTTCAGCTTCAGCATCAGTCCTTCCAATGAATATTCAAGATTGATTTCCTTTAGGATTGACTGGTTTGATCTCCTTGTTGCCCAAGAGGCTTTCAAGAGTCTTCTCCAACACCACAGTTCAAAAGCATCCATTCTTTGGCACCCAGCCTTCTTTATGGTCCAGCTCTCACATGCATACATGACTACTGGAAAAAAACCTAGCTTTTACATTAGTTTAAATCCCTAAAATTCATATATGGTCTAGTTGTGTAAACCCTTAGATTGCAAGGGTCTATCTCTTAGGCAGTATAAGAAAGCCTTTAATAAATATAACTATGCCAAAAGTTTTTTTGCTGTAATTCTTACATTAAACAAATATTGATGCCTTTATTTGTGTGTGTTGAGAACCAGAATAACAATTAAGATACTGGGGCTAGAACCCTCAGTTTCAGTTCAATTAATTGCTTTATCACTTATTCATCCTGTTACCTTCCTCAAAGTATTAAAGTTCTCAGTTTCAGAACACTCATTCATAAGATGAAGAAAATAATAGTGCCAAGTGTACATGGTTGTTACAGAGATTAAAAAAGATACTGTATACAAGGCATTTGGACCAATGTCTGACCTAAAATAAGGACTCACTTAATGTTGGCCATTATTACAAATTTTAGCCAGTGTCTAAGTGCAGAACAACAAAAATATTTGTCTCAGTTAACAGTTAGGAGAATGTACATAATTTAATACCTTGAAAATGTAAATGCTCATTTTCTAGTTAATATAGTATAACAAAATAGAAATGATTCAAAATTTAAATAGCTTATTCCATCCAGAACAAAAACTTGCTTATCTTTCAAATATCTTAATCTGTAAGTCTCATGTAACCTTTTCTTGACAAAATTATTTTAATATCTTTATAAAATCCTGATACACCTTAGATAAAACCTACTTTCTCCTACTTACCCATTATATTAGTACTTGAGATTATCTACAACCATGGAATTTATACATTAAACTTTTAAATAAAATATAGCAAACATACAGAAAATGGACACAGTGATGAGTGTTCAACTCATTAAGTTTTCTACAGAGTAAAACCCCCATGTAACTACTGTTCAGCTCAAGAAATAGAATTTTACTAGCACCCCAGTACCTCCTACCACACCACCTCCTGGTCAGTAGCTTCTTAAAGTTAGTCACTATTCTGGCTCCTATTAGTTTTGCATATTTTTCAAACTTATGTAACTGGCAGCCCACAGTATTCTTTTATTTCTGGATTCTCTTGCTTATCATTATGCTCATGAGATTTATCCACTACTGTTGTCTTTATTTTCATGATGGGTACTATTTAATTGCATGACTCCATCATGATTTATTTATTCATTTGGTACTTGCAAATTTGGGCTAACTTCTAAATTTAGCTAGTATGATAATGCTGCAGTGAACATTTTTATATGTATGTTTATTAGGGGACATATGTATGTACTTCTGTTGGATTTATACCTAAGAGTGGAATTCATGAGTCAGAGGGTCTTGGGAAATTTCTGAGTCAAAATGTATATATTGAGCTTAAGCAGATACTGTCAAAAGGAATATATTTTAACAGAAATGGGACTTAATGATTACCCATTTTATTGATGGGAAAACAATGACTGGTGGCTAAGAACTTGTCAATGGGTCTAAGCAGTACCAGTCATAACCATGGGAGTAAAAACGGATTAAATACCCACCATGTGCGAGACATGTTGCTAGCTGTTAGGGATAAAATAGCAAGAGAAAGGAGCCTTGACCTCTGCTTTCATGTTGCACAAAATATAGTATAGGAGACAAATGTAAAATAAAAAGTCAAACTGACAAGTTTATAATATTAAACAAGTTGAGTTCTTTGAATAAGAGAAACATGACCCTAGGACATAATATAACACATAATATCATTTATTCTAAATTAGGAGTTCACAGAGGTCTTCCCTTAGGAAGCATGTTGAAGCTAATTTTCACGGACTAGATAATAGTCAAGTAGGAAAAGAGGAGGCAGAAGAATCTTCCAGATATAAGATACAGTGTGTACACAGAACTGGGGATTGTGTAAAGAATGGTTTTTATGACAAGACCTGGGGAGGGACTAGTGAGCAAGGAGTTTGCAGAGATGGGCAATGATAAGAACACACTTGGCCTGTAGCCATGGTTAAAGATTTGGAATTGTTTCCTAAGAATAAGAAGTCATGGAAAGGTTTTTTTCTTAAACTTCTAATTATATATTGGAGTATCGCCAATTAACAATGTGATAGTTTCAGGTGAACAGCAGAGGGACTCAGCCATTCATATCCATGTATCCATTCTCCTTAACTCCTCTCCCACCCAGGCTGCCAAAGCAGAGTTTGCTGTGCTATACAGTAGCTCCTTGTTGGTTACCATTTTAAATAGAGTGTGTATATATTGACCCCAAAATCCCTAACTATCTCTCCCACCCCTGGAAACCATAAGAGCAGAAAGATTCAAATGTGGGAACAGGGAGAGATACAGAAAAGATCATGATGGCTATTATATCAGCAATAGAAAAGACAAGGGCCAGCATGAATGCAGGGTACATAATCATAGAATAGATGACGCTATTTCAGACAAGGGTGAGGCAATGCAGATGATGAGAAGCTGACTGATTACAGTGATATATGTAAAACCAACAGGACTCAGCAATGGAATGGATGGGAGCTGTGCAAGTAAGCAGCACATTAAGAATGAGTCCTGTGTTTCTGGTTTGCTCAGCAGGATAGATAGGCAACTGGCTAATCCTGGGAATAAAATAATCCTAGCTGTTGATATCACTAAATCTAATGTAACTTTTTTTTTTCTTAAATTACTTTTAAATCCTGGAATTAAACCCAAGAACAAATTGACTGACTGTTTTTTGTCACCTTTGAAAATGCTGTTTCTTCTCCTGACACAGCCCCAGATGCTGCCATCAGCTTTGCATTCCTGGCATCTACCTCAGATCTTCAGTATTTTTAAATCTATTGATTGTGGATTTCAGCAAGAAACATATTTCTGGAGGTGTTTAAAGATAATATCTGTTGTACATGCGTATGAAGTAGATCAATCGCAATCACCCACTCACTATCTACTGATCAATTTGAATGCTACTGAGATATTGTTATGAATTTCTTCTCATTTCATCTCCTACCATTAAACACACTCTGAATTTGTTCTGGGTTTAGTTTGTTATCATAAACCTAATAAAAACATTTCATCTACATGGAGCTGTCAAAGAGATGTCTTTGAGTGTTTTGTTTCAATATAGCAGTAGGTAAGAAGTACTTAACTGGATATATCTTCATAAACAAAAATGTCTCTAAATTATACATTGGCAATTTGAGATTCATTTAGTACATACCTTGTCATATTTAAGCTGTGAGTGATTCATATATTGTTCTAATCAGATTATGTTTTGGATGACTAAAGAGTGTTTTTAAAAAGCTGTAATAGAAATTCTTGAGAAAAGAGTTAAGCATATATTTTATTTTCCTCTCCCCAACTCCATTTTTGCTTTCAAATTAATTATGCATATCACTGTCACATTAAATTTTCTAAAAATACATTTTGCATCATGTCCCTGAGTAGGGATATAAGATAATTCCCTATTACATACTTCATGAGACCGTTTCACATTTTAGGTCTTCCATAAACTTTTCTTTGCCTAAAACCACCAATTCATTTCTTTCTACTTCTCAGAAAACTGGGTCTACCATATTCAACCAACTTCTTTATCTCTTTTATCCTCTGAAACTTGAACTTTTGTGTGTTGCTCCCTCCCACCCTCACCAGGTCCTGAAAAAGCCAAAATGCGAGAACCACTCCAAATATACCTCCCATACCTCAAAGATAAAATTAAATATACAAAGCCACAGTCATCAAGACAGTATGGTACTGGCACAAAGACAGAAATATAGATCAATGGAACAAAATAGAAAGCCCAGAAATAAATCCATGCACCTGTGGACACCTTATCTTTGACAAAGGAGGCAAGAGCATACAATGGAGAAAAGACAACCTCTTCAACAAGTGGTGCTGGGAAAACCGGTCAACCACTTGGAAAAGAATGAAACTGGAACACTTTCTAACGCCATACACAAAAATAAACTCAAAATGGATTTAAGGTCTAAACATAAGACCAGAAACTATAAAACTCCTAGAGGAGAACATAGGCAAAACACTCTCTGACATAAATCACAGCAGGATCCTCTATGACCCACCTCCCAGAATATTGGAAATAAAAGCAAAAATAAACAAATGGGACCTAATTAAACTTAAAAGCTTTTGCACAACAAAGGAAACTATAAGCAAGGTGAAAAGACAGCCTTCAGAATGGGAGAAAATAATAGCAAACAAAGCAACTGACAA
This sequence comes from Cervus canadensis, assembly GCF_019320065.1. NCBI lineage: Eukaryota > Metazoa > Chordata > Mammalia > Artiodactyla > Cervidae > Cervus > Cervus canadensis. The sequence goes on along the minus strand of NC_057407.1, from coordinate 32,938,328 downwards.
AGAATTAATCTCAAAAATATACCACCAGCTCCTGCACCTCAATTCCAGAAAAATAAATGACCCAATCAAAAAATGGGCCAAAGAACTAAACAGACATTTCTCCAAAGAAGACATACAGATGGCTAACAAACACATGAAAAAATGCTCAACATCACTCATTACCAGAGAAATGCAAACCAAAACCACAATGAGGTACCATCTTACACCAGTCATAATGGCTGCTATCAAAAAGTCTACAAACAATAAATGCTGGAGAGGGTGCAGAGAAAAAGGAACCCTCTTACTATTGGGGGGAATGCAAACTAGTCCAGCGACTATGGAGAACATTGTGGAGATTCCTTAAAAAACTGAAAATAGAACTGCCATATGACCCAGCAATCCCACTGCTGGGCATACACACTGAGGAAACCAGAATTGAAAGAGACACGTGTACCCCAGTGTTAATTTCAGCACTGTTTACAATAGCTAGGACATGGAAGCAACCTAGATGTCCATCGGCAGATGAATGGATAAGAAAGCTGTGTACATATACACAGTGGAATATTACTCAGCCATTAAAAAGAATGCATTTGATCAGTTCAAATGAGATGGATGAACCTGGAGCCTATTATACAGAATGAAGTAAGTCAGAAAAAAACACCAATACAATATACTAACGCATATATAAGGAATTTAGAAAGATGACCCTATATGCAAGATAGCAAAAGAGACAGAGATGTAAAAAACAGTCTTTTGGACTCTGGGCGAGAAGGCGAAGGTGGGATGATTTGAGAGGGTATCGTTGAAACACATATATTATCATATGTGAAGCAGATCACTGGTCCAGGTTCGATGCATGAGACAGGGTGCTCAGGGCTGGTGCACTGGGATGACCCTGGTGGATGGGATAGGGAGGGAGGTAGGTTCTGGATGGGGAACACATGTGCACCCATGGCTGATTCATGTCGATGTTTGGCAAAAACAACTACAATAGTGTAAAGTAATTAGCCTCCAATTAAAATAAATTAATTAAAAAAATTAAATATAACTTCCATTAAGCCTTCCATCAATTATTCCAGCTCACATCTATCATTCATTTTTTTAGTTATCTCAATACACACATAATTATTACCAGTTTGCTTAAGCAATTAATTAGTTGGTTTGCAGGATGATATTTACCATGAATAGATACTATCTTCTCTAAAGCACAGGACCTCTGTTTATATATTTCTGTGTCTGTATCACAATGCTGCCCATGTAGGGTCTCAATAAAGAGATGGTAAATTGATTACTTGATTGATTGATTAGAATACCTTGAGCTATTTATTAAACAAAATCTAGTAATTTTTGTACACTATTACATTATTATTTTCTATTATTTTCAAAATTCTAAGTACCTCAGGTATAGAAAACTTTACAGTTATGTTATCCAATCTTTCCTTGAAATTCTGACTTGTAATTTTGTGGCAATTGGAGAAAAAGCCAAAAATGAAACCTAAAATGAAAGTAACCGAACCATTTGGAAATTCGAAGTTATTGAAAGAAAAAGTTGCAGAGATTAGTCACACTCTTATTGCAGTTCTGAAGCAGCATATGGCTGAATATTTCCTCATGAAGTTTGCTCACTAAACTCTGTAACTGAATATAAGCACCCCAAGTGCACATCAAGATGTCATCCAACAACTGCCATTAACAATTGTAGGAACATGTAAAACTCTAAACTTTCAAAAGTGAAAGTGAAATTTGCTCAGTTGTGTCCAACTCTGCTACGGCATGGGCTGTACAGTCCATAGAATTCTCCAGGCCAGAATACTGGAGTGGGTAACCTTTCCCTTCTCCAGGGGATCTTCCCAACCCAGGGATCAAGCTTTCAAAACTGAATAACAATTTGGGAATGTGTAAACAGCAACATATATAAATAAATATGATGTGCATCTTAGAATGTGTTTATATATGATTGATATTAAGATATATATGGGATAGTTATATATTCCTTTATTGTTCAATAATTATATAGCTCTTGTCATGTGACAGGAAATATACTAGTTGCTAAAGAAACAAAAGTGATAAAAACAAAGACGTGAACTGTGGTATGATAGAGTTCGTAGTATAGATGTGCAGAAAGATAAATACTAAGGAAATACATGCAAAATGGATGAATATGGATTATTTCATTTATAGAAAATAAACAACTGTCATATAAAATGACAAGCAGAACCTGAAGAAAGGCTTCTCTGGAAAAATGAAATTTAGCTTGATCTCTGAAGAGTGAGAAGGAGCTAGCAGTGCAAAAAGATCGATTTATTATTTCTTTATTAAATATGTTAGGGTTATTAGGGTAAGACATGAAGCAAATATTCTATGTCATGGGATCTTAACTTGTTCTTATGGTCCCAGATCAGAGTCTGCTCAGCAATTCTATGATATGGGCAACTCCTTATATTCTGTTTACCAAAGTAATTATAGTTATAATTTCAAGAAGAAATAGAAGATTTTATGAACAAGAGTATAAATCATTATGTTCATAATTCTCTTTTCTATTCAAATAGAAGTACTCTTCATAATCATTCTGATGTCACCTTATTTTTCTAAAAATGACCTAGTAATTAAATAATCACACTAATGTGTAATATTATTTATCAAAAAGGACCAGGCTTGGAGTGAAGGTGTTTGTATTCTGGTTCAATCTTTATCATTCAATGACTGTGGGATCTCAAAAACCACTTCTTGAAATAACTTAATCTCTTCCCTGATACAATGAATACCTTGATCCTCTGAAGTTTCCCACCCATGTTCCTGAAGATCCTAGTATTTCATAGAGTGACTCAGTGACTGTCCAGCTGGGGAAGGAGTTTGAGGATAAGAGAAATATGGTAGCAGGAACAGCTTTATGTTTCTCCTACTTCAATATATATAATAAATAATGCATAAGTTGTGACATTACATATTTTACATTTTGGGATGCTGAGTGAGCTTTGACTATAAAAGAATAGGTTCTGTCTCTAAAATGACACTGTAAATCATTGGATTAGTAGATTTGAAGACTCTGTCTTTAAGCAATAATTTAAGAATCAGTGTTCTTCAAATCTAAGATTAAAAGTATCATTTACTTAAGACAAAACAAAAATAAACTTGTAATGATAATCTCCAGATGTTCCAGCATGACTAGTTTAAATCACTAGTTAAACTATTTTAGTTAAATCACTTTTAAGTAAATAAATTTATCTGAAAAAATGGGAAATAAAGGTAAAGAAAGTTCAAGGCACAAATGATAGCATTCGAGAACCAAGTTATGCTTCCCACAGTTCATTTGTGCAACATGCATCAGCTACGTCCATGAATCAAGTCACCACTGCCTTCAGCCACCTCCTCAGAATATTGACCCTAAACAGAGGTGAAACTTGAGAATTTCACCTTTCCATTTCTATTCTCTCATTTTAAAGTCTCACTCAAATGAACTGTGTGGTTATTTTTATGACATTAAGAGCAGGTAGAAATTGCAATTAGAATTTTAAAACATTGTATTTGGCCATTCATACAATGAATGAAATCCAAAGACCAGGTTGTACACAGATTCCTTGAGAATTCCCTTTTTATTGGATGTATCAGAGAAGAAAATAGCATAAATGTGGTTACTTCTGTTTGGTGACTTTCTGTCAGAAACAACGGCAACAATACGAAAGAAAACCATTTCATAGCAATGAATCATTTTCAACAATATTAAAAATATATACCTATTTCCAATAAAATCCTTGTAAAGATCTAATAGAGCTTTTGAAATGAAGCCAGTTTCATTCATACAAAGTATCTGCTGTGAAGAATATGTTATTGTTACATAACACTGAAAAAGAATTAAGATACATAGGAAAGAAAATAGAAACTGTTGATCTTTAAAAATTGAATTACTAAGAATGTTTTATGCCAACTTATTCTCTGGAAAATATAGAGAAGGTGCATTTTTCTCTCTACTTCAAGTGATAAAATGTTCATCTAAAAGATCAGAAATGTTTTCATATTTCACATGAGCCCTTAAGAAACATCCTTTCTGCAAGTGAATGTTTTCCCTATTGGCTTTAATTAAGTTTAGAATAGTGTACCTAGATACTAAAAAATGAATGCAAATCAAATTACCGTTTAGACCAAGTTCTAATATTTCCCCTCACAGCTGTACTCGGCTTTCGATGTATTCATGAAAAGTTCCTCTTAAATCAAATTTCTGATAATCAATCACACTTTAAAAGCACTAGGAGAATTTGTTATTTAAAGAACTCTCCTTTCAGAGTGAACTGCACAACTAATAATCCTTGGAGGTGCCACACAATCTTTAATTGCTTAAACCACTACAAAAATCTGATTTTATACCTAACCCATCTGCTTTGAGTGCAAAACACTTGATGCAAATGGCTCAAATATTTCTCAGTGTTATCTAGGAAGATGGTGTCAGTTAAAATTTTAAGAGAGTTTTTCACTCCTGCCCTTACTACATGCACCATCACTCACCAAAACTGTCCAAGGCATCTGTCTGCTACCAGTGCTCTCCAGACAAAGCCCACCAGTATTACAGCTGTCATTGAACAAGTTAGGTTTATTATCCATAGCAGTGATAGACCACACTTGCTGTGGGAACCATGGAATGACTAAATAAGAGGATGTTAGAAAGGACTTGTTACAGAACTTGGAATTATATTAAATGCCTTGGGGGAGAGTTTAAAGATATGGGACTTTGCTCTGGACTGGATACTCTTACGCAGCGAGGGTAGTTCTATGAATGGATATATTAATAAATCTTACCTAGAGGAAGAGAAGATTAAATCCTTCGGCTCTAATGGGTGAAAAAGCAATAGTCCCTTATATCATAATGGAGAATGAGGTGTTTGGTATTTCATGGTTTAGACAGTGTTAATGTTTAGTTTGTGTTCAGGCATGATTGCACAGCAGTTTTATTTTTGTCTTGATCCATCGTGCTCATGGAGTTGCCATGTTTGATGTTGATGTTCTCTGAATCAGTTTATATTCAACAGGGGAACTCTAAGACATGACTGTGAGCCTCAGATCAGTCTACAGAAGCACCAAGTTCTAGCTGCAGATCAGGGGCTAGAATTCCCTTTCTCAGTGAAAATGTGTTCAGACTTAAGCTTGTTATTATTTGTTGTCTCATGATCATGCTTATTTTAAAGAAATTTATTTTCACTCCTCCAGAACCATCTTAAATAGATGACTTTTCAAATTGAATTCCTCTCTCATCACTCACTTTTTCCTCTTACTTAAAGTAAATCTACAAGAGAGGCTTTTTGATTAACAAGTCCTTTTTTTCAAGTTATAAATAACTCTGGAAGCTATCACCTCAGATATGCAGATAACACCACTCTAATGGCAGAAAGTGAAGAACTAAAGAGCCTCTTGGTAAAGATGAAAAAGGAGAGTGGAAAAGCTGGCTTGAAACTCAGCATTAAAATACTAAGATCATGGCATCCAGTTCCATCACTTCATGACAAATAGAAGAGGGAAAAGTGGAAACAGTGACAGATTTTATTTTCTTGGGTTCCAAAATCACTGCAGACAGTGACCGCAGCTATGAAATTAAAAGACACTTGCTCCTTGGAAGAAAAGCCATGGCAAACCTAGACAGAATATTAAAAAGCAGAGGCATCACTTTACTGACAAAGGTCCACACAGTCAAAGGTATGGTTTTTCCAGTTATCATGTACAGATGTGATAGTTAAACCATAAAGAATGCTAAACACTAAACAACTGATGCTTTCAAATTGTGGTGCTGGAGAGGACTCTTGAGAGACTCTTGAGAGTCCCTTGGACTGCAAGAAAATCAAATCAATCAATTCTAAAGGAAATCAACCCTGAATATTCTTTGGAAGGACTGATGCTGAGGCTGAAGTTCCAATACTTTGGCCACCTGATGTGAAGAGCCGACTCATTGGAAAAGACTCTGATGGTGGAAAAGATTCAGGGCAGGAGGAGAAGGGAGCAACAGAGTATGAGATGGTTAGACAGCATCACTGACTCAATGGACAAGGATTTGAGCCGACTCTGGGACATAGTGGAGGATAGAGGAGCTTGGAGTGCTATAGTCCATGGGGGTCAAAAAGAGTCGGACATGACTTAGTGACTGAACAGCAACAACTGGAAACTTTATGGCCACACTGTTATTTTTACCTTTTATATGCAGATATGTAAAGATGCACTTTTTTCCCCCTAAGCAGAGAGTCAAAGAAATTAGGAGTTTAGAAGTCTTGATAGAAATGAAAATCTTCTATACTGTTTTAAATAGCATTTTTAGTTTCTATTACCTACACTTGTAACATTGTAAAGCCATTCAACCATTCAAAGTTGATGTTTCTCTGTTGTGAACCATACTAAGGTTTTTCTTAGGATATTCCATTTGTAGTTCAAGTTAGACTTAATTGCCTAGCGGACTTGGTAATCAGTCACCTGTATTAACTGAATCCAGCAACACTATGTATCTAAAAGCAAGGACTTTTGTCTCTCACAATCAAGCATTAAAACACTAGAGCATTATACTAGAGAACTCAAAGAGAATAAGCAGAACAGAATATTAGTAGGTTAGTTTGAGAGAAAAACAAGACAATGGAGCAATGATAGTGGCTTCAAGTCAGTGCAGTAGTGTTTCATTTATGTTGCTCCAGGGGGCAAAAACCATGCACAATATTAGGCAATTAGGTATAGGATTCCTGTACTGAGAATTGGATTGGTGAGCTCACATGTCTCTCCAGCCCAAGGCTTTGGGTTATGGTCAGGAAACATAGTGCCTGGCACCATAAACCAGATAGTGCCTGGCTTACAGTACCATTATCGTAAGCCATTTGTGCACTCAACTGAAACACATGTTTGCTAGGTGCCAGGCATCATGCTAGATGCCAGTGATGTAGTAGAGAGCAAAATCGACAAAGTTATCTGTTCTTATGAAACCTACTTTATAACATACAGGCATAAGCTCTACAGAGGCCAGCATATAACCTAACACAATGTAGGTATAGACTGTAATAAAAGCCATGAAGGAAAGAAGATGGTTTAAGAAGATAGGAAAATTAAATCCATTTTAATAAAAGTATTTAAATGTTAACTTTGGATGGTTAGATAACAGGTTAATGAAGTAACAGGTAAATTTTTCTATTCTTGTTTTTTTCTTGGCTTATGTTTTGACTTTACCTTTGATTCCCAAATATAGATAATTATGACTGGGATGACTGAGTAGGAGTATATAGAGAAATCAATGTAAACAAATATTCATTATTTTAAAAACTAGGCATCAAATCTGTTGAAAAGTTGTTTGACTTGGAGCATCAGCAGCCTCTAATTCAGCACAAATATGTATCACAGACCACAATATCACCTGCTCAGAGTATTTTGTTTCTTATTCAAGATTTTTTTTCGGTTTTTAGCTGAGAACTTATACTGATAATAATTGTATTTATTTCTGGTTTTGTAAAAATGTCATTCCATGGAACACCAAGAAAATGGCCCACTATATCTTTATATGATCTTAGATATGATACTTGCATTTAAAATATAAAAGCAACTAAGCAAATTCCATATCACAAAGTAGCATAGATAGTTGAATAAAGCAGAAGCAAATATATAAATCCCATTTTGATAAGATTGAAAAATCTTTCAGTTAAATAGGAGAGGAAAATAAAAACAGAGAGAAAAATATATGTATATATTATTTCTTAGTAGCACATAGAAGCAACTGTGAAATTGATTAAATGGGAGATTTAGACCTACAAAAACAAGATTCAACAACAAAAACAGTAAGATTCAACCAGAAAATCTCTGTTGCTTTAAATAAAAGCCAGTAGGATAAGGTGGGATTGTCCCATGAGTCAATCTTAGCCAAAATCTTTTGTTTAACTACCAACCATAAAAATATTGTTCAATTTGAAGAATTCTGCTTCTCATAATGGGCACATTACTGACATTTTCAAAAGGTCCATAGATTTCTCTCACGTAAGCAACTTATAAAAGTTGTTTTTTTGGTTTATTTTGAAATTTCATGACTAGACTGGGTTTTGGGAGAATAAGTAGTATCCAAAGAAACTGTTCACTTGAATTCTCATTAATCAAGCATCTGAATAGTTATCATTTATTTACCTCCCACAACATATCTAGATGAAAGGAATAGAATTTGAGGTCAGTCTATGCATCTTAACTATATAAATTGAATATTTTATCTCAGTTTATTTTATATCAAAATATTCTCACCTGTAAAATGAGTATAAAATTAAGATCAAGCATAATTTTATCTACAAAAATATCGTTCCAGTTGAAAAATTTGCACCCAAACAAGTTCACTTTTTAATTGTGTGGTTTTCTTTCTCTTTATTCTAAGAGTACATTATAATTTTCCCATAAAGCTATTTTTTTAAAGTTTTCGTTGCTTTATTCCAATTGATCCATCTCTATAAATTTCTTATTGACTTTTTTTCATTGTTGTGCATTAATTCACATCAGAGAATATTTCTTCTCATTTATGTGACACTAAAATTACTCGGTAATATTTGTTTGAAAAATGTTACTGAACTTACTTATTGTTACATCCTTAGAAATCAAGTTTCAAAACTGTCCTTCTGCAAATGAAATGAGAGTTGATTTGAAGGGATTAACGTCTGAGTTACTGGCATCCTTAAAGCCTCACCTTAAGCCCTCTCTGTAGTCACACAATCTCTGAATGGTTGTCTAGGGTCTTCATTAAACAAGACTATGACATGCTGGAGGCTGTCAAGCATTGATGAGCATCTACCTAAAACTGATCAGACAATTTGAGGCAACTGAAAATTTAATTAGAGAAAAAGAAATAAGGAACCATCACACACATGAAAATGGCTATAATCCACAATGTATTTTCTTATTTTAAAATTTAGGATTTGATTTTTTTTTTTTTTTTAATTTTTTTATTAGTTGGAGGCTAATTTCTTCACAACATTTCAGTGGGTTTTGTCATACATTGATATGAATCAGCCATAGATTTACACTTATTCCCCATCCCGATCCCCCCTCCCACCTCCCTCTCCACCCGATTCCTCTGGGTCTTCCCAGTGCACCAGGCCGGAGCACTTGTCTCATGCATCCCACCTGGGCTGGTGATCTGTTTCACCATAGATAGTATACATGCTGTTCTTTTGAAATATCCCACCCTCACATTCCCCCACAAAGTTCAAAAGTCTGTTCTGTATTTCTGTGTCTCTTTTTCCTGTTTTGCATATAGGGTTATGTTACCCTCTTTCTAAATTCACATAATATATGTGTTAGTATGCTGTAATGGTCTTTATCTTTCTGGCTTACTTCACTCTGTATAATGGGCTCCAGTTTCATCCATCTCATTAGAACTGATTCAAATGAATTCTTTTTAATGGCTGCGTAATATTCCATGGTGTATATGTACCACAGTTCCTTATCCATTCGTCTGCTGATGGGCATCTAGGTTGCTTCCATGTCCTGGCTATTATAAACAGTGCTGCGATGAACATTGGGGTGCACGTGTCTCTTTCAGATCTGGTTTCCTCAGTGTGTATGCCCAGAAGTGGGATTGCTGGGTCATGTGGCAGTTCTATTTCCAGTTTTTTAAGGAATCTCCACACTGTTCTCCATAGTGGCTGTACTAGTTTGCATTCCCACCAACAGTGTAAGAGGGTTCCCTTTTCTCCACACCCTCTCCAGCATTTATTGCTTGTAGACTTTTGGATAGCAGCCATCCTGACTGGTGTGTAATGGTACCTCATTGTGGTTTTGATTTGCATTTCTCTAATAATGAGTGATGTTGAGCACCTTTTCATGTGTTGGTTAGCCATCTGTATGTCTTCTTTGGAGAAATGTCTGTTTAGTTCTCTGGCCCATTTTTTGATTGGGTCATTTATTTTTCTGGAATTGAGCTACAGGAGTTGCTTGTATATTTTTGAGATTAATCCTTTGTCTGTTTCTTCATTTGCTATTATTTTCTCCCACTCTGAAGGCTGTCTTTTCACCTTGCTTACAGTTCTTTTTGTAAGTGCAAAGCTTTTAAGTTTTCATTAGGTCCCCATTTGTTTAGTTTTGCTTTTATTTCCAATATCTGGGAGGTGGGTCATAGACGGATCTTGGGCTGTGACTTTATGTCGGAGGGTGTTTTGCCTTATGTTCTCCTTCTAGGAGTTTTATAGTTTCTGGTCTTACATTTAGATCTTTAATCCATTTGGATTTTATGTTTTGTGTATGGTGTAGAGAAGTGTTCTAGTTTCATTCTTTGGCAAGTGGTTTGACGCAGTTTTTTCCCAGCACCACTTGTTAGAGGTTGTCCTTTTTTCCATTGTATATCCTTGCCTCCTTTGGTCAAAGATAAGGTGTCCGATAGGTTCGTGGTTACCTGGCTTCTATTTCTGTTCCCTTGATCTATATTTCTGTCTTTGTGCCAGTACCATACTGTCTTGATGACTGTGGCTTTGTAGTAGAGTCTGAAGTCAGGCAGGTTGATTCCTCCAGTTCCATTCTTCTTTCTCAAGATTACTTTGGCTATTCGAGGTTTTTTGTATTTCCATACAAATTGTGAAATTCTTTGGTCTAGTTCTGTGAAAAAATACCGTTGGTAGCCGTTGGTAGCTTGATAGGGATTGCATTGAATGTATAGATTGCTTTGGTAGAATAGCCATTTTGACAATATTGATTCTTCCAATCCATGAACACGGTATGTTTCTCCATCTGTTTGTGTCCTCTTTGATTTCTTTCATCAGTGTTTTATAGTTTTCTATGTATAGGTCTTTTGTTTCTTTAGGTAGATATACTCCTAATTATTTCATTCTTTTTGTTGCAATGGTGAATGGTATTGTTTCCTTAATTTCTCTGTTTTTTCATTGTTAGTATATAGGAATGCAAGGGATTTCTGTGTGTTAATTTTATATCCTGCAACTTTACTATATTCATTGATTAGTTCTAGTAATTTTCTGGTAGAATCTTTAGGGTTTTCTATGTAGAGGATCATGTCATCTGCAAACAGTGAGAGTTTCACTTCTTCTTTTCCTATCTGGATTCCTTTTACTTCTTTTTCTGCTCTGATTGCTGTGGCCAAAACTTCCAACACTATGTTGAATAGTAGTGGTGAGAGTGGGCACCCTTGTCTTGTTCCTGATTTCAGGGGAAATGCTTTCAATTTTTCACCATTGAGGGTGATGCTTGCTGTGGGTTTGTCATATATAGCTTTTATTATGTTGAGGTATGTTCCTTCTATTCCTGCTTTTTGGAGAGTTTTAATCATAAATGAGTGTTGAATTTTGTCAAAGGCTTTCTCTGCATCTATTGAGATAATCATATGGTTTTATCTTTCAATTTGTTAATGTGGTGTATTACATTGATTGATTTGCGGATATTAAAGAATCCTTGCATTCCTGGGATAAAGCCCACTTGGTCATGGTGTATGATTTTTTTAATATGTTGTTGGATTCTGTTTGCTAGAATTTTGTTAAGGATTTTGCATCTATGTTCATCAGTGATATTGGCCTGTAGTTTTCTTTTTTTGTGGCATCTTTGTCTGGTTTTGGAATTAGAGTGATGGTGGCCTCATAGAATGAGTTTGGAAGTTTACCTTCTTCTGCAATTTTCTGGAAGAGTTTGAGTAAGATAGGTGTTAGCTCTTCTCAAAATTTTTGGTAGAATTCAGCTGTGAAGCCATCTGGTCCTGGGCTTTTGTTTGCTGGAAGATTTTTGATTACAGTTTCGATTTCCTTGCTTGTGATGGGTCTGTTAAGATCTTCTATTTCTTCTGGTTCAGTTTTGGAAAGTATACTTCTAGAACTTGTCCATTCATCCAAAGTGTCCTTTTATGGCATAAGCTGCTGGTATAGTCTCTTAATCCTTTGTATTTCATGTTGTCTACTGTGTTATCTCTCCATTTTCATTTCTAATTTTGTTAATTTGGTTCTTCTCTCTTTGTTTCTTAATGAGTCTTGCTAATGGTTTGTCAATTTTGTTTATTTTTTCAAAAAACCAGCTTTTAGCTTTGTTGATTTTTGCTATGGTCTCTTTAGTTTCTTTTGCATTTATTTCTGCCCTAATTTTTAAGATTTCTTTCCTTCTGCTAACCCTGGGTTTCTTCATTTCTTCCTTCTCTAATTGCTTTAGGTGTAGAGTTAGGTTATTTATTTCGCTTTTTTCTTGTTTCTTGATGTAAGCCTGTAATGCTATGAACCTTCCCCTTAGCACTGCTTTTACAGTGTCCCATAGGTTTTGGGTTGTTGTGTTTTCATTTTCATTCATTTCTATACATATTTTGATTTCTTTTTTGATTTCTTCTATGATTTGTTGGTTATTCAGAAGCGTGTTATTTAGCCTCCAGGTGTTTGAATTTTTAACAATTTTTTCCTGTAATTGAGATCTAATCTTACTGCACTGTGGTCAGAAAAGATGACTGGAATGATTTCAATTTTTTTTGAATTTTCCAAGACCAGATTTATGGCCCAGGATGTGATCTGTTCTGGAGAAGGTTCCGTGTGCACTTGAGAAAAAGGTGAAGTTTGGCTTGTTGCGCGTGAAAAAGTCCTATAGATATCAATTAGGTCTAGCTGGTCCATTGTGTCATTTAAAGTTTGTGTTTCCTTGTTAATTTTCTTGTTAGTTATCTATCCATAGTTGTGAGGTGGGGTATTAAAGTCTCCCACTATATTTTGTTACTATTAATTTCCTCTTCATACTCGTTAGTGTTTTGCCGTACATATTGCGGTGCTCCTATGTTGGGTGCATATATATTTATAATTGTTATATCTTCTTCTTTGATTGATTCTTTGATCATTATGTAGTGTCCTTCTTTGTCTCTTTTCACAGCTTTTATTTGAAAGTCTATTTTATCTGATATGAGTATTGCGACTCCTGCTTTCTTTTGGTCTCCATTTGCATGAAATATTTTTTTCCAGCCCTTCACTTTTAGTCTGTATGTGTCTCTTGTTTTGAGGTGGGTCTCTTGTAGACAGCATATATAGGGGTCTTGTTTTTGTATCCATTCAGCCAATCTTTGTCTTTTGGTTGGGGCATTCAACCCATTTACATTTAAGGTAATTATTGATAGGTGTGGTCCCGTTGCCATTTACTTTGTTGTTTTGGGTTCACGTTTATACAACCTTTCTGCATTTCCTGTCTAGAAAAGATCCTTTAGCATTTGTTGAAGAGCTGGTTTGGTGGTGCTGAATTCTCTCAGCTTTTGCTTATCTGTAAAGCTTTTGAGTTCTCCTTCATATCTGAATGAGATCCTTGCTGGATACAGGAATCTAGGTTGTAGGTTATTCTCTTTCATTACTTTCAGGACGTCCTGCCATTCCCTTCTGGCCTGGAGGGTTTCTATTGATAGGTCAGCTGTTATCCTTATGGGAATCCCTTTGTGTGTTATTTGTTGTTTTTCCCTTGCTGCTTTTAATATTTGTTCTTTGTGTTTGATCTTTGTTAGTTTGATTAATATGTGTCTTGGGGTGTTTCGCCTTGGGTTTATCCTGTTTGGGACTCTCTGGGGTTCTTGGACTTGAGTGGCTATTTCCTTCCCCATTTTAGGGAAGTTTTCAGCTATTATCTCCTCGAGTATTTTCTCATGGCCTTTCTTTTTGTCTTCTTCTTCTGAAACTCCTATGATTCGAATGTTGGGGCGTTTCACATTGTCCCAGAGGTTGTCCTCATTTCTTTTGATCCTTTTTTCTTTTTCCTCTCTGCTTCATTTATTTCCACCATTTTATCTTCTACCTCACTTATCCTATCTTCTGCCTCCGTTATTCTACTCTTGGTTCCCTCCAAAGTGTTTTTTATCTCATTCATTGCATTGTTCATTTTTAATTGACTCTTTTTTATTTCTTCTAGGTCTTTATTAAACAATTCTTGTATCTTTTCAATCTTTGTCTCCAGGCTATTTATCTGTAACTCCATTTTGTTTTCAAGATTTTGGATCATTTTTATTATCATTATTCTAAATTCTTTTTCAGGTAGATTCCCTATCTCCTCCTCTTTTGTTTGACTTGGTGGGCATTTTTCATGTTCCTTTACCTGTTGGGTATTTCTTTGCCTTTTCATCTTGTTTAGATTGCTGTGTCTGGAGTGGACTCTCTGTATTCTGGAGGTCTGTGGTTCCTTTTTATTGTGGAGGATTTACCCAGTGGGTGGGGTTAGACGATTGGCTTGTCAAGGTTTCCCGGTTAGGGAAGCTTGCGTCAGTGTACTGGTGCGTGGAACTTGATTTCTTCTTTTTGGAGAGCAATGGAGTGCCCAGTAATGAGTTTTGAGATGGGTCTATGTGTTAGGTGTCACCTTGGGCAGCCTGTATGTTGACATTCGGGGCTATGTTCCTGTGTTGCTGGAGAATTTGCATGGTATGTCTTGCTCTAAAACTTACTGGCTCTTGGGTGGTGGTTGGTTTCAGTGTAGGTATGGAGGCTTTTGGACGGTCACTTATTGCTTAAAGTTCCATGTAGTCAGGAGTTTTCTGGTGTTCTCAGGTTTTGGGCTTAAGTTTCCTGCCTCTGGATTTCAGTTTTATTCTTCCTGTAGTCTCAGGACTTCTCCAACTATACAGCACTGATAATAAAACTTCTAGGTTAATGGCGAAAAGATTCTCCCCTGTTAGGGACACCCAGAGAGGTTCACAGAGTTACATGAACAGGAGAAAAGGGAGGAGGGAGATAGAGATGAGCAGGAGGAGAAAAAGGGGGACTCAAGAGGAGAGAGACAGATCTACGCAGCTGTCTGTTCCCAGAGTGTTCTCCGTATCTCAGACACCTACAAGGATTCACAGAATTGGATTGGGAAGAGAAGGGGAAAGGAGGAAATAGAGGTGTTCTGAGGTAGAAAACAGAGAGTCAAGATTGGGAGAGAATAATCTTCGGTTTAAAGATAGGGCTTCTCTCTCTTTTTTTTTTTGGTAAGGTTATAGTGTAGTGAAAATGAAAATGAAGAGTAGTAGAGGAGTACTAGAGGACTTTAAAAGAAATAAGAGAAAAAGAAAAATAGAAAATAAAAGAGAAAACGGAAAGGAAAAAAAAGAAGAAAAAAGAAAAAGAAAAAAAAGAAAAAAAAACAAAAAAAAAGAAAGAAAAAAAAAATTTTTTTTTCCCCCTAATTAAAAAAATCGTAAAAATCTATGTAAATGAAAGTTAAGGAGTAATGGGGGAGTAATAGGGAATTTTAAAGGAAAATAAAAGAGAAAAAATAAAAAAGAAAAAATATAAAAAGAAAAAAAAAATTTTTTTTTTTTTCCCTTACTTAGAAAAAAAAAGTAAAAATATATCTAGGAGTTTCTCTGGAGCTGCTGCGGTCAGTGTGGGTTCGGCTCAGTTTCAGATAGCTCCTCGTTCCAGCTTACACTTCTCGATAACTTACAGGGCCCTTCCGGTGAAGTCGGTGTTTTCTACAGGGATTTTAATCTGTTGCACCAGTCCCTTCTGAAGCGGTTCCCTTTGTTTATTTGGCTTCTGTTTGCCGGTCTCTTCAGAGCCTCATTTCCGCCCTGACACAGGCGGGCGGAGGTGGACTCTTATTCAGTTAGCTAGTTCCGTTGCGCTGCTGGGAGGGGCTGACGCTGCGGGGATGGGCTGACGCTGCGGGGATGGGCTGGCGCTGCGGGGCGGGGCTGACGCTGCGGGGAGGGGCTGGCCCTGCGGGGGCGGGCTGGCGCTGCCGGGAGGGGCCGACGCTGCTTTCTTCGTCTGCGCTGCTCAGGCTCCCGGCTGTTCTATATGGAGCGCGCCCCGCGCTGCGCTAGGTTCCAGCCCTCGGGTGTTACACAAAAGCGCGGAAGGAAAAGCTGCGCCTGCTCTCTGTGCCTTCCCCGTCAGAGCGGTCCAGGCAGCGAGGGGCTTGATGGGCGCACTATCCCCAGGTGTGGCGCACTCACTCCCTTCCGCGGACCCAGTCTCAGTTTCCGCTGACGCCAGTCGGGTGCGCGCGCCTTCCGCCCTCTGCGTCCCCAGCCCCAGTCACCGCCCGCGCCGGTCGGGTGCCTGCGCCCTGTGTCTCGCCGTGACCTTCTTATGTCAGGTTTTTAATAGGCAGAGTAAAAAATCACTTGTTCTTCCCCAAGAAGGACCAGGAAGAA